>NC_070609.1:13150909-13453939 GCF_027172205.1 Podarcis raffonei | reverse complement strand
GACTAGCAGGTGACCATATTCAAAGTTTTTTCCATCAAGGGCACACAAGTCTTCAGTTGCACAGCCTTTGAATTGGAGTCTATTAGCTGTCTTATTACGATCTGTGTAATAAAAAGGAGAAGCTTTGCATGAGTTCTGGGGCCTTGGGGATAAGGATGACTGTGATTATTAAAGCTCAGTATGTTTACAACCCTGTAGGATTAATCTGACAGCCAACTATCACTAGTCTTACCTTGTGAGCCAAATTAAACCCACCAGGTGGCCTAATGTGACCATTCTACCCAAGCAACATCCACTTGACTTACACTAACACTGCATTACATGAGATATGTGGCAGGTAAATTCACTGCAGCAGCAGAACAACTGGGAATCTTGGAAACTACTCTGAATCATTTGCTTGAGAGGAGGGCTTGCAGTCACAGCTAATCAGCTGAACCCCTTGTTCAAAGCAAAGTTTGCTTCCAATGTTCTGCAGCTAAGTGGCACCAACAGGAAGCTGTGCTGGCATTGGGATCAAGTTCTCAATATTACAGTTGATCCCTGCCAAACACAGAGCCTGCAAGCTCCACTTTTGGCAGGGACCTTCCTTTTCAGTCTGTCTTGAGTCTATGCTGTGCTGTAAAAGAAGAAAGGAGAGAACTGGATTGCCTGCTGATTATTTGCTTTGAATTTGAGTTTCCTGGCTAACACCATGATGATGCATTGTGAACAGGAAGTTACCCTCTGCCATTGTGCTATTTTTCTAGAAAAAGAGGTGCTCAACATGAGTGTCTCCCTTGTTCTCTTAGAATGGCAATGGGGCCTACCTGAGAGTTGCTGGAAATGAGTTTTGGCTGAAAAAAAGCCCTGGTCTCCCACCCCATGTATTTTGCTAGACTAAGGCTGCAGTTCTTTTGCACACTTGTGATGCTGTAAGTTTCAATAAACACAATGCAACTTATTTATGAAGATAGATGAAGAGAGATGCACTAGTAGTGCCCTCCTTTCTCCCAGCCTCCTTTACTTTTGAATGTTTGGCCAAGGTGGATGGGTACTTCTGGACCAGCACCCAATGGTGCATACTGTTGTGAGGAGAAGCAGTGATGTGCTGGCCGGTCCTGCACCCTCCCTTGTACCCCTCTGCTCTGATGCACCTTGTGCATTTGAGGACAAAGGTGTGCTGTAAGGAGTGTGCTGTACTTTTGTAGGCTTCCCAGTCTCACACAAGGTAAAACCCTACCCTTGAGTGAGCCTGTCCCCTCCAGTTCTTATGCAATTCATATGCAGATAGTATGGAATCCAGAACAGGACTAGAGTATTGCCCTTTCCCTCAGAGAAAGAAATCAAAGCTATACACACCTATCATAAATAAAATGCAAAATAATATCAGTCATTACTTTTCTTGAAGTGAGAAAGAGACAGAGAAGAGCTGAGTTTCTTGCCCCATTGGCAATATTACTCACATAACATCCTACTAGAATAATTAATGCACTTGGTCTCATTGGCAAGGCAGCTGACAGTCCCCTCACGTGGGCATCCTGTTTTGCCGGAAAAATCGGTCTTTCTGAAGCAGGCTGGGCACTGTCGACCATTGGGGGAAAGATCTTCACGTGGTGTAACTACCAAAATAAAAACCTACAGTCAGCATATGGATACACTTCATTCCCCAGTCTCTTTATTGTACCTTTATTTTGATTTTTTTTCATGCCTTTTAGTAACTTCTGACCCTAGCTGGACATGCTACCTCCACATCGTGTCCTACATTTGCCATCAACTTTGCCGAACAGGCACCTCTGCTGAGCATCTATAAAAAATGTTTTTGTCTTTCACCTTTTGTCATGCACACTATTTTTTGTGTATTTTCTGGAGTTCTCACATGGTAGAAATGTATCAGGCTAGCTATCTGCTCTCTGATTCTAACTCTCTGTATCTGAAGGTACAGACAGCTGCATTCTCTTGGATGTAATCTCTCTCTCTCTCTCTCTCTCTGTGTGTGTGTGTGTGTGTGTGTGCGCGCGCACAAGCAAGTAGTGGGCAGGCCCAGAATCCACACTGGGGAGAGCAATGCCCATGTTTCCCATATTTCTACTTCTCTTCCTTCAGCCCCACTGACTGCTTGTTTGAAATGTGATAGATGTATGTAAGGAAGTGATCATCTACTCCACTCATTCCAGATTCAAGGATCAACCATAGATACTTCTTAGTCCCTTGCACCCTGCATCTGAATGGACCAAAAGACAGAATTCTATACTTTTCTTGTAACTAATTGACACACTGTATATCATTGGTTCATACAGTGCTTTTTTTCTAGAAACAAAAGTGAGTGCCTGCTATAAACATTGAGACAAGCCTATCCATGCTTATACAATAGATGCAAGTTTTAATATGCTTTTATTTTATTGTTATTTTAACTTTTTTGGATTTTTATTTTTATTTTTTTACAATCAAGCAGTGTATTTAATTTAATTTAATTTAATTAAATAAAGTCAAAGGATTTCTAACACTTCTACAAATGTCTACTCAGAAGATACTCCAAGTGAATGGGCCTTGAAAGGCAGTTGGCACACCTACAATGCCTCAAGGGTGGCAAACCGATTACCAGCCCCACAGGGAAGCCCCTGTCCTTGACTTACTGGCCTGAGCACTCTGACACCGAGCCCCCTCTACCGGAGATGGGTGGCTTTGGGTAGGAGAAAGCAAGGTTCCTGGCTACTGTCATAGCCTAGTGCCTCCTTCCCTAAGTCTGGGAAGCATTGCTCAGCTTAGGTAAGTTGGTGTGGTGCTCTTATGGGGCCAAGAGTGCTCCCACCACCTTCCCAAAGCCCATCTGGATTTGGGAAGGAGGCAGCAGGTTCCAGGATCCTGTCTAAGACTCATGCCTGCTTTCCCAAGCATGGGGAGAATTTGCCCAGCTTAGGAAAGGAGGTGATCTGATGGGGTCCCAGAGCCCTCCTGCATCCTTCCCCCCAAAAGGTGGCAGAACTGTGTTCCATCATGTTCTGCCAGAAAAAGCACTGTTTTTATAAGCCCTTAACCTTCAGAGATGCAGATACTCACGGTGGACAGGTTCCTTGTTGCACTCATTTGTTTGGCAGCAGACCATCTTCAGCTGGAGGAATTTACCTTGAGCTGCACTGAAGCTGAAATCACCTGAGTGGCAAAGATTGGAATAAATACATCCCTGGAAAGTTGACACTTCATAATCTGGAACTGAAAAGAGCAAAAGGAAATAAATCACAAGATCTGCAAAAACTCTGGTTAATTCCCTCTAAATGTATATATTTTCAATGATACTTCCCTTTTACTACATTTTATTCTTCAGTGAGAAACTATATAATGCACAGTTTTTGAACCAAGAAAATGAACCAAAACACGATTATCCTTCTAAATCCACAAGTCTCTTATGTTTCTTAAGCCTTGCTGACCCCTGACTTAGTTGAATGCCACCCAGCTACATGAGTTAAAACAACCAACAGAGTTACTTTGTATTAGGCAAAAGGGTTTGCAACTGCATGAAAATATTTTTGAGGAGAAAATTGCTCTTAAATGGTGGTACATTTTAACGAGTTATTTATTTATTTACTTATTTACTGTGCAGAAATTGAAGTTTGGGGAGAATGAGAAAGTGAGAGTAACAAAAATTGACAAATTCACCTACCCTTAGCAGAGACTGGAATAGATCTGTCTGTCTGGAAGATTCTAGTTGAAAGATGTAGCAGATGAAAAAGTCACCTGATTTCTCAGATGGGCATGCAAGCAAGGTGAGAACTGAAAGCTGAAACCTAGAAATGACCAATGTCCCAGGAACTATTATGAAGCCAAAGGACCATATGGCCCTTCATTGCAGTCTTAAATCACAAGACGCTCAAGATAAAATGAAGATGTGGCTGCTCTTGAGCCAACAATCCCATGAATTGCTCCAAAATTCACAGACAGTGAAGATGCATGGCTTAGTCTTAGTGTCATTGAACAGTGAGTGTCCCACCACCCTGCAAAAATTTGAAGGGGGCGGGGTCTCTGAGGATGACATCATATCACACCTCTTCTTTCACAGGATGTTAGTAGGAGTAATGCAAGAAGGAGAGATAGGGTAGCTAGTATACCTTTCCCCCCGTTGTAATATCTCATCTGGAACAGCTGGCGTGAGAGCAAAGAGAGAAATAACTTGTAGGTGCCCAAAATGATCCTTGCATTGAATTTGTAATAATATATTAAACTTAATACCTTGCCTTATGATGGAAGGCAAACCAAAACCAAACCAGAGTTCACTGCTTCTGGTGTAGGTGGACTGCTAGTAAATGCAGTGATGGCTAATTTGTGGCTAATAATAATAATAATAATAATAATAATAATAATAATAATAATTTCGTATTGCAGCCTCCCTGGCCAAAGTCGGGCTCAGAGTGGCTAACAACAGGTAAAAATAGCACAGTGTACATAAAATAGCACAGTCAATTAATTAAAATACATTCTAGAATCAGTTCAGAATCAAATTAATGGCAACCATCGAGTTAGAGTTCTATGAAGATTACAGAAGGGGGAGGTCAGACTGTGCCTTGGTCAAAGGCCTGGTGGAACAGCTCTGTCTTGCAGGCCTGCGGAAAGATGTCAAGTCCCTAATTTCTTGTAGTAGAGTGTTCCACCAGATCAGGGCCACAGCTGAAAAAGCCCTGGTTCTGGCCAAGGCCAGTCTAACCTCCCTGTGGCCCGGAATCTCCCCCCAAAATTTATTTGAATACTGTAAGGTCCTCCGTGGGACATACCAGGAGAGGTGGTCCCGTAGGTACAAGGGTCCTAGGCCATATATGGCTTTAAAGGTTAAAACCAGCACCTTAAACCTGATCCTGTACTCCACCAGGAGCTAGTGCAGCTGGTATAGCACTGGGTGAATGTGATCCCACTGTGAGGACCCCATAAGGAGTCTCGCCGCTGCATTCTGCACTCGCTGGAGTTTCTGGGTCAGTCTCAAGGGCAGCCCCAAGTAGAGTGAGTTACAATAAGCAAAGAATTTACTGAACTACAGCTTGCACCATCTCTATCAATTGACCACGCTGGCTGAGGTGGATGGGAGCAGTAGTCCAGAAATTTCTAAAGGGCCAAAACCCCAGCCTGATGCATGCCAGGTTCTCTCTGATGAAGCCTGCATGTGATGGAAAGAGAAAAGGAAGGCTGGAGTAAGGTTATGTGGCTGAGTATTGATGCTGAGTGTTGGACTAGACTAGAATCTGAGATGCCAGGGTTCAAATCCCCACTTAGCCATGAAGCTCACTGAGTGACCTTGGGGAGTCCCTGCCTCTCAGCTTAATATCCCTCACAAGGTGAAATGCATAAGAGAAGAACCATATATGCCACCTTGTGCTCCTTGGAGAAAAGTTGGGATATAAAGGCAATAAATAAATAATAAATAATGCTAATTTACACAAGAAACTCATTCCTTGAAGTGACCAAAAGTAAGTGAGAAGATTCAGCTCACCTATGTTGTTATGCAGAGCACCAGAGGAACAGGTTTGATCATCACGGCAGCCATGACTTCCTGGAGCTTCACATGAGGTACTATTTTCATGACAGTGGGTACATGTCAGAGATGTTGCTGCACAAAGGAGATAGAGGTTGGTGCAAGAGATTTCTTGAGATGGTAAAGTAGTACAATGTGTTCTTCTTCTTAAGGAGGTGTCATGCAAAAGGGTAAATATGTGTTAGGTGTAATGTTCATATTAATTATTTGGTGCCATATTTAGCCAATGCAACCTTCCCTTCCATAAAGTAGCTTCTTATGCACCGGCTGGAAAAAAAAAAAGGAAAAGGAGCAGAAATATCTCAATCTTGATGCATGCCAATGATTCTATATTGTGAACTGCCCAGCGTCATGGTGTGAAAGCCTATCTATAAACAACACAGACCACAGTCAAAAGTAAAAAAAATGATGTTTAGAGCAAGAAGCTATAGAAGAAACCTGCTCATTTATATACCTGGGTTTAAAGGGAAGGGAAGGGAAGGGAAGGGAAGGGAAGGGAAGGGAAGGGAAGGGAAGGGAAGGGAAAGTCCAGTCAAAGGTGACTATGGAGTTGTGGCGCTCATCTCACTTTTAGGATGAGGGAACCGGCGTTTGTCCACAGACAGCTTTCGGGATCATGTGGCCAGCATGACTAAACCACTTCTGGTGCAACAAAACACCATGACAGAAGCCAGAGTGCACTGAAACACTGTTTACCTTCCTGCCGCAGCAGTACCTATTTATATACTGTACTTGCACTGGCGTGCTTTCGAAATGCTAGGTTGGCAGGAGCTGGGAGAGAGCAATGGGAGCTCATCCCGTCACAGGGATTCAAACCACCGACCTTCTGATCAGCAAGCCCAAGAGGCTCAGTGGTTTAGACCACAGTGCCACCCATATCCCTTGGTGTACTCTTTAGTGAAACATTCTCTGGGAAGAGTAATATTGAGCCGTGAAAGTCAAAGCACTGAAAACCAAAGGAGCATTAATGAAATTCTATTACAATAAGGGAGGGCAGCTAAATGAACCTGCCCTAAAGATACTTGGTAGCATAGTGCTTACTGAAATGCTATTTGACACTGAAATATGGGGGGCAGAGTCAAACTCCATTAAAGTTTTAGAAACTGTCTTTTTCAGTTTGATTTCTTTTGTGAGACCATATTGGCTTCTTGGAGTGCCCTTCTATGCACCAGCTGGAAAAAAATAATAGGAAAGGAAATTAGATAAAATTACTACCGGTATATGTTGTTTTGATGATTGTAAGGTTTAATGTGAAATCAAGCTAGAATTGTCATGGCCTTTGGCTAGAGAAATAAAGTTATGAACTTTATGTGAAATGCTCATTGCTGCTCCAGTACTTGAGATTTTCTCCCATTCTATCTCTCACTCACACACCATTTAATCAGGGTAGTTTTTATGTTAAGGGTTTATTATTGGCTATTTTAACTATGGTGTATATTTTAATCATTCTGGATTTTAACAAAGATGCAGATTTCTTTTGTTGCTGTTTTCTAAATAGCACAGAAGCCATTTGGGAATGAAGCAATACATATATTAATGAATAAATGAATAAATAATAATAAATTCTAGATCGAATGGCTATCTTAAGTATCTTGGAAACTGTAGCTTTCACTTATTAGCATGATTATTCTGATTCCTCTGCCACATAAATAAATGTTTACAACTGACTATACTTGGTCACCAAGGCTTAAGTGTTTAAACTCTTGAGTTTACTCCCTTTGGTTAGCCAGCAGTCCTTACTCTCTTTTATATTGATATCCTGTCCTCACCCACATTCCCACCCAAGGAGCAAACATTTTTGCAGGCATCTAAAGAATCCCATTGCACTGATTGCTACTCACCTGGAGAAAGCAGGCCCAAGAGGAGGCATGTGCTCAGAAGTGTTTTCATCATTTTTGAAAGACCGGGAGACTCAAAAGAGATGGACCAGGGAAGAGGAATGATGCAAGTAGAGGCTTACATGGAGATATTTATAGGCCAAGGATTCACGCTGTGGGCAACATGTAGGAACAAATGGTTCCCTAAGGTCTGGGAGTGGGGGCTGTGTGTTTGCCAAGAAGACACAGAGGGACATAGCGTAAATCAAAGCTCAGTGTTGAATTGGCTTAATTAATTCTCTTTCATTTCATTAGCTCTTGCCAAAAACTTTTCAGCATTTCCCTCCTATGGCATTAATGTGTGATTTAAATTGTAATGTTACCAAAGAAAGAATCTAGAGACTACAAAGGCAAGGGCAAAACCAAGATGCAACCTGCAAAGAAACTCACATACTGTATTTTACCTTGTATAAGACTATATTTTCCTTCATATTTTTAAAGTTTGAAATTGGGGGTCATCCTATACACGGAATAGGGGTCATCTAATACATGGGGGTGTCCTATAAACAGAAAAAAATACAGTATCCCCCACCACAGGATTCCTCTTCTGAGAAGGAGGAAGGTTTGGATATTAGATTGTTCTTGGTAAGACTGTAAGGAGGAAAGTAATCCGCAGCTAAGAAGTGTAGCCCTCAGCCTTCAACATCTAAGAAAACCCTTAACCCATCATGGCTTCATATTGCATGGATGTACTGGAGGCTTCAACCAGTAAGACTGATTCTCCTGCCATGGAAGTGGTCACCCTCCCCTAGGGAAAAAGGGATGGCAAGTGAGCTCAGCTGCTGGTGTCAATGACTCAGAAGTGTACTTGGTGAGAATTGAAATCTCACACAGCATGGAGCTAGCTGTCTCCACAAACAACACAAACAAGACAATACTCTCAATCACTCTTCATCACTCTGAACCAGTCAAGTGGAAAGTGTGCAAAGATGCAGTTGAGGAAGCCCTTGTTGGTTCAGCTGCAGATTAGCTCAAAGGTCATTAGTGCAGCCCAGCAGAGGGATGAGCCAATGGCAGTGAAGCAGTCAAATGGGGTGTGGGGATGTAAAGTTGAGATAGAGAGTAAAAATATGTATGTGGAAGTAAAGGACAATGATCCTCCTTATGAGGAGGCCTCCACTATGTTGTGATACCATTTACAGTGTTACATCGGGTTAAGAACATAATTCGTTTTGGAGGTCTGTTCTTAACCTGAAACTGTTCTTAACCTGAAACTGTTCTTAACCTGAAGCACCACTTTAGTTAATGGGGTCTCCTACTGCTGCTGCGCTGCCGCTGCACAATTTCTTTTCTCATCCTGAAACAAAGTTCTTTTGCTTATTACCCAAGGTAATATTTCTGGGTTAGCGGAGTCTGTAACCTGAAGCATATGTAACCAGAAGCGCATGTAACCTGAGGTACCACTGTATTATAGAGAGATATAGGAAGAAGAAAGTGGAAAGAAATTGGTGTGTCTACCTTGCATTGAGTCTGGGCAAGGGAGGTAGTTGGAGAGAAGAAAACATTAGGCACACTCTGGAATTATTGGGTTTAGGATACTTTTTAGGGATCAGCCTGTGCTTCGTTCCTCATGGGGCTTAGGGGTACATTTTAGGTCTCACATGCATATTTTGGGTGAATACTGGACAGTGGGACCAAGGTTGCCTTGCTGGGTTTACAACCAAAGCTCACCCAGGAGTTGGTTCTTCTACTTCCATGGTTGGGGAGCCACAGTCTGTGGCTTTCTTACGAGCCTGGGAGTCTGTAGGAATGCTTCCCTACCAGTGCTATATAAAATCTTCAACTGCCTGTAGTTTCTTAATAAAATTTAATGTGGTTTGCAGTTCCTTCAGGAAATGGATATGAGACCAACTTACAGTCACATCAGGATTAGAAACCTTAGAGTACATTTTCCACATATGATTTGTTTCCCCCTATAAAATTCATGCTTCTTAAGTTATAATTTTAAAAGATGCCATACTGAAATCCCCTTATTTTTTGTCTTGCCCCTTTTCCATTTTCCTAATGCAACGTGTATAGAAACCTACAATCTGCTCCTTTCAGACATTATTGTTTCATGAGCAGGACCCCTAAAAGTCTTTCATTTTATTGGTTGTTGGTTTTTTTTGGTTTTTTTGTTTAAGAATGATGGGTTTTAATTGGAAAACAGGGTGTATTTACCATGAGTCATTGTTTTTGCCTTTGCTTTTGTTTTATGTGGTGTCTAACTTGGTTGGAAAGAGCATATATTTTTTATCATCTTCCAGGCCCCAGAAAAAAGCACTGCTGAGGTGGTAAAACTAGGCATTGCTCAGGGATATAGACAGGTGCCAGGGTTCTGAAATTTCATTCCTCCTTGTTCCAATTGCATCACATTGCTGGCAAAGAGTGAAGATACTTGGAGTCATCTGATCTGCTTGCCTTTAGCCACGTTGCCTTTAATTGAATAAAACTAGAAGTTTACACCCACCTCACTACCCATCTTCAGTACAACCTCATCTATATGCATTATATTTCTCTATTAACTGGAAACCTTTTATATTTTCTGATACCTGAACCATTTTTACCAATGTATATTTTATTGGCTTTCAAAAATGTATAACAACAACAACAACAACAACAACAACAACAACAACAACAACACTAAGCAGCTACACAAAATCAGAATATGCCACCCTTTCTGCATTCTCTCCAGCTAACACATAAGTATCCATATTTTTCAAACAGTTGTTCTTTTTTAAGATTTTCTACAAAATTCTCCTACGTTATTTCATCAGCATTGTATGAAAGCATCCATCCAGACTGTAGTCATCTTCAGCTAAAGCATCAAGCAGGTGACGACATCCAGATTTGTGGTGATTCTGCTGACAACACATTGCTTAGATGCTTTTAGCCAGGATACGAAGTAAATGGCCACAGGATGGCATAAAATGCATACGTTGTTTATTTCTTCTCAGCACTGTTACTGTCAGGGAACTGCCATCTGAGACGCAGGAGGTGAAAGGGCTCACAGAGGGTGAGAGAGACCATTCAGCTGAGGAGGGGACCAGCAGGGGGAGAAGTGGAGTTCCAAGGGAAAGTGAGTCGGAGGGAGGGCTCAGAGACACTTCAAGCGAAAACAGTGGGGAGGTTTCAAGACCTCCTGTAGGGACACCCACTCCTCGCCGGAAACTGTCACGCCGAGAGTCCAGAAGACGCGTGTCCGTTAAGGAGCTTTTATGCTGGAAGAAGTTCCGTAAACGCCCACTGTCCGATTCAACGAGCGACTGATGGAGCCATGCTTAAGGAGCTCCGTCAGAGACAGAGGTTTGTGGACTTAGCCAAACTCTGAGGGATTAGGATTTTACGCACAAGCAGCTCACCATCCCATCACAGCAATCGGACAGTCCCTGAAAGCAGCTTGTGCAAAGAGGCATCATGAGCAACCCAGCCGGAGCCGGGGGAGCAGGAGGAGCTGGAGAGGGTCCAAGCCTGGAAGAAAGGTACAGGGTGTTGGAGCTCCAGCTAGCGCTGCAAACGGCGAGGCTAGAGGAAAGGAGGGCACAGGATGCAGATAAGACAAAAGGCGCCCCACTAGCAAGAAAGATGCCAGGATTGGTGCAGAAGTTTGGGGGGGACCCCAGGAACTATCAAGCCTTTAGGACAGAGATGCAGTATGCTCTCGAGCTGCAGTTTAACGACTTTCCCGACGAGGCATCGCGAGTGGCGTTTGTGATTGGCCATCTCGAAGGAGGGGCGAGAGACTGGGTTAGACCCCTGATGGCAGGGAATAGTGAAATGCTGAGGGACACAAGGAAGTTTTTTCGCGCCATGGATTTGATGTTTTCCAGCGAGATTGAACAGGGACTGGTGCGCAGACAATTGATGGCTTGCAAACAGGGGAGCCGATCGGTTCGTGAGTACTGGACTGAGTTTACCATGTTGATACATAAATTGGGATGGGACCTATCGGCGGAACCCATTCAAATGCTCTTTGAAGAAGGGCTTTCTTCGGCGGTGAAAGACGAACTTTCCCGGGCGCCCAGGGCGGAGTCTATGGACCAGCTGACCAAATCAGCGCTGACCATTAGAGCGCGCCAGGAGGCAAGAGCCTTGGAGAAGCGGGAGGGGAAAGGAGAGCGTTGGAGGGATTTCCGCATTCCAGAGATTCCAGAGCCAAGTTTCCCGCCAGGAGAGCCGATGGAAGTTGGAACAGCGCGCGCGCGCGCAGTTTCAAATCCCAGTGAAGGGAGGAAGAAGGAGGGAAAGAGCGCCAAGAAATGTTATCTCTGCCAGCAGCCAGGTCACTTTGCCAGAGTCTGCCCGCAAAGAAAGGAATGGCAAGGGATGGCGGGAGCTGTTGGGGGGAAGGAGGAGGGAGTCCAGGAGCCAGTAAAAGCCAACGCCTGGCTGCCACCGTCGGGGCACTGCAGCCAGGCCAAGGAGCAGTAAAAGTGCCCACTCCGGAACCTCCAAGACCAGCCCTAGTAATAGAGGTGTTGCTAGAGCTGGCAAACGGATACCCACTAAAGACAAAGGCGCTGTTGGACTCAGGCAGCTCCTGTAATTTTATGAGTAAGGAGTTTGCAGCTGAACACCAGATACAGACACTCCCTTTAAGCAACCCCCTGCAGGTGACCACGATCGATGGGAGGGAGCTGTTGGGAGGAGAAGTTAGTCTACAGACCGTCCCAATGGTTATGAGGGTGGCCAGGCACACCGAAAGGATAGCGTTCAATGTGGCCACCCTGGGAGGGGCTCCCGTCATTTTGGGAATGAGCTGGCTAGCGTTGCATGACCCGCTAGTGGGCTGGCATCAGAGAGTGGTCTCCTTCGGGTCAGCACATTGCCTGGAACATTGCAGAGAGGGAAAGGTGCCAGAAGGGGCAAAAGCCTTTCTAGCAGGGACGGAAGTGGCAGACAAAGGGAAGGTGCCCAAACAATACGCTGATCTGAGCAAGGTCTTCAGCGAAAGGGAAGCAGATAAACTACCACCGCATAGAGACTTTGACTGCCAAATTAACCTGGTCCCTGGGGCCCAGCTCCCCGTGGGCAAGCTGTACGCCATGTCAGACAGGGAAATGCAGGAGTTAAGGGAGTTTATTGATAAAAACCTGAAGAGGGGCTTCATCAGAGAGTCCAGAGCGGTGGGGGGGAGCCCAGTGTTTTTTGTGGACAAAAAAAACACGGATAAACCCCGGCTTGTAGTGGATTACAGGCGGCTAAATGCCGTGTCAGAACCAGTGACTTTCCCCATGCCCAGGATTGATGACATTTTGACCAGGGTGAGGAAGGGAAAGATATTCACGAAATTGGACCTGAGAGGGGCATACAACCTGATACGAATAAAGAAAGGGGATGAATGGAAAACCACCATGTTCACCTCTTTGGGGGCCTTTGAATATCTCGTTATGCCATTCGGATTACAATCAGGCTCCGCCTGTTTTCAATCGCTCATGAACCATGTCCTGGGACCTTTGCTCTACAAGAATTGCGTGGCCTTCCTCGATGATGTGCTGATATATTCAGAGAATGAGGAGCAGCATGTAAAGGATGTCAGGGAAGTGCTGAGCCAGCTGCAAGCAAACCAGCTGTGGGTGAAATTGGAGAAGTGTCAGTTTCACACCAAGGAGGTGGAATTCCTGGGGTACCGCTTATCAGACAAGGGATTAGCCATGGATCCAGGCAAGGTCCAGGCGGTGCTGGAATGGAAGACACCGAAAACGAAAAAGGATGTGCAAAGGTTCTTAGGGTTTGGGAACTTTTACCGTAAATTCATCAAGAACTTTGCCCACTTAACGGCTCCCATCACGGACTGTCTAAGCAGCAAGAAGAAATTCGTTTGGACGGCGGAGGCGGAGCAAGCATTTGAGGAATTGAAAAGGGCATTCGCTTCGGAAGAACAGCTCCTGCATGTGGATTTACAAAAACCCATGAGAGTGGAAACTGATGCCTCAGACCGGGCGGTGGGGGCGGTGCTGCTTCAGCCAGGGAGCAATAAGTCGGAATGGAGACCTTGTGCCTTCTTTTCACGTAAGCTGAACAAATCCGAGAGGAACTACACCGTATATGACCGAGAACTACTCGCCATTCACGAAGCGTTCCGGAGATGGAGACACTTACTAATTGGCGCACAGCATAAGGTGCAAGTGTGTACGGACCACAAGAATTTGGAGTATTGGAGAACGGCACGAGTGCTCAACCAACGACAAGTGAGATGGGCCCAGGAGTTCTCCAAATTCCATTTTGAAATCTGCTATGTGCCAGGTCCAGAAAACATCAGAGCGGACGCTCTCTCTCGCAAACCTGAATATTTGGAGGGGGAGGGAGCGCCTGAAGAGAGACATATTATCCCAGAGGACCACTGGGTGTGTGGGGCGGCCTGGGTGGGGCAAAGGGAACTGGTAGAGGGAACGGTAAATGATGAATACGCCCAGGATAAGCTCAGAGGTTTAAGCAGAGAGGGAGAAGACCCCGGAGGTTTTGAAGAAAGAAACGGGGCATTGTATTACAAAGGGGCTCTATATATACCCGAAGGGGAATTGAGGGGGAGAGTACTCAAACAGCTGCACGACAATCCCACAGCGGGGCATTTTGGGCAACACAAGACCATGTGGTTGGTGACCAGGGAGTTTTGGTGGCCCAAGGTGAGGGAGGATGTACGGGAGTATGTGAGAAGGTGTGACCAATGCCAGAGAGCCAAAGGAGAAAGGCGGGCACCAGCGGGGTTATTAGAACCGTTACCCACACCAGAACGACCGTGGGAGGCGGTATCGATAGATTTTATGACGGATCTGCCTAAATCCCAGGGGAAAACCACCATACTAGTCGTAGTAGACCTGTTAACTAAGATGGGTCACTTTGTAGCTTGCTCACATGCAGTCACGGCGGAAGAGACAGCGAAATTGTTTGTAGAACATATTTTTAGGCTGCATGGCGCCCTCTTGAGGGTGGTCTCCGACAGAGGGAAACAGTTCACGTCCAGATTCTGGAGGAAACTTATGAGCTTGTTGCACGTAGAGGTCAACTTTTCGACTGCCAGGCACCCTGAGACCAATGGGCAGGCGGAGAGGGCAAACGGTATCCTCCAACAATACCTGAGGTGTTATGTCAATGATAGAGAGAACGATTGGGTCGAAAGGTTGGCGCTAGCGGAATTTGCTTACAATAATGCAGAGAATGTGTCCACCGGGATGAGCCCCTTTTTGGCTAATTATGGGTACCACCCCAGGGCGTTTCCAGGGGGAGGAGGGGAGAGATGGAGTGTCCCGGCCGCTGAACATTTTGTAGAAGAAATGGAAGCGATCCATCGTCAACTCCAACTCAACTTAGAAAGGGCCAAAGAAGAATATAAGAGGCAGGCAGACAAGAGCAGAAGGGAAGGTGAAACCATTAGGGTGGGGAGTCAGGTCTGGCGATCAACCCAAGGGTTGCCGTTCAAGGGGGGTTGCAAGAAATTGAGACCCAAAAGATTGGGACCATTTGAGGTCATCCAACAGGTCAACCCAGTGGCTTTCAGACTCCGGTTACCGAACCACATGAAACTGCACCCAGTATTCCACAGGTCATTACTGTCACCATATAGGGGGGAAGGTGAAGGGGTATCCACACGGGGGCCAGCCATAGAAGAAAGGGAAAGCAGCAACCATGTGGCGGAAATCATCGACTCCAGGTGGAAGGGTAATCAGGTGGAGTATTTGGTCGCGTGGGAAGGGGAACCGGAGTCGGAAAACACCTGGGTGACGGCAGAGGAGGTCCGTGACGAGATCTTGATCGAAATGTTCCACCAAAGGTTCCCCAGGAAACCTCAGCCAATAGCGAGGTTCTGGAGGGAGTACTTTGGCACCACCGACGATGAGGAGGAACTGGAAGGATTCAGGGAATCGGAGTTGGAAGGAGGAACAGACTCCGATGAGGAGGAGTACTTGGAAACCGGTAACAGCAAGAGGTGGAGGGAAGTGTTCGAAACTTCGGAAGATGAGGGAGGTTCATTCAGGGGTTTTGCTCCCTTGCCTCCCGCAGAGGAGGGGAGGGAAGGGGGTGAAGGGGGCCCTGGAGGGGAGGTGGATGTCAGGGAACTGCCATCTGAGACGCAGGAGGTGAAAGGGCTCACAGAGGGTGAGAGAGACCATTCAGCTGAGGAGGGGACCAGCAGGGGGAGAAGTGGAGTTCCAAGGGAAAGTGAGTCGGAGGGAGGGCTCAGAGACACTTCAAGCGAAAACAGTGGGGAGGTTTCAAGACCTCCTGTAGGGACACCCACTCCTCGCCGGAAACTGTCACGCCGAGAGTCCAGAAGACGCGTGTCCGTTAAGGAGCTTTTATGCTGGAAGAAGTTCCGTAAACGCCCACTGTCCGATTCAACGAGCGACTGATGGAGCCATGCTTAAGGAGCTCCGTCAGAGACAGAGGTTTGTGGACTTAGCCAAACTCTGAGGGATTAGGATTTTACGCACAAGCAGCTCACCATCCCATCACAGTTACATTACGGTTTATTTTCTCAGTTAGATTCAATATCCGTACATTTTCATACTTTGGTCTCTTCCCCAAACATGTAATTTCCACCACATTGGGACAACCAATAATCTCGATGCAACATGCAAGTATAGAAAGTGATCTGTTCCCTTAAGAGATGTTTTAAATCATGTAAAGAGTGAAAGTAAACCCCTTAAAGAGTGAAAGGAATCAAAACCGTGGGGTAAAATCAATCTGTTCTCATAGAATATTGAAAATATGTATTCTGTGGCATCTCCATCTCAAATGGTGGTATGTCTCTCTATAACTGGAATACCTCCGCCACATTGACACTATTCCAAAATTAATGTGGGAGAAGTTCACTGGTGTGCTTTGCCACCTATGCATTATCTGAATATCCAAGGTCCATGAGAACTAGTTTATTGAAGGATTAAGAGATATGTTGACTATGAACCAGTGCTTCCATCTTTGCACTCATTGGTGTGGGGTCCAACTTTGTTGGGAGTGCAAGGTTAGTTCCCAAGGCAAAGTTCTGGTCTTCAAGGGCCCAGATCAAAATGTAACAAAAGCCTAAAAGCACAGCTCATGTGGTAAAGCTGGGGTACTGATGGGTGCCAGGGACACACTGTTGTGCCATGAATATTGGACAATGACTCCAAAGTCATTACTGAGACCTGATGAAATAATTTTCTGGAACTTTAACCCTCCTTGTTGCAATTGCAGCAGATTGTTGTGAAAGAGAGAGGATAATTTGTGACATCTGATCTGTTTGGCCAGATTATATAATTATAATAATTTGGTGGTGGCGACTTCCGGTTTCCGTTGCGAACAGATAGGGAGTGTGGAAAATCTCCGGAGGAGTTTTCCAAGTAATACAGGGGCTTGGGGGTGTTGCAAAGGCACTGCGCCCCCCATAAATCTCAAGGGGGAGACCCTTGGGGGAGAGATACCCAGCCGTGTGGAAGCGCTCAGCTGTTTTTTCGGGGTTTTTTTTCTGGAAGATCTCGAGGCAGCGAAACCGCAGCACAAAAGGGAAAGTAACGACCCTGTATTACGATGCCTCTGACTCCCACTGAAGAATGCAACGGACCTCCAAAACTATAAGAACGGAACCCTTAATGTGAGTAGACTCATTTAATGCTACAAAATTTAAAAATACACTAAGAGAACGTCGGATGTTAGACGATTTAATTTAGGAGTTCACCTCGGTAGAGGAGTAAAATGGCGCAGGTTACAAAGTCGCAAGGTGGAGGAAGGAATGTATCTCTTTGCCTGACTGAGTGAATACAAAGCAAACGTCTCGGGATTTATTGTGGGGAATTAAAAGAATTTGAAACATTCCACCGTTATGAAACACTCTTTACTTTTTGGGGGGGAGGCAGACGGAAAAAAAAGAACAAGCAAGGAAACTTCATAAAGCCATTTAAAACGGAGCCTCTTAGAACTGCTTAAAGGACAGCTGGAAATACGACCCAAAGAAATTAAAGAAATATTTGGAAAAAGAACTTTTTCTAACTTCCCCTAACTTTGGGAACTTATCGACGTTTCTGGGACTTATTTTACGACTGTTTATTTGAACTTTAATCTGAAGAACCCTAGGACCCCTTGAACTCTGGAATTTACTACGGAGGCTGCATTTATGTCCTGCTCATAAACCTCTGGCTTCTTTTCTCTTCCCACTTCCTCCCATGTTCCCCTTATGTTATTTATGATATTTACACCCTGTTTTACATTAGGGAACTATCTGGTTATTTTGCCCTTCTCTTTTCTCTTTTCTAATCTCCATTTATCTGTTTCCCTTCCCTACATTATATTCTCCTTTCTCCTTCGCTTTCCATTATAATTAACATAACTAACAACCTATTTTCCCTACCTTCAGCCCTGAGGAAAATTTAACCTGATTCCACCAACCTGAGCAGGACTAGTATTTAAACCAAGACGTCTTTTTACATTTGGAGATGAATAACCAACTAAACTTAAATAATTGAGAGAAGTAAATGACATGTTGAATAATTTCAGACTCTGAAAAGTTGGATACTATTTGACATAACCATTGGGAACTCCCTGAAATATCTACATCTTTTTTAGGACTATTAAGTGAACTAATAAACTTAAAACTTGAGGTAATAGAAAACAATGAAAGTCTGACATATTTTTTGTGAAACGGATTAGGCCAACAAGTGGCTGAAGAGTGCAGAGACTGAACAATTTTTTTTTTCTGAACTGCAAAAGAGATTATTATTTTGATTTTTGCCTTTTGTTCTGTTTTTCTCTCCTTATGTTGTTGAAACAGCTATACTAGACATGTTTCTGTAGTATATTGGTTGTTTTTCATTTCTCCACTTCGCTCCAAACCTGGACTTTGAAGCTTATTAACTCCCCCCAATTGGGGCTGCTAATGCTCACTTCAAGTTTCACTTCACTTCACTTTACTTCAAGTTTCTCGCCCACTGTTCCCCTGAACTGGATATACGTAAGGATTAGAGGAAAGTCCCACTTTCCCCTTTCTTTTTTTCTCTTCACTTCTTCTTATGACTTTAATTAAATCCCTGATATAATCTGTGGATACAAGCTTCGCCCATTCGCGCTGTACATTGGAATTGATAACTGTTGGGGATTCCCCTTTTTTCTTTTTTTTGGACTACATTTTGGATGTTTCCCTATTTTCGATATTGGATTGGGCCGACAAGCGGCTGAAGAGAACAGAACCGTCAAGGCCTGGATGGAAGAATCCTGGTGGAGCCTTATTTTTGAAGTAGACTGAGTTCTTTTTTGGTTACAATTTTGGTTACAATTTTGGTTATAATTTAGTTGTAATAGGTTAAAGCTTGTTTGGCTATAATTGGATATAATTCGGGGGGGAAACTTGCATTATTATAAAAACACTCCCACATTCCTTAAGACAATATTTCGAACCATTTAGATATAACAGAGATATTTGATTATTTGATTTATTTGACCATTTGATTCTATACAGTGGGTACAGCGGGTTATCCAAGGTTGTCAATCAGTGGAAATTGTTATAATTCAATATCGGGGTCACGAGATTAGAAGGATTTAAAGTGTCCAATTAATGGTATTTTATTTTTATTTTTTTCCTTTTCTTTTTCTCTATTCTCTCCCTCTCATGTGTATATATGTAGAGTAATTAAATTAAGTTGGGAGGTAATATTGAGTATACAACAAATATTGATATAGTGGAAGAATTTTGGGCCCCGCCTCTGGTTTTCTCTAAGGGTGTTGGGAACTGGACCCAATAAGCTGTGTAAAAGGAACTTCCTGAAGCTTACAAAAGAGGTTTGTTTCTTGGTTTCTGGAGATTCTAGGAAAAACAAAACAAAACAAAAAGACTGTGAGCCCTTTAAGGGAGAGATTTGCCTGAGTATGTCGGGGAGAGATGGGAAAAAGGGGGGAGGGACTCCAGGGGAAAGGAAATCATCACATCAAGAAGAAATTAAAGAAATTAAAGACCTAGACATTCTATGGTTAAAAATAAAAGAAGAATTTAAACAAAATGAATTACACATGGAAAACAAATTAGGAGAAATGCAAGAGATGATTGATAAAAAGATAGAGGGGGCAGTTGGAGAACTCTCAATTAAGATCCAAGAGCTGTCAGCTAAATCTAAAATAATTGAAGAATCTAATAAAAAATGCAGAAAGAGATGAGAGAACAGAAAAAAGAGACAGAAAAAATAAAGGAAGAAATGAGAGAAGTAAACAAAATACAAGAAAGGATTTGGGATAATTTAGCTATGACAGAAATGCGTCAGAAACAGCTTCATTTAAAATTTAGGGGAGTAGGTGAGGAGATGAATGAAGATATAAAAGAAAAAATGACTAAAGAATTATCCAAGTGGTTGGGAATAAAAGAAGAAGATGTGGCCTTCTCTATAGAGAATGCATTTAGAATAAAGGTGAAACCGCAACAAATCAAGTCAAGGAAACTCCTTGGAGATTGTTTAGTGATCTTTAATTCAATTGAGATGAAAAATTTAATCCTGAAAACGAGCTACCAAAAAAAACTTATAATTGAAGGTAGACCTATTATTATTTACAAAGAAATACCAGTTAGGTTGTTACGTAAAAGAGAAGGGTACAGACAAGTGGTAGGTGTCCTAAAAAGAAATGACATACAATATAGATGGGAGTTCCCTGAAGGGGTCGCCTTCTTCTATAAAGATAAAAAATTTAAGTTGACGGACACTCAAGAGGTGGAGAAATTTCTAAGAAGGTATGAGAAGGAGCTTGGCAAGGCCGAAATCAGGTTAGGAGACAGGGGGGGAAGTAAAGATGAGAGAAGAAGAAAGAAGGAGAGGGGAAGTGAGAAAGATGAGAAAGAAGAGGAAGAAGAAGTTGATGAGGAAGAAGCCGCGGTGGGAAAAGATGCGGCAGAAGAGGAGGAACTCTTAGGGAACAGGGGTTCCAGACTATAAGATTGGTAACCCGGTTAGAGTAAATAAAAGTTAAACATAACAGCATCGCTGAAATTTCTGTCCTGGAATGTGAATGGGCTAAATGAAAAACTTAAAAGGAATAAAATTGAGAAGGCTTTGAAAAACAAGAACTATGATGTGATCTGTTTTCAAGAGACACATGTAGCCAAAAAACACAAACATATTTTGATAAATAAAAGGTTGGGGTGGAATTTATTAACTCAGATGTAAATAAAAAAAGAGGAGTAGTTGTTTACGTTAAGGAAAAATGGGACCCCGTATTAACTTGTAAAGACGATGAGGGAAGAATACTGGGAATACAACTTCATCATCAAGGGGAAAAAATCAATGTGGTAACAGTTCATGCCCCAAATACAAACAAAGCAGAGTTTTTTGAAAAATTGGAACAAATATTACTAGATTTGGAAAATTACAAATTAATTCTACTTGGAGACATGAACGGTGTACCAATACCAGAATTTGACAGAAGTGGAAAAAAGGGGAAATCGAATCAAGGGAAGCTCCCAAGATCATTTAGTAATCTTGAGGAAAATTTAGATTTAATAGATATATGGAGGCATAAAAACCCAATAACGAAGCAGTTCACACATTTTTCAGAACCCCACCAGAGTTGGGGTAGAATTGATCAGATTTGGGTGTCACGTGCATTATCGACAAGAATAACGAAATGTGAGATCCAGCCTAGAACCCTTTCTGATCATTGTCCAATAGTTTTGGAAATAAAACGTGAAATATCGGGAGTGTACAGGTGGAGAATGAATGAATATCTATTTGAAATTGACGAGGTGAACGAAAAGGCTAAAAGTACTCTGAAAAATTATTTTGACTTAAATCTGAATAAAGAAACCCCAATTAATATAGTTTGGGATGCGAGTAAGGCAGTGTTAAGGGGTTTTTTAATACAACAAAACAATTACAGAAGGAAACTTAGAGAACAAAAGAAAGAAGAAATTATTACCCAACTGAGAGACTGTGAGAAAAAATTAATAATAAACTCGGGAGATGAAAGGACTAAACAAATAGTTAAAGTGTTACAATCACAATATTCAGCATTACTAAACCAAGAAGTAGAATGGAGAATTAAATCCATGAAGCAAAAATATTTTGAATCAGCAAATAAAACGGGGAGATTACTGGCGTGGCAATTAAGAAAAAGGAAAAAGCAAAATGTGATTAATAGAATAAAATCGGGAGATATGATAATAGAAGATCCAGATGAAATAAAAAAAAAGTTTCTCCAATTCTATGAAAAGTTGTATGAAAAAGGAGAGGAAGATAATGTAGAAATAGGAAAATACTTGGAAGAGTATAGAGGGGAATATTTAACTGATGAAGAAAGAGCTCAATTAAACAAGAAGATTACAATGGAAGAGATTAATGAGGCTATTAAGAAGATGAAACCCGGAAAAGCACCCGGACCGGATGGACTGTCAGCAAAGTATTATAAGGTTTTAAGGGAATATCTTGCTCCGGTGCTTAGTGAAGTGATTAATGATGTTCTACAAGGAGGGAAGATTCCAGATTCATGGAGAGAGGCACACATCACATTAATACCAAAAGCGGATGCTGAAAAGATGGACGTAAGTAACTACAGGCCGATATCGTTACTTAACTGCGATTACAAAATCTTCGCAGATATTTTGGCGAACAGACTCAGGAAATACTTAATAAAATCTATTCATAAAGATCAAGCGGGATTCCTCCCTAACAGGCAATTAAAAGATAACGTTCGGCATATACTGGACATTATTGAGTACTTGGATCTTAGGACTGACATTCCTGCGGCGATGATTTTTATTGATGCCGAAAAGGCTTTCGATAATGTTTCTTGGAGGTTTTTAATACAATGTATGAAAACAGTAGGAATAGAAGGACCATTTTTGGAAGGTATTAAAGCAATATACTCAAGTCAAAGGGCCAAACTGATAATTAACAATAATCTCACTAATTCTTTTACAATTGCGAAGGGCACGAGACAGGGGTGCCCGTTGTCTCCCCTTTTATTTATTATGGTTTTGGAAATAATCGCAAATAAAATAAGGAAGACACCAAAAATAAGAGGTATAAGAATTGGAGAAAAAGAATATAAATTAAAGGCTTACGCCGATGATTTGGTATTGTCTTTAGAGGACCCAATAGAAAGTGCCAGTAATGCCCTGGAGTTATTAAAGGAATTCAGTAAATTGTCTGGGTTTAAGTTAAATAAAATAAAAACTAAGATCTTAACAAAAAATTTGGCCGAAGATGTAAAAAACCAGCTAGAACTAAAAACAGGTATTAAAGTGGTGAAAAGGGTAAAATACCTGGGAATATGGATCTCCCCGAAAAATATAAATTTAGTGGAGGATAACTACACTAAGGTCTGGAGAGAAATTAAGAAAGACTTAGATATTTGGAATAGGTTAAAATTGTCCTGGACAGGAAGGATGGCCGCGATTAAGATGAGCATTCTTCCGAGACTACTGTTTTTATTCCAGAATATCCCGGTAATTAGAGGTACGGCATGTTTTAAGAATTGGCAAAGAACTTTAGCTAAATTTATATGGCAAGGGAAAAGGGCAAGAATTAAATTCAAACTCCTCATGGATCTAAGAGAAAGAGGGGGTTTTGCAGTTCCGAACTTAAAACTTTATTATGAGGCCGCTTGCCTTTGTTGGATAAAAGAATGGGCCATTTTAAAAAACACGGATTTGTTGGATCTAGAGGGATTTAACATTAGATTCGGCTGGCATGCTTATTTGTGGCATGATAAAGGAAAGACCCACAGAGGCTTTTCTAATCACATCATTAGAGGCTCGTTATTAGAAGTTTGGAACAGGAACAAAAAGCTGATTGAAAGAGACACCCCTTGGTGGCTTTCACCAATTGATATCTTAACAACAAAAAAGTTAAATCTGGAATGTGAAAGATGGACATACGAAGATCTCCTAGTTAAATCAGAAAGAGGGTGGAAAATTAGACCGTACGAAGAGCTAAAGGATAAATTAACTGGATGGATACAATTTCACCAAATTAATGCGTTATGGTACGATCATAAAAAAATAGGAATGAGTGAAAAAAAGTCCAGGTACCAGGTGGAAATCTTAGAAAGTAATACTAAACTTTTATCCAAAATGTATAACCAACTGTTAGACTGGGATACTAAAGATGAAGAGGTGAAAGGAGTCATGGTCAAATGGGCCAGAGACCTTGGATATAATCTGGAGTTTGACAGATGGGTAAAACTTTGGAAGAAAGGTATGAAGTTCACAGCATGTGCTGTTCTCCGAGAAAATATGGAGAAAATGATGTATCGTTGGTACATCACCCCGGCAAAACTGGGGAAGATGTATAAGACCGGAGACAGCACATGCTGGAAATGTAAAACTAAAGAGGGTAATTTCTTTCACATGTGGTGGACCTGTGACAAAGTGAAAAGATTTTGGGGACAAATTTACGATGAGTTAAAAAGAATACTGAAATACACCTTCCCCCAAAAACCTGAAGCGTTCCTTTTAGGTATGATCGGAGAGGAGATCAAAAATGAAGACCAAACATTCTTTCAATATGCAATGGTGGCCGCCAGGATTTTGTTAGCGCAAAACTGGAAAACTTCCAATATCCCCACCATTAGAGAATGGCAAATGAAATTATATGAGTATATAGAACTAGCTAGAATGTCACAAAAAATTAGGCATCAAAAAATCGTTAAGTTTACGAACGACTGGAGTAAATTTGTAAGTTACATTGAAATCAATCTAGGTATTACCAAAATCACAGTGGGCGGAATCTAAAACCTGCGATGTAAAGAGCTGATATAATACAATCTGCAGATAAGCTATGAGTTTATTTTGCCTAAACTGAGATGGAAGGAAGTCAATTGAGTGATGTTATGTTGGTTTGTTTGTTTTATGTTTATAGGTGTTGTTGTTGTTGTTGTTTGTTTGTTTGTTTGCTTTTCTTCTTTTTAGTTTTTTTTCTTTTTTGTATTGTTTGATGTCGTTTCCAAAATATCAATAAAAAGATTAGTAAAAAAAAAAAAGAACCCCATCTTCAGTACGAATCTCATCCATATGCCCTAAATCTGGAGCTATTCAAGAACAGGCTGCATTGTCATCTGTTAGGGATGCTCTAATGTTGACTTTTCTACACTGGATAGGGTGTTAGACTAGCCAACCTACCAGAAACCCATCCCACACATCAAACTTACATGGTTCTACGGGAGTGGAATGTGGAGTTATTGATAGATGTTTGAAGGCAAAGACCAATAACACAAGCAAGTGAGAAAAAGGCCTGAAAATGAAATTACAAAAATGAAATGATAAGGCTTGTTGTTGAAATCAAAGGTGGTTGCAACACTTTGCTGCCACTCTTAAATGGCTGTAGATGGGCAACTACCCCAACCCCCTGCCTAAAGAAAACTCTGCAATTACAAAACTGTCACCTGCAAATTGATTGAGCAAATGTCCTGGGTTGGGAAGCAGTTGCACATGACATGAAGGCAGATGATACGCACCTCACTGTTCCATGTCCCAGTAGCTGCTGTGCACAACATCTTAAACAGACAAAACAAAGGAGAAGAAAGAGCAGAGAAAAAAATAACACCTTAACACCCAAACTCCAAGCAGTCCAATGAGGACTGAGCATGTCAGTAGTCCCAGAATATTGTGTGTCAGTTGAACTAGAAAGATGTAAAGTGGGGCAGTTTGGGGGGGGGGGGAATGATAGCATGCTTCTTGCAAACATATGCAGATTCCTGGCTGCCCCAGGGGAATAGGGTGGGTTGTCATGAAAGGTAAAGGTAAAGGTAACGGAACCCCTGATCATTAGGTTCAGTCGTTGCCGACTCTGGGGTTGTGGTGCTCATCTCACTTTATTGGCCGAGGGAGCTGGCATACAGCTTCCTGATCATGTGGCCAGCATGACTAAGCCACTTCTAGCGAACCAGAGCAGCGCACGGAAATGTCGTTTACCTTCCCGCCAGAGCAGTACCTATTTATCTACTTGCACTTTGATGTGCTTTCAAACTGCTAGGTTGGCAGAAGCAGGGACCAAGCAGCGGGAGCTTACCCTGCCATGGGGATTCGAACTGCCGACCTTCTGATCGGCAAGTCCTAGGCTCTCTGGTTTAACTCACGGCGCCACCCGCGTCCCTGTCATGAAAGGTACACCTCAGGAAATGCACAACTGTTAAACATTTAAGAGTTCAGTTTGAGCCTAGATTATGTTATGCATATGTTCAATGTTATTTGAAGATTGGAAGCCCTTTTGTAGTTGCAAGACATCTTTCTATGGATCTACTGCCGTGGCAATGAAGCTTTTCAGCCTGGGAAAACGTCCAGTGGCTTAAGTCCAGGTTATGTCAGAGGCTGCTTGCTCCCATATGAATCTCTCCTGTTAAGTTGTGGGTGAACATATCAAACGACACAGCGATTCTTCAAACAGCTCTTGTTTATTCACAGGCCAGAACAGAACTGAACTGAGGGGTTCAGCCAGCCCGCTTATATAGAGCTCCACTACAATGCAACTGTAACCACTTTCTGTAACTATCCAATCACTGAATGTCACTTTCAATCCCTTATTTGCATATGTGGACCTGAGTGAAAACTATCTACAGTATCTCCCTGCTGGCCCAGGGTGACAACTTCAGTACATAACACCCCTCCCCACCAAGATAAGGCGTTAGTTACAATCGTAATGGTTTCCTTATATACAGCACTACACGTAATTGTTCCATTAGGCACAAAAGCATATTGATTACATTTCACCCACTTCCATTAGACCGACAGTGTTACATGTCCAACAACATAGTCTTTTAAATAAGTTGGGCGCTTGGAAACTCTGCCAGACCGCCGGGGACCAGTACCCCGGTCTGGAGGGGCCGCCCAATTCTTGCTGAGGCTGTGGCGCGACCCTAGGTGGCGTTGAAACCAAGTCCCCTGGATTCACTGCTGTGGATGGAACCTCTGCAAGTGGAGTTGGTGGAATGTCAGGCACAGCAGTGGTCTGAGTCTGTGGGAAGTCTGGCAGACCCTCTGAAGCAGCTTGGTTCAGCTCCACGCCCACAGTTTGCGAGAGAGGTATACGTGGAGCCTCGCCATCTGTAAGTGTCTGTTCTGGAGCCACAAGCGCAGTAGGGGCACCACAGTAGTGTCCAAATCCCCAACCCTGCGCCTAAGCTGGTCTATGTGCCGGCGCCACAAACGTCCGTTTTTGAGTGCCACCTGGTACGAGTGAGGTCCAGTGACTCCCACCACTGTGGCTGGCACCCAACGAATGTCCCCCACAAAGTTCCGGGCAAAGACCTAGTTTCCTGGAACAAATGACCATGGTGCGTTGGCACAGCCCGGGGGTTCAGCCACGGCAAAGTCTGGGTGCAGCCAGTGGAGCGGAGATTTGAGGCAGTGGCCCATAAGCAGTTCAGCAGGACTCCGTCCTGTGGCCGCATATGGGGTGATGTGTTGCACAAACAAGTATTCGGTGACCCGCTTGTGCCAGTCTCCCTGGTCCAGGCGCGCCAGTGCCTCTTTTGCCGAGCACACCATTCTCTCCGCTTGCCTGTTGCTGGATGGATGAAATTGTGCCATTAGGGCTTGGCAGATGCCCAGTCCCAAAAGGTACCGCTCAAAAGTGCCTGATGTGAACTGCAGTCCGTTGTTGGATACAAGGACATCAGGACACCCATGCATCGCAAAGAGGCCTCGCAGCACCCGGATGATGGCCACGGTGGTGGTGGAGGGCATCAGGGCCACCTCCAGCCATTTGGCATTTGGAATAGGTGTCTACCACTACCATAAACGGCTGTGAAAGGGGTCAGCCAGATTAATGTGCACCCTCGACCAGCGTGTCTTGGGTGTCTCCCAGACGTGTCCCTTAGCTGCTGGTGGCGCAGGCCTCAATTCATGGAACCTCTTCACTCCAGCCACAAGTGCCAGTGCCTCCTTGTCAAGCTGGCTGTAATTCCATTCAGTTGGAGTTAGAATCCTGGAAAAGTAGGCGAGCGGTGCTTATCTTTCGTCTGGAAAATGGTGGCTGAGGACAGCGCCGATGCCAAAAGGTGAGGTGTCACAGGCAAGGACCAGCAGCCTGGCTTCACTGTACTGTACCAGCACATTGTCCAATGAAAGGAGAGCCTTGACCGCGTTAAAGGCCGCCGTCTCCCGATGACCCCAGGACCAAGGTGTCTTCATGCTGAGGAGTCGGTGAAGAGGCTCGGCTACCGTCGCTTTGTGGGGCAGGAACATGTTATAAAAGTTCAGCAGTTCCAGGAATGCCTGCAACTCCGTCTTGTTCTTTGGGATGGGGGCCTGCTGGATAGTGCAGATCTTGGATGTTGTCAGGTGAAGGCCGGAGGCGTCGATAAGATAGCTGAGGAACTCCACCTGTGGAATGGCAATCAGGCACTTCTCCCTCTTTACCTTGAGCCCGGCCTCCTGGAACCTGGTCAGCATGGCGCGGAGGAGCTCGAACAGCTGCTGGTGTGAGTCTGCTGACACCAAGACGTCGTTGAAATACGGCACCACACCCAGAAGCCCTTGCAGCAGATGCTACATAAGGCTTTGGAAGATGCCAGGAGCCACACTTACCCCAAACTGTAAACGGCGGCAACGGAATGCCCCTCAGTGGGTGACGATTATCTGGGCTTCAGCAGTGGTCAGCCCCCAAGCAGAGCTGCACAGGGGAAGCGCTGACTGGACGACAGGATTTAATGCCCAAAATATTATCTGTCAAAATTACTTTCTGTTTCTGAAAAATAAATTATCTTATTACAACACTGTATATATGTATTTAATAACCATGCTGTTCAAAATTCAGGAGCTTAATTGTAGGCTATACCACTGAGGCTAGATGCACTTTTGTAACAGCTTGATTTATGCATTTAGAAGTTCTTTCAGTTAGACCATGTTGGGTCAATATTTATCAGCATTTTTGGCTTTTTCTTTATTCAGCTGCTAGTGCTTAAGATAACACAATTTGTTTCATTAGTTTCAGTTCAACAGAACCACACTGCTACTATTCTGGCAAGAAATACTCAATAATACAAACCTAAATAAGAGAGTACTTGACAATAGCACATCCTACCATATCTTAACATATGACAATTCACTGTTCCTCTGTGTTACACTTATGTAGGGAAATATTCAGTATAAGTTTGAAAAAAACTGAGAATTAAAAACTTTGTCAGCTACCCAGATACTAGCATAGTTAAACCAAGCTTCTTTACTTAGTCCCACAAAATTTGTAGTAATGTTTTTCTAAGGTCAAGCTAAGAAAAACCAAACAAACCCTTTATCTGCTCCATTTCCCCCTGGATCCATCCCAGATACCCAGCAATGCTGTTTTATTTATATATTATTTATTTCCTAAGACTTATACACGGCTTGATTGTAAAAAAGAAGCAGCAGCCGTTACAAGCAGATAAATTTGAAAAAAAAATCAGAATATACCAGAGTTAAAATACTAAAACAGATTAAAATGGCAAAAACTCTCTAAGCATCTGAGTAGGCTTGTCTAAGCAAGCATGTTTTTAGCAGGTGCTGAGCAGAGTACAGTGAGTCCCCCTGACTGATCTCAGTGCTAGAGAAGGGACTAGTAAGTGATCCTGCGTAGCAACTGAATTAATTTACTGAAAGACTATTTCCCAAAATTCAGCCACTTAATAGTACTCCAACTAACAGTGGAAAAACGGCCCTTAAATTGTTCTACAACAATCTTGCCCATCTGGGTTCCTGTGCCACACCTGGGCAGCAACTCCACTGCACTGTCAAAGGACACACAGTGCACTAAGCACAGGTGCACTTTTTGACTCACCCACATTTTGGGAAGGATAGAAGATGCATTAATCAAAATTTGCTCTGCGCTGTTTTCAGGACCACAAACAGCAGGGATGTGACCAGGGGGAAGGCATGTGAGGAGTGATGAATGGACCCAGTACTCTACCCTCACCAACTTCCTTAGCAATCTTTTTAAAAATAATGAGCTTGTCAGCATCGCCCTTGAGTCAGTGCCACCAACTGGACTCATCCACTTCAGCCCCGACTCGGCTAGGCCACCTCCTGCACAAGAACAGGTCAAAGTGCTGTGGATTCACAGCTTAGAGTTGTGAGCACCGGATTCACTCCAACAAGAAGACAGTCGTCGCACAGCAGAGTATAGCAGAGTATAAACGACTCGGAGAGAAGCTCTGTAGAATATCTTCTTTATTCTATCTACAACTATTATACACAACTATACACAGAGCTAAATGAGGTCTAAACAAAAATGCTGAACTTCACTGAGTGTCTGCAGCTGCTCTTAGCAGCAACGTTATCTATACACACAATCTCTCTCTAACACTCAGTCTCTCTCTCTCTCTCCGACACACTGACTGACACTTTGATGTGGTGCTGGAGCAGAATAAGTAGAGAGCAGAAACCGCCCCCTCCTCTCTGGAGAATCAGCAGAGAACATCAGGAGATTCTTGGATATGGGAGGGGTGAAATCTCCTCAGAGCTCCATCCATTCCACTGATTTTAAGTTTCCACTAAACTGAGAAACTCTCAGACTGATATGTGTATATATGACACAGGATCCCACAACCTTTCAAATTGTATGTAATGCCATCTAGGTCTGGATAACCCTACAACAACTTTTGTAAAACTAACAAATTGATGGGGGTTTATTATTCCCATGCAACATTGTATACACAACAGAATACCTTTCTAAATGTATTTCCACCCACTCCAAAAGTTCTATTCTTGGACAACCCCATAACAAGTGACGGTATGGCTCCCTCCAACTAAAAGCTCTGCAACACATTGCTTCTATTCAGATGCAATATGGACAATTGCTCTGCAACTCCATGCCCTCTGTGTGTTACCTAAATGTTCAAGGGACTATGGGAAGTTACTGGTTCCTTGATGGATAAAGCAATATACTGACTATGAACCACTACTGCTGCCCTTCCTATAACTCAGTGTGGGCTCTAACTTGGTTCACAGACGCATTTGGAAAAAAAATATTCTTTCATGCCCCAAATCAAAGGACAGCTTAAAGACTCAAGGTATGGAACAGGTGACTGCTTAAGTAGCCAAGCTAGATAGAGCTCAGTGCTAGGGACATTGTGATATGCACTGAATATTGGATAATGGAGCCAAAGATATTACTGAGAGCTATTAAAATCATTATTAGACTCGTGAACATTATTTTTCCTTGTTCCAAATGCATCAGATTGTTGGGAAGGAGACAGGGTACTTTGAGTCATCTGATCTGTTTGGTAAGACTGTATTGAATTGAACCAAGCTTTTTATTTACTCCTCCTTCAAATCCCATCTTCAGTGCCATCCTTATCCATACGTCAGTTCTCTCTAAGACAGGATTTGGAGAAAGTGGTTGGCTTTTAATTGCAGATGAAATGAAGAATAGACTAGGTCTCATTGGTGTATTTATAGATGTGACAGCATGGCTTACTGTCTGACTGTTCCATAAATTAATCTAGGAGCATGGATGTGAGGGGCTAGACCTCTTTAGTGGTTGCACTATAATTTTGGAACTGGAATGTTTCTGAAATGGGACATTTACAGCCCTATACAGAGGTTTGGGGGTTCATAACTGTGTTATCTAAATGTCAAAGGGACTATGGGAAGTTACTAGTTCCTTGATGGATAAAGCAATATACTGACTATGAACCACTACTGCTGCCTTCCCTATAACTCAGTGTGGGCTCTAACTTGGTTCACAGAAGCATTTGTAAAAAAAAATCTATATATATATATATATATAGTGAAGAATACACTATTCCAAATATTTTTAACATAGGGGCATCACCACCACACGTGGATAAATGAACCAAGCTTTCCACAGCTGTTCCATCATGAAGGGGAAAGGGGGGGGGTAACTTTTGCCAACCAGACTAGCATCCACTGCCAGTGGAAGATGACCTTGAGTGTGGTTTCCTGTAAGTGAGCAGAGATCATGTAAGGAGGGGAGTGGTGCAGCTCCCTCCACTTTGTGCTATTCAGTTGTGTGGCCTAATTCTGATTCCCATACAATTCTAATTCTGATTCCCATACAATTTCAAGGCCTCTTGCATTCCCTGCTTCCTGATCTACAAGATTGCTGTGTTTTAGGGAAGCCACATCCTTCAGGTCATATGCTAGACTGCTGCATAAGTATTCAAACAAGCTATGTGTATGTAGGTCCTCTTCTCTCTGTTCCAAAGAAAGTGCAAAAGAATGTGCCTGAGCTACTTGAAACCAGGTGGTAAGAATGCCTTTTAATTTACCTTGCAGTTCCTCTTTGGTTATTGCTTTCCTTCTGGGAAGTGAATCATGGAGTGTGTAAATGCCTGCATCTTCCTGCAAGATGTTCACCAGGTCCCATTCAGTTAATATTTCTGCCAAGTTTGCATTGCAGATTTTGTTCACAGGTTGGTGCCTAGTTTGGTCCTTGGTTTTATCTCTGCAGTTATTGAGGTCTCCACCTATTGTAGTTTGTCTTCTTTTAAAATTGTTCTAAGCCTGTTAGCATCTTTGAGACCATGTCTTGTTGTGCTGAGTTGGATGCATATAGACAGGTGGTGGTGATTGGATGACTGTCTGTGACACCAAAAACAAAGAAGGTATCTGCCTGTTGGTAGTGCCAAACTTTCCCCAACACTCCTTCGAGTAAGGCAGCCTTTTGGTTCTTGCATTGATGTGTCTCCTGCAGGAGAACAATGTCTCAATCAGGGCTTTTTTCAGCTGGAACTCACCATAACTGAGTTCTGCCACCTCTCAGGTGGGTGCCAATGCCATTCTAAGAGAATGAGGGAGGTGTTCATGGTGCATTCTGGCACCTGTTTTCCCAGAAAAATACCACTGGTCTGGATGTTCCCTCTGCAGGACTGCCTCCACTCAGGCTCTTTTGATGGCGGATCCTAGCCCTCTAATGTTGAAAGAGAGAAGCGTTATAGTTTTGCTTTGAGAAATTGTAATAATGTTGGTAGATATGTGAATTAATTACTAGGTCAGCTCTATTAATGATGGTGTTTTTCAAGAAACTCAATTGGTCTGCTGTACTGAATATCAAGCACCATAAACTGAAAACTATGTACACAAATCCTAGGATGGCCTCCCCTACTTCCCAGCAAGAACATGGGAGTTGAGACGATCCCTCCCATAGTACCCAGGATCGATTTCGGGTCTATATTTATCAGCATTTCTGGCTTGTTCTTTCTTAAGTAGCCAAGCTACCTGGATGGTGCTAGGGACATTGTGACATGCATAGAATATTGGACAATGTTGCCAAAGTCATTACTGAGAGCTATTAACATCACTATTAGAATCTGGAACATTGTTTCTGCTTCTTCCAATTGCATCAGATTGTTGGGAAGGAGAGAGGATCCTTTGAGTCATCTGATGTGTCTGGTGAGACTGTTTTAAACTGATCCAAGCTTTTCATTTGGGCCTCCTTCAAATCCCACCTCCAGTGCCATCCTTATCCATATGTCACATTTCTCTAAGACAGATTTTGGAGAAAGTGGTTGGCTTTTAATTGCAGATAAAATGAGAATACTCTATTCCAAAAAAAATTAACATAGGGGCATGACCAGCACACGTGGACAAATAAACCAAGCTTTCCACAGCTGTTCCAACATGAAGGGGAAAGGGGGGGTTAACTTTTGCCAACCAGACTGGCATCCAGTGCCAGTGGAAGATGACCTTGAGTGTAAGTGAGCAGAAGTCATTTAAGGAGGAGAGTGGTCCAGGTACCCTCTCATTTGTGCTATTCAGTTGTGTGGCCTAATTCTGATTCCCATACAGTTTGAAGGCCTCTTGCATTCCCCGCTTCATGATCTACTAGATTGCTGCGTATTAGGGAAGTGGCACCCTTCAGGTCATATGCTAGACTGCTGCATAAGGATTCAAAGAAGGTAAGTGTATGTAGGTCCTCTCCTCTCTGCTCCAGTGAAAGTGCAAAAGAATGTGCCTGAGCTACTTGAAACCAGGTACAGTAGTACCTCGTTTTGCAGCTGGGATCCGTTCCGGAGCACCAGTCACTGGCTGAAAAGAATGCTGGACAAAGTGCCGCATCTGCACATGCATGGAGCGGTTTGTGCTTCTGCACATGTGCGAGCGGTGAACCCGGAAGTAACTCGTTCTGGTACTTCTGGGTTTGCTGCAGACATTCGATGGAATGGGCGCTCGACGAGGCGGATGCTAGACAAGGTACCACTGCAGTCTGAATGCCTTTTAATTTACCTTGCACTTCCTCTTTGGAGATTGCTTTCCCTCTGAGAAGTGAATCATGGAGTGTGTAAATGCCTGCATCTTCCCACAAGATGTTCACCTGGTCCCATTCACTTAATATTTCTGCCAAGTTTGGGTTGCAGATTTTGTTCACCAATTGGTGCCTAATTTGGTCTTTTGTTTTATCTCTGCAGTTATTGAAGTCTCCACCTATTGTAGTTTGTCTTCTTTTAAAATTGTTCTAAATCTGTTAGCGTCTTCCAGGGCATGTCTTGTTGTGCTGTGTTGGGTGTATATAGACTGAACAACATACACAATGTGACAGGCTGTATGTAATTATATTATTATTATTTTTAATTCTTTTAAAATTCTTTTTAAAATACAATTCAACGTCATATTAAAATATGTGGTTCTGTAGACCAACTTATCATATAAATCAAACGTATTACAAGAAATTAGAGTCCAGCAGATTGACCAGGAAATACAATCTATTCAGTTCTTACGTTAGCAATATCCACAATGTGAAATTCTTATATCAATCTTGTAATGTTCCATGTGAATATGCTTTTAAGAATTCTAGCCTTCTTCTCTCCTTCCAAACAATCCAATGCAATTGGAACAAGGAGAAACAATGCCCCAGAAAGCAATTATAATAACTCACTCTAATGACTCTGGCTCCATTGTCCAAAATTCAGTGCATATCACTGTGTCCCTGGCACCATTCAATATCACTGAGCTATTTCCAGCTTTGCTATCCAAGTAGTCACCTGTGCCATGCCTTGAGTCCTTTGATCCGGGGTTTGGAAGATCTGAAAAAGTACATACTCATTTTTAACCAATTAGACCCCACACCAAGGGCTCTTCTCCCCGCTGCCCGCCTTCAGATCAGGTCCGGGGACAGCGTGAAGGCGCGCTGCGCCTCCCAGCTGTCCCCGGAGGTTGCGGGGCAGGCAGCGGGGAGAAGCGCTCTTCTCCCCACCGCCCGCCTTCAGATCAGGTCCGGGGACAGCGGGAAGGCGCGCTGCGCCTCCCAGCTGTCCCTGGAGCTTGCGGGGCAGGCAGTGGGGAGAAGCGCTCTTCTCCCCACCGCCCGCCTTCAGATCAGGTCCGGGGACAGTGGGAAGGCGCGCTGCGCCTCCCAGCTGTCCCCGGAGCTTGCAGGGCAGGCAGCGGGGAGAAGCGCTCTTCTCCCTGCCGCCCGCCTTCGTCTTGCGAAGCAAGCCCATAGGGAAATTTGTCTTGCGGAACGACTCAAAAAACAGAAAACTCTTTTGTCTTGCGAGTTTTTCGTCTTGCGAGGCATTTGTCTTGCAAGGTACCACTGTTTCTTCTCACCTCCAGGAAATTTTCCTTAAAATTACTTTTTGGTGGTGTGGACCCCCACACGCCTTGCAAAGATAAATCCATCAAGCTCACCATTATGTTGTAAAGACTGTGGAGAATGAGGATCCTACTTTCACCTTTGTTGTGGGGTGTACTGTAAGCCACACCTTTTGGCACAAAGTTTTTCATCTGATCTTCAGAGTTACCCTCCTAATTTGGCACTTGCTTTATGATAATAAGATTTGACTCCAAATTCCAACCTTACATCTAAAGAACAAATTTTCTTCCTGTTCACAGCAGCTGGACTAATTATTGCCCAATAATGGAAAGAATCCTCTAGTATACCGTATTCGATGACACATTAGAGTTGAGTAAATACGGTACATCTCAAAGTTAAACTGAGCAAGTCCATCCCTCCTTCAAATCCCTGTGGCTGCCACTACCATCTCCCCCTCCTCCCACTGGCTGAGGATGGGGGGTGAGGCCGGTGTGGGTCGCCCTGGGTGTCATCCCTTAAAGTCACCTTTTGGTGGCATTGGACCACCACAAGCCTTGCAAAGATAAATCCTTCAAGCTCACCATTATGTTGGAAAGGCTGTGGAGAATGAGGTTCCTACACTGAAGTTTGATATGGGTGTACTAGAAAGAAACCTCTACTATACTGTATTTGATGGCCACTACCATCTCTTCCTTCTCCTTCCCCAACACCACAGGAAATATTGTTTAAATAGGCGAAGAGGCTGCTAGCTTTGGAAGGCAAGGGGTGAGAAAGAATCATAAGTCACCCACCAGCGCCCCTGCTCCCGGTCTGTTAAAGGATTTGAGATCTGCTGCAACCACAACACAACCAAGCAGCAGCTTTTTACCCATCAGGCTGCCTGGGCCTTGCTCAGAAGTGCCGCTGGCTATTGCATGCATGCTGCTCTCTCCCTCTTGCTCCTCCCCAACACACACACTCTGCTCCCTAAACTCCAAGTCTCTCTCCAGTATGGGTGCCTATAGAAACTCAGCATAGGACTCAAGGAAAGCCAGGCCTGGCAAGCGAGCCACCCGTTAGCCAGGGAAGCTGGAGTCGCTCTACTGGGTTGGGGTTTTGGTGGGCAGGAAGGAAGGAGAACTGAGGCTCATTGGGCTTCGCAGTGTGAAGGCAGCAGGGTCAAAGTGTCACTTCTGAAATGAAAGTAATTTTTATTCTACAGTACACATTTCCTCTGTGAGAAAAGAATGTGGTATGATAAGAGATAAAGTTGAGAAGTAATGAAGATAGAAATGTGATACTGAAATTATTAAGGTGGAGACTCTGAAGATATTAAGAGGGAGAATGAATTGTAACTAAGATCAAGAATATTTTGTATGCCAAATACATTGTTTGACATTCCATTCACTGTTGGCATCCTTCCGCAATTGCTTTATGAGCAAATAAAAATAATTAGAGGTTTGATTGATGAGATGGAGAATGAAATGGGAATAGAAGGGTCAAAAGTGGGTGTGAATTAATGAATACATAATAAGTAAAGAACTATGGGATATGATTTTTATATTTTATTACAATGGAGAAACAATTGTGGACAAATATTAAAAGATTTATTATTGTTGAATATGGAGAAATGGTTGTGAAAGTTATTGGAGGTAAAGTTGTTATGTTTGATTAGAGAAAATATATTGCTGATTTCTCTTTTTCCTTTCCTTTCCTTTTCCTTTTTGTTTTTCCCTTGATGTTTTCTTTTCTCTTTCTCTTTCTTTGTTTTTGTTTTTATTTGAATTAATTCCTTTTCTTTTATTATGGGATAAGGTGTAGGTAAAGTTATTTCTTTGATTACATTCTTGACAATGGACCTCCCCCTGTGTTGTTTGTTGTTGTTTCTTCTCCCTTGTGCTATGACCCCCACCCTAGTATTCTTGCTTGTGGTGAGCTTGTAAATGTAGTATCACTTTCAATAGATGCTTGTCTGCATTTTATTTAATATCTGGATTGCCATTGCCATTTATTAATAATAAAAAATAGTTGGCTTCTTTTATAACTTTTGTATAAAAAAGGAAAATGAAATAATTTGTTTGAGTCAGGAAAGAAGATCAACGGAAAGAAGATCAGCTGGGTGGCACCAACCATTTGTTTTTTGCCTACCTGGAAGCAATCAACACAACTTTGTAAGGTTATGCATTGGGTAAGGCTTTGTTTGGATGGATGGGAGGGTGTAGCCTTCGCCTGCCCCTCCTCACTAATGGTATCCTATTAAAGGGATCTGGGTGTGTGGATTCTGTCCAATGCCTGGACGTGGGCTGTTGGAATGTCACTGCCCCAATGGAGAGCCCTCAGAGGGTCCCTATTTGATGTAAGTCATAGGGCTCCCCCTATTGGTGGTTTACCCTGCAGATGGGCGCGAGTCAAGATATGCTGGCTTCACCCAAAGCCTAAGCCAAACCACCCGCATCTGTAAACAATAAAGCTGTGGCCTATTTTAACGCATAAATCAAAATATTGTGAAAATATTGTCCGTAAGGGTCACAGGGCATTGGCAGGCAAGTGGGGCTGAACAAAATAACATACAAATTCTCATATTTTACTTCAAATGTGCTTTGTCATCATCCTACACATTCTGCATATATAAAACATAGAGATACAGAATACAGATTCAATGTGCCAGTTGAGTTTATTCTTTTGTGATGAATTTCACGAATCATGAAAAAGAAAACCCACGAGACCTGAGCTCCTCCTCTCACCACTAGGCTCCCAGTTTCTTCTGCAGCTACCATGATTGTTGGAATTAACAAGGAGGAGAGCTTTGCTGTCTTGTATCTACCCTTCAAGGTCGATTTTCTTTGTGGGTATCTCAGCATTCCAGCATTTTGCTTCAATTTGAAGCAGTTGAAGGTCACGGTGTACTAAGTATTTTCCATCAAGGGCACACAAGTCTTCAGTTGCACAACCTTTGAATTTGAGCCTTTGAATTAAATGAAGACGATCTGTGTAACACAAAGAATAACCTTTGCATGAGTTCTTTATTGGGGCTTTGGGGAAAGGGATGACTGTGGTTATTAAAGTTCAACCAACACACTCTATGATTAATCTGACAGCCAAGTATCACTAGCTTTGAATTTGGGTTATCTGGCTAACACCATGGTGATGCATTGTGAACATGACGTTACCCTCTGCCACAGTTTCTAGAAAAAGAGGTGCTGGAACTCAACATGAGTCCCTCCCTTGTTCTCTTAGAATGGCGATGGGGCCCACCTGAGAGTTGCTAGAACTGAATTCTGGCTGAAAAAAAGTCCCGGTCTCCCACCCCATGTATTTTGCTAGACTAAGGCAGCAGTTCTTTTGCACACTTGTGATGCAGTAAGATTCATTTAACACAGTGCAACTTATATCTTAGGAAATATGAACAGAGGTGCACTATTAGTACCCTTCTTTTCCCCAGCCTCCTTTACTTTTGAATGTTTGGCCAAAGTGTGTGGTCCAGGCCTCCTGGACCAGCACCAAATGGTACATACTGCTGTGAGGAGAAGCTGTGATGTGCTGGCTGGTCCTGCACCCTCCCCTGTATCCCTCTCCTCTGCTCCTCCTTGTGGATTAGAGGACAAAGGTGTGCTGTAAGGAGTCTGCTGTGCTTTGTGGCCCCCCCAGTCTTACACAAGGTAAAACCTTGCACATGAGTGAGCCTGTCCCCTCTTGTTGTTATGCACTTCATGTGGCGATAGTTTGGAATCCAAAACAGGACTAGAGCATTGCCCTTTCCCTCAGAGAAATAAATCAAAGCTATACACAAATATCAGTCATTGCTTTTCTGGAAATGCGAAAGAGACAGAAGCAGGCAATATTACTCACTTGGTAAACCTGTTATAATGGAAATAGCACTATTATAGAAAATGCACTTGGTCTCATTGGCAAGGCAGCTGACAAACCCCTCAGGTGGGCAACTTTTATCCTTTTTTTTAGAATTGATGATGTTGAAGCAGGCTGGGCACTGTCGACCATTGTGGGAAAGATCTTCACGTGGTGGAACTACCAAAATAAAAACCTGCAGTCACCATATGGATACACCTTATTCCCCATTCTGACATGCCTGACATCCTACCATTCTGACATGCCTGACATGCTACCTCCACATTGTGTCCTGCATTAATGATGATGGTGATAACGATGATATTTTTAATAATAATATTTTATTTCTATCCCGCCTATCTGGCTTGGTTTCCCCAGTCACTCTGGGTGGCTTTCAACAGAACATTAAAAACAGAATAAAACTTCAAACATTAAAAACTTCCAAAAATAGGGCTGCCTTCAGATGTCTTCTCAATGTCACATAGTTGTCTATTTCCTTGACATCTGATGGGAGGGCATTCCGCAAGAAGGCCTGGTTCCCTGTGACCTTACTTCTCATAGTGAGGGAACCGTCAGAAGGCCATCGACGCTGGGCTGAAGGATTGAGGTGGAGACACTACTTCAGGTATACTGGGCTGAGGCCATTTAGGACTTTAAAGGTCAGCACCAACACTTTGAATTGTTTTTGGAAACATACTGAGATGTAGGTCTTTCAATACCAGTGTTATATGTTCTCGGTGGCCACTCCCAGTCACCAGTCTAGCTGCCGCATTCTGGATCAGTTGCAGTTTCTGGGTAGGACCACATACAGCATGTTGCAGTAACCTAAGCGGGAAATAACTAGAGCATGCACCACTCTGGCGAGACAGTCTGCAGGCAGCCTGCATACCAGATATGACCTGTGCCTCCATGGACAGCTGAGAGTCCAAAATGACTCCCAGGCTGCGCACCTAGTCTGTCAGGGGCACAGTTACCCCATTCAGGACCAGGGAGTCCCCACACCCGCCTGTTCCCCCAAAACAGTACTTCTGTCTTGTCAGGATTCAACCTCAATTTATTAGCCATCATCTATCCTGCAACCACCTCCAGGCACTCACACAGGATCTTCACCTGGTCAGATTTGAAAAGAGAGGTAGAGCTGGGTATCATCTGCATACTGATGAACACCCAGACCAACCCCCCTGATGATCTCTCACAGTGGCTTCATATAGATAATATAAGCGTGGGAGAGAGGACAGAACCCTGAAGCACTGCACAAATGAGAGCCCCTCTATATGGTTCAGAAGGATGTTATGGTCAAAGGCCACTAAGAGATCCAGCAGAACTAGGAAACAGCTTTCATCCTTATCCCTAGCCCGTCGGAGATCATAGACCAGCTTGACCAAGACGGTTTCCTTCCCATGATGAGGCCTGAATCCTGATTGGAAGGGATCCAAATAGTCCACATCCTCCAGGCGTGCTTGGAGTTGTTCAGCAACCACCCGCTCAATCACCTTGCCCAAGAATGGAAGATTTGAGACTGGGCAATAGTTGGCCATATTGGCTGGGTCCAGAGATGTTTTTTTAAGAAGCGGTTTAATGACCGCCTGTTTCAGCGGGGCTGGGAAGACTCCCTCACAGAGCATTCACCACCCTGCAGAGCCCATCACCCAGCCCTTCCAGGCTTGTTTTTATGAGCGAGGATGGGCAAGGTTCAAGGTGACAGGTGGTTGGTTTCACTCGTCCAAGCATCCTGTCCACATACTCGGTGGTAACAGATTGGAATTTATCCCATGCAACTAGACTAGAATTTATCCCATGCAACTCACCCTACTCACATGGTTGGAGTCTACCTCTTTCTGAATCCAAGTGACTTTATCTGCAAAAAACTTTGCAAAATCCTTGCAGGAGATCTTGGGGACCTACGGGACCGCCTCTCCTGGTATGTCCCATGGAGGACCTTCCGGTCTTCAAACAAAAACATCTTCAAGGTCCAGGGCCACAGGGAGGTTAGGCTGGTCTCAGCCAGAGCCAGGGCTTTTTCAGCTGTGGCCCCGATCTGGGACTTGACCTCTTTCCGCAGGGCCTGCAAGACAGAGCTGTTCCACCAGGCCTTTAGCCAAGGCACAGTCTGACCTCCTCCTTTGGTAATCCTCACAGAACTCTAGCCCAATGGTTGCCATTAATTTGATTTTGAACTGAGGTTAAAATGAATTGATTTTAGAATGTTGTGTTACTTTTATTGTTGTTAGCCGCTTTGAGACCGGCTTTGGCTGGGGAGGGCGGGCTTTAAATAAATTATTATTATTATTATTATTATTATTATTATTATTATTATTATCAGGCCCCGATGGCGCAGGTGATTCTTTAAGATTCCGAACCACCTGAAAGAGTCTCCTGCTGCTGTTTTCTGCAGATGCAATAGAGGCGGTGAAAAAGGTCCTCTTTGCCATTGATATCACCACTTGATAGGCTTGACGTTCAGCTGTAACCCGTTCAGCTGTAACCCTTGTTAACTCTGCATTCCAGTGGGGCACCAGGGAATCAGCTGAAGAGCCATCAACTTGGGAGAAAACATCCCCTACCATTCCCTGGAAACCATTAGGATCCATTAAGTGGTGAGGGCAGACCATCCGAATCAGTCCCATCTCCCTCCAGAGGGGAAGAGTCACGGAGAAGTCCAGCTGCACCAGGAAGTGATCTGACCATGGCACTTCTTTAGTTTCACTTTTACTTAGTGTCAAATCACCCACATTCATAGATGTAAACACCAGGTCTAAGGCATGTCTATGACTATGAGTTGGGCCAGACTTATTCAGGGACATCCCCATGGAGGCCATGCTTTCCACAAAGTCCCAAGCGGACCCTTATAAGGTCGTGTCGGCATGGATGTTAAAATCCCCTAGGACAACCAAACTAGGTGTCTCGAGGAGCACATCCAACATGACCTGAAGTAGCTCGGCCAGGGAATCATTGCTACAGCAGGGAGGTTGGTACACCAAAAGGAATCCTGTCCTGCCCCTATTACCCAGCTTCCAGAACATTGGGAAAACTGGGTCTTCCCAATAGGATGCCTGGTCCAAGCTAATGACTTCCTAAAAATCACTGCAACCCCCTCTCCCCACCCACATGACCTGGGTTGCTCTCTGTCTCTGTCACACATGCCAGGTCAAGTCCCCCATCCATAGATGGCAGTGGTGTTACGGATTATTGACCTGGCATTGCACAGCAGCACCTTCAGGTCATGTGGGTCTCCCTTGCTGATTCCAATATCCTTCCGGTCAAGACCACACCCGGAGGCAGGGGTAGTCTTCAAACAATGACAAAACCTGCCTTTTTGGTATTGACATTGTCTGGCCTTTAGCATAACTCCTCCTCCTACCATGATCACAGAGATTGGGCATCCCAGAGAATCCTCCCCTGTGTAACCTGCCCCAGACATTCTGTTGGCTAGGGCCCACTCCCAGGCAGCCCTAACCCTCATTTGCCATCAACTTTGAAGAACAGACATATTTGCTGAGCATTTATAAAAAATATTGTTGTGTTTCACCTTTTGTCATGCACACTATTGTTTTGTGGATTTTCTGGAGTTCTCACTTGGTGGCAGTGTATCAGGCAAGCTCTCTGCTTTCTGATTCTAACTTTCTGTATCTGAATGTACAGACAGCTGCATTCTCTTGGAGGTAATATCTCTCTCTCTCTCTCTCTCTCTCTCTCTCTCTCTCTCTCTGTGTGTGTGTGTGTGTGTGTGTGTAAGCAAGGAGTGGGCAGGTCCAGAATCCACATGGGGGAGAGTGATTCCCAGATTTGCCGGATTTCTACTTCTCTTCCTTCAGCCCCAGCAACAGCTTGTTTGAAATGTGACAGTTTTAATATGCTTTTATTCTATTGTAATTTTTACTTTTTGTAATTCTATTTTTTTTTCCAATCCAGGATTGTATAAATTTAATTAAAAACATAAAGTGATATGCCAAAGGATTTCTAACACTTCTACATATGTCTACTGAGAATTTATTCCAAGTGAATCGGCCTTGAGAGGCAGTTGGCACAATTACGTTGCCCGCTTCAAGGGTGGCAAACTGATTATCAACCCTGCGGGGAAACCCCTGTCATTGGCTTACTGGCCCAAGTGCTCTGACACCGAGCCCCCTCTGCTGGAGATGGGGGGCTTTGGGTAGGAGGCAGTAGGGTTCCTGGCTCCCGTCATAGCCTAGTGCCTCCTTCCCCAAGAGCAGGAAGCATTTGCTCAACTTTGGTCAGGAGGCATGATGCTCTGACAGGGTCTGAGAGTGCTCCCACCACCTTCCCAAAGCCCACCTAGATTTGGGTTGAAGGCAGCAAGGTTCCAAGATCCTGTCTCAGACTCATGCCTGCTTTCCCAAGCTTGGGAAGAATTTGATCAGCTTAAGAAAGGAGGTGGTCTGATGGGGTCCCCAAGGCCTCCTGCATCCTTCCCCCCAAATTGTGGCAGAACTATGTCCCAGCATGTTCCACCAGAAAGAAACACTGTTTTTATAAGCCCTTGACCTTCAGAGATGCAGATACTCACGGTGGACAGGTTCCTTATTGCACCCACTTGTATGGCAGCAGACCTTCTTCAGCTGGAGGAATTTACCTTGAGCTGCACTGAAGCTGAAATCACCTGAGTGGCAACCTTGGGGATCCACACATCCCCGGAAAGTTGACACTTTATACTTTGGAACTGAAAAGAACAAAGGGAAATACATCACAAGATCTGCAAAAAATTCTGGTTAATCCCCTCCAAATATATTTATTTTTAATGAGACATCCTTTTAGCTACATTTTTTTTTTCCAGTGAGAAACTACATAATGCACAGTTCTTGAACCAAGAAATGAAGCAAAACACAATTCTCCTTCAAAATCCATAATTCTCCAACCAAACAGTGCATACAAATATGCAAATGTTAAGAAAAAACAAGCATAGAAACAGTGGGTGGTATTTCAGTTGTTTACTCTGAGTAGGATTTAGTTGAATGCCACTCAGCTATATGAGTTCAAACAACCAACAGAGTTCCTTTGTATTAGGGGAAATCACTTGATTTCTCAGATGGGCATGAAGATGAAGAGAGAACTGGAAGCTGAAACCTAGATTGACCAATGTTCCAGGAATCATTGTGTTCTGAAATCACAGGATGTTCAGGATAAAAGGATGATGTGGCTGCTCTTGAGCCAGCAATCCCATGAATTGCTCCATCCGAAACCAGGGAAGAGAAACAGCGCAAGAAGAATGGAAAAAATTTAAGGACTATTTAAAGAAATATCATAAAGTTAATGAAAGCTAGAATGATGATGGATTGAAAGTAAATGGTTACTATTAGTAATGGTTAAGACAAGGAGAATAAGGGAGGTTAGCTTAAATTTAAATTAAAATAAGGGAAGATTTGCTGAGTAATTGATAAGAATTTGGAATACAGAAAAGGGAGGCATGAGGAAGTCGGGGAAGGAAGGTATAAGAAATTAGGATATGAAATGGTACATGTTTTTTGTTTTGTTTTTGTTTTTGTTTTTGTATGTTTATGTATGTTATGTTTATATGGAAAAAATTTTGAATAAAAATATTTAAAAAAAAAAAAATCCCATGAATTGCTCCAAAATTCAGAGCCAGTAAAGATGCATGGCTTAGTCTTAGTGTCATTGCACTCTGAGTTCTCACCACCCTGCAAGAATTTGAAGGCGCCAGGGGGTCTCTGAGCATGACATTATAACACACCTCTTCTTTCACAGGATGTTAGTTCAAGTAATGCAAGAAGGAGAGATAGGGTTGCTAGAAAACCATTTTTTCCATTATAATATCTCATCTGGAACAGCTGATGTAACAGCAAAGAGAAAAAGAACTTGTAGGTGCCCAAAATGACGCCTGCATTGAATTTGTAATAATATTTAACTGAATACCTTGCCTTATGATGGAAGGCAAACCAAAACCAAACCAGAGTTCACTGCTTCCGGTGTAGTGTGGACTACTAGTTAATGCAGCGGTGGCTAATTTGTAGCTAATTCTTCTGGTGGCACTTTTTACGATAGTAAATAACTCAGGCAAAGTACCGTCTAGCTGGAAACATGCAATAGTAGTCCCAATCTTTAAGAGAGGCCAGTCAAATGTGCCTTCTAATTATAGGCCAATCCGTCTGCTTTCAATTATAGGAAAGCTGTATGCCTGCTTTCTCTGTAACAAACTGACAACTTTTCTAAATGACTATAATATACTATCTGAAGCTCAGGCAGCTTTCTGCAAGAACCACTCAACATCAGACTACTGTCTAATGCTGTCTCTCCTAGCTGAGAAGTACACCAGGCCCCTACAGGGAAAACACTTTGTGGCCTTTATGGACCTGAAATCTGCCTTTGATTCCATCCCCAGATTCCAACTATGGTCCAAATTACATCTAGTACTGAAGGATAAACATCTCCTATATCTTATTAAAGCCCTGTACTGTGGAAGCAATTTGCAGGTTAGGTGTGGGTTGCAGGGCCAGCTCTCGGACTATATTGTGATGGACAGAGGAGTGAGACAGGGATGCATTTTGGCACCTACTTTGTTCAGTTTGTTTCTGAATGATTTAGAGGCAAGCTTGATGGACACTGATGGCCATCTTCCAAACACAGGGACGAGAAAGACCCCTCTCTTGTTGTATGCAGATGACACGGCCATCCTCTCCCGAACCAGACCTGGCCTGAACTACCAACTAAGGAAATTCTCAGACTACTGCTCTGGTAATGGGTTATCCATCAATTATGAAAAATCAAGTCCTGGTGTTTGAGAAGAGATTCTCCCTGAGTAAATGGGTTCTGAATGGTCACAAACTCGAGCAGACCAAATTCTGCCAGTACCTAGGGCTTCTATTCCATCATTCCAAGTCCTGGAAACATCATTGGCAGACCGCCTATCAAAAGGCGGAGGTAAGGAAACTGGCTAAACTTCAATTCTTTTATACAAGGGGAGGTCATTATGTTCCATCAGCCATTAAGGTATTTAATGCAAATTCTGTCTCTCAACTCCTCTGCGCCTCAAAAGTCTGGTTCAATGGCTCATTTTCCAGGTTCAGTGGCTTCCAGGCAAAGTTTCTCCAGTCCCTCCTTCAAGTTCTAAACTGGGTTTCAAATGCAATACTATGTTCAGAAACAGGTGAATGTCCTTTATCAACTAAAGCATGGTGGGCTGCCCTGAGATACTGGCTCAAGATATCAGTCTTTGGCCTAGGGCAGGGGTTACTTCCATACCTAAACAAGAAGGAGTTTACCAGCTCATGGATGAAAATTATGGTTAGAAAAGCTACTTCGATTGATATGCCACCTTCTCTCCTATTCCATCTGGACTATGATACCGCCCTTGAATCTCTGAGGCAAAGGCTCTGGGACATTCACATAGTGATCTCCGATCTCAATCTCATGCTATCTGTGGCCCATTAGCGGTAGGAATTCACTATGGGTTCGAGTTTCAGATACCTGCATATCTCAGAAATTTGTCTGTACCAAGATATCTGTGTCTTTTTACCAAAGCCAGATTAAATGTATTCCCATCAGAAGTGTTAAACGGCAGACTGAGCGGTACCCCTTACCAAAATAGGATCTCTGTGTGCTATCAGGATGTTAACTGCATGAGGCATATTTTATTGCATTGCGGACAATATGATCAAGCTAGGGAACAACTGATTTTCACTTTTGGTAAATCAGCCGGGTCATCGTGCAGCCTACTATATCAAATAGCTTCTGGATGACAAGTCCAATGAAATCACAGTGGCTGTGGCAAAGTTGTTTTCAGTAGAAAAGATTTCAGTAGAAATCAAAGATCAACATACCAATGACTGAACAAATAACGCTTCATTCTCCCTTCCCTGGGGGGTTATCTGTATGAAATTGTATTTTATTTTATTTTAAATTTTGTGGCCCTACAGAATTTACTGGACTACAGCTTGCATCATCTCTAGCCATTGACCATGCTGGCTGAGGGGGATGGGAGCGGTAGTCCAGAAATGTCTAAAGGGCCAAAGGTTAGCCAACCCCAGGCTGATGCATGCCAGGATCTCTCTGATGAAGCCTGCATGTGGGGGAAATAGAAAAGAAATGCTAGAGTAAGATTATGTGACTGAGTATGGGTGCTGAGTGTTGGAGTGGAATCTGAGAGGCCAGGGTTCAAATCCCCACTCAGCCATGAAGCTCACTGGGTGACCTTGGGGAGTCCCTGCCTCTCAGCATAATAAACCTGACATGGTTAAATGCACAAAAGAAGAACCATTTCCTTGGAGAAATTGTGGGCTATAAAGGCAGTAAATAAATACTAAATAATGCTAGTTTACACAAGAAAGTCATTCCTTGGGGTGACCAAGAGTAAGTGAGAAGATTCAGCTCACCTATGTTGCTACTCACAGCAATAGAGGAACAGATTTGAGTATTATTGCAGGATCGACGGGTGCTCTCTTCACATGAGGTACTCGTTTCATAACAGTAGTCACATTTAAGATATGCCGCTGCAGAAAGAAGATAGAGGTTGGTGGAAGAGAAAGCTGCTCATTAATATACCTAGGTGTATTCGTTAGTGGAAACCCTCTCTGGGAAGAGTCATATTGAAGTCAAAGCACCAAAAACCAAAGGAGCATAAATGAAATTCTATTACAATAAGGGAGAGCAGCTGAATGAAGCTGTCCTAAAGATACTTTGTAGCAAAGTGAAATGCTCTATGGCACTGAAATCTTGGGGCCTGAGTCAAACTCCCTTAAAGTTTTTGAAACTGTGCAGAATAAAAATGATTTTGAAACTATACACCCTACCACCAGTAATATCAACAGCTTTTATTTCTACAGAATCTAGGTGGCCAACAATTAAGGCAAGAGTGAAATGAGCTCAGTTAAAGTGTGTGTGTGTGTGTGTGTGTGTGTGTGTGTGTCTGTCTGTGTGTGTGTGTTAAATTGCTTCTTTGCCAATGCAACATTTTCCTGTGCTGTACTATATGGAATTGGGGGCCAAGTTGGTTTTGGTGATTGTTAGGTTTAATCTGAAATCAAGCTAGAATTAAGTTTGTTGGTTTCTCTGGTATCTTCTCTCTCTTACATCATTGGTGTTGGTATAGATTAGGGATGTTTGTTCTGTGATATTTTGGTATACTATTGCTATTAGTTTCTTACGGCCATTGACTTTGAATACGGTAAGTGCTGGCTAAGGGACCTGCAACTACTTAGAAATGCCAAGACTTCCCCTTGGTATCCACTCCTGAGAACAAAGTTTTATAGAGATAGTGATCACATCAAAGGTTTGCCAATCTCCTTTAAAAATGTCTTTGTTGAGCTCCATTTCCAAGTGAAACCCAGGACAGCCTTGGATGTCTGCTATAACAAGGTCCTGTATGCAGAGGCTTTCCATTTCTGATTCACCTCAGGTGGAATTGATGACTCATACCATCTCCTAGTATGCCCTGCAGGGGACCTTAAGGTCCATGAATAATCATAGTTTAGAGGTCCCGGGCCCTAAGGACGTCAGATTATCCTCCACCAGGGCCTTCTCAGTGATGGCTCTGACCTGGTGAAATGCTCTGTCCCATGAGACCTGGGCCCTGCAGGATTTAACTTCCTTCTGCAGGGCCTGTAAGACAGAGCTATTCTGCCTGGCTTTCAATTTAAACTTAGTCTGATCTTTTATTCCCCTTCCTTCCCTCCCCCTCCCCTTTTTATGAAGATTATCAGCTAATTATCTAATTATCAGCTAATTCTGGGATCCCACAGCTAATTCCCCCCTGTCTCCTCGCTGGCCCAAATAGGACTAAGCTAGCCCTGGTTCTCATCTAATGTTTGTTGGATGGATTTTTCCCCCTAAATTGATTTTTGAATTCTGAATTTATTGTTATTCATGTTTTATACTGTATTTTATCCTGTTTTGGTTGCATCAATTAAGTGTTTTAAATTTGTTGTTAGCCACTCTGAGCCCGTTTTTTGGAACTGGGAAGGGCTGCGTATAAATAAAATTATTATTATTATTATTATTATTATTATTATTATTATTATTATTAACGTGCTCCTTAAATAGAAACCTAAGAGATCATTTTCTGAAATCTTTGTTTGTGAAAGCAACACCCGAGAAGAAATAGTTTGGCTTCTTTTGTAAGACAATAATGGCTTTTTAGAATGCCCCTCTATGCACCGACTGAAAAAATTAATAGGAAAAGGAATTAGATAAGATTCCTATAAGTTGTTTTGGTGATTGTAAGGTTTAATGTGAAATCAAGGTAAAATTAAGCTTGTTGGTTTCTCTGGTATCTTCTCTCCCATACATTATGGATGTTGGCTTATATTATGGATGTCTGCTCTGTATTATTTTATTAATACCATTGCTACAAGTTTGTCATGGCCTTTGGCTAGTGCAATAAAGTTAGGAACTATACGTGAAATGCTCACTGCTGCTCCAGTACTTGAGATTTTCTCACTCACACATCATTTCCCCATTACCTGACTCTGATCTTCGAAGGGAGCCTGGCTTAGAGAACACTTACTAAGGGCAACGATATTAGAGAAGCAGGTAATGGTTGGTGTGAATGTATATATATACATACCCAAACACAAAGACACACACACACACACACAGAGAGAGAGAGAGAGAGAGAGAGAGAGAGAGAGAGAGAGAATTACCTTTTAATCAGGGTGGTATATATGGATATTTTAACTATGATGTATATTTTAATCATTCTGGATTTTAAAAAAAGATGCAGATTTCTTTTGTTGCTGTTGTTTTCTAAATAGGACAGAAGCCATTTGGGAATGAAGCAATACATATATTAATGAATAAATAATAATATATTCTAGATAGAACGGTTTTCCTAAGTATCCTGTAAACTGTAACCTTCACTTATTAGTGTGGTTAATCAGATTCCTCTGTCACAGAAATACATGTTTGCAACTAACTATACTTGGTCATCAAGGCTTAATTGCTTAAACTCTTGAGTTTACTCTCCTTGGTAAGCCAGCAGTCCTTATTCTCTATTATGCTGATATCCTGTCTTCTCTCACATTCCCACCCAAGCAGCAAACATTTCTGGAGTCATCAAAAGATCACAAAAGGAATCCGATTCTATTGGTTCCTACTTACCTGAATAAGGCAGGGCTAAGAGGAGGCTCAGAAGTGTTTTCATCATTTTTGAAAGATCAGGAAAATCAGAGATGGACCAGGCAAGAGAACTGATACAGGGAGAGCTTTTACTTGGAGATATTTAAAGGCCAAGGATTCATGATGTGGGCATTACCTGGGAACAAATGGTTCCGTGAGGTCTGGGAGTGGGTGCTGTGTGTTTGCCAAGAAGACGTAGAGGGACATAGCGAAATTCAAAGCTCAGTGTTGAAATTGGCTTAATTGTGTTTTTTTTCCTCATTTCATTAACTCTTGCCAGAAACCTCTAAGCATTTTTTTTCTTTATCATTAACGTACAATTTAAATGTTAATGGCACCAAAGAAAGAATCGAGGGACTACAAAGGCAAGGGCAAAACCAAGATGCAACCTGCAAAGAAACCCCCCAAATATCCTCCTCCAAAGGATTCCTCTTCTGAGAAAGAGATAGGTCTGGATATCAGATAGTTCTTGGTAAGACTGTAAGCAAGGGAGTAGCCCTCAGCTGAGAAGAGTAGCCCTCAGCCTTCAGCATCATAGTGCCTGAAGGTGCTGGCGACTTCAGCAAGAACGACTGATTCTCCTGTCAGGGAAGTGGTAATCCTCCCATAGGGAAAAAGGGAAGATAAGTGGGCTCTAGAGTTGGTGTCAATGACTAAGACAGGGGTCAGACGTTGTGGGGGGCCAGTCTATATTTTGGAGAGGGAAAAAAATAAACAAATTCCTATGCCTCACAAATAACCCAGAGATGCATTTTAAATAAAAGGACACATTCTACACGCTGATTCCCAGACTGTCCATGGGCCGGATTTAGAAGGTGATTGTGCTGGATCCAGCCCCTGGGCGTTTGTTTGCCTGCCCATGGACTAAGAAGTGTACCTGGTTAGAATCAAACACACACACAGCATGGAGCGAGCAGTCTCGACAAACTACACAAACAAGGCTATGTTCTCAATCACTCTTCATCACATTGAATCAGTCAAGTGGAAGGTACTGGGCAATGTTAAAGGCAGCAGTTGAGGAAGACATTGTTGGTTTCAGCTTCAAATTAACTCAAAGGCTCTTAGTGCAGCCCAGTAGTGGGATGAGCCAATGGCAGTGAAGCAATCAAATGGGGTATAGGGATGTAAGGTTGAGGTAGAAAGTAAAAATATGTATGTGGAAGTAAAGGACAAAGCCATTTCCCTTCCCCGGGGAAATGGAGATGAGGGCTTGACACAAATCCACCCCATGGGTGGGGGTGTGGCTAGCCCTCACGTCATAGGGAGTCCCCTCCATGTCACGCCCCAGGCCAACCAATCCGGCCGGCCAGGGGGAATTGCGTGCTCTATTTAAGCAGCCCGCGGGTAGAGACACCCTGAAAGGGTTAATCTCAATACTATCTGCACCTAAGCTAACTTCTGCAGTTGTGGTTAAGCAGCTAGCAAAAAACCGCAATTGCAAGCTGGGAGCTACTTCCTCTTTCTGCCGGCTAGCAGAGAGCGAGCAGCGGCTGGCAGGGAAGAGGCCAGCTTCCTCTTTCTGCTGGCTAGCAGGGAAGCCCATTTCCTGTTTTTTCTCTCAGCTAAGTAGAAACTGCAGTACTCTCTGCACATGCTCTCTGATGCAGTAACGCAAGAGAAGAACACACGAACAAGGGAAGAAGGGGCGTTTAGATAGCCATATGCCATATAAGGAAGTAAGCTAAAACTTGCCAGCTGATTGGAGAAGGTTTTGGGGAAGCTTGGGGGAGGGAAGGGTGTTTTCAAGGTATAAGAAAGTTTGCAAATGTGAAATTGGGCGTAGCCAGTCTTTGGAGAGGACTCCACTGGCTGCCTCTGCGCAGATCTCAATAAATCTCTTTTCTCTGACCAAGAAGTCTCTGGAATTGTTTTTCCCCTCTGGCCACGGGGTTGGCGGACCGCTGGACCTCCGGGTACTGCTAATCTAAGGCTTCATTTTGGGGGCTCGTGTCCGGGATGGGTCCCCACCCCACGAAAGGTGGACCGAGGGGCCAGACTCGACCGGGTGAGCAACCAGGACCAGCGCTCGCAATCTCCAGCGCGCACCCTGCCAGTTTGTAGGGGGAGATCGCCACGCTGTGCCTGAGCCGAGACACCCAGTCGGGAGAGAAAAGAGGACGGCCGAAGGAGGGGTCCGCAGCGGAACAGGTAAGCCCAAGGGAAAGGGCGTGGTAGGAAGCCTGATCAGCTTCCTCTGGCTGTGAGCAGTAGAGTGCCGCCAGAAAAGGGATAAAGGGTCTGGCTGTGAGCAGTAGAGTGCCGCCAGAAAAGGAACAAAGGAACTGGCCGTGGCAATAAGGTGCCGCCCCGCCAGACAGGGACGGGAAAAGGGAAAAGGGGAAACAGAGGTGGCAGTAGAGTGCCGCCAGTAAGGTTGGGGAAAGGGGAAACAGAGGGAAAATTATTTTGGTGTGTTTTGTGTGTTGCATGTTGGAATTATATTGGGGTGTGTTTTGTGTGTTGCATGTCAGATACTCCAGTGGCTGAATTGTCAAGTGTGGGCCGGGGCTTAGCGTCCCCTTGGCCGAGCGATTGCAGGGCTGTGCATTTCTTAGCAACGAGAGTTCGCCAAGTCACAGTCTGTAGTGGTTGGTGTGTGAAAGGATCTTAAGCCCGGTTAGGAGCGGAGTATCTGAAAAAAAAAAAATGGGGTCTGGAAAAAAAAAAAATGGGGTCTGGGGCAAGCTAACGTAGTCCTCTGAAATGCTTTTTAACCAACTGGAAAGCAGCTACGAAGCATGATGATTGGGTTCAAATTGAGAAGAGAGAGGATGTGAGGTTGATTGGCCCACCCAAGGAACTAATTAGCCCTCGGAGGGCAGATTTAATTTGCAACTAATCAACCCACTATATCAAAATATCTTGAAGGTCCACCCAGACCAGATCCCTTATATTTCTACCTGGAAAATCAATGTAGAAAAGAATCCACCGTGGCTGAAAGCCTGCCGAGGCGACGCCCCACAAAATACAATATGTGCAGTCCGACCGGCAGGGAAGTCAGAAAAGCCTCCGGTGATATCAGAGCCGGAAGGAGAGGAAGGAGAAGAGGGGGAAGTCATTAAACCGCCGCCACCCTATGCTCCACCAGCTGCCCCTCTAGCGAATCCCCCAGGCCCAGGGCCCCAGGACCAGGGAGGAGCCGGCCCTCAGCCTGAACCCTCCAAGGTTGATGAATTAGAGAGCGAAGAGGAAGAGGATGATGAGGAGTTTATGAAGGGACTAATTGAGTTAGCAAAGAAAGGAAAAATGTGGACACAGTATCAGACAATTGAGATTGCAACAGTATGTACAACCCTATGTGAAAGAAGTGGATGTTAGTTCCCATTTGTTAGCAGCAACCAGGGTGTCCCTCCATAAGTCCCATAAGGCACAGAAAAAGGGTGGGACTGCAATGATGCCTCTACGCAGAGTGTATGACCCACCAGCCCCCCAGGACAGGGTGGGGAAGCACCACCATGCACTTATACAGTCCAACATGTGCCTTTTTCAAGTGCTGATGTGTGCAATTGGAGAAATTAGAACCCTACCTTTGAGGAGAACCCAGATGATATTGCCAACGCCCCATTATAAAGGCTGCCTTTGTAGCTCAGGCAGCGTCCGATATTCGCCAAAAGAAAAAATCCAGAAGCCTGAGGGGTGCATCGGCCATGGGCTGGAATAGATGTTGGAAATAGCTCAAACCACTTACAATCAGAGAGATGAGGAGGCCCAGAGAAAAAAGGAGAAGTATCAAACAAGGAAGTTGATGACATTACAGGCAGCCGCCCCCACCCCTCAGAAAAGAGGAAGTGCCCGGGGAGGAGGGCGAAGCCGTCTTGGACGGAATCAGTGCGCCATCTGCCGACAGGAAGGGCACTGGAAGAGAGAGAATGCCCTATTCTATTATTAGGAAGAGATTTGTTGGTAAAGTTGCAAGCCCAAATTACTTTTAAGCCATCGGGAGAAGCCACATTGTCCAATATGTCACTTGGGGAACTGGTTGTGGAGGCACCCCTGAGGGAGTACTGGCGCCTCATGATGGTAAAAGAAGAGGAGGGACCCATCCCCGCCAGTATTCTGGAACAAGTGAACCCCCCAGGAATGGCAAAGAATATCCCACCAATAATTGTGAAGCCCAAGCCATTTGTCAATCCTGTTGCAGTAAATAAGTATCCCATCCCACGAAGGGCGACTGAAGGAGTGTAGGTGCATCTAGAGCGACTGCTCCAACATAGGATCTTGAGGCAATGCCAATCACAGTGGAACACCCTTTTGTTACCAGTGAAGAAAGGAAGCAGGCTATTATCCTGATACCAGAGCCAAAGAACTGCAGAGAACTCTGTGGCTTTCTGGGGTCTGCAGGATTTTGTAGGATATGGATATTTAATTACAGCATCATTGCCAAGCCTCTACATGAGTCAACCAGAGGAACTGAGAGAGACCCCTTTGTTTGAGGCACAGAACAACAGCAAGCCTTCGTGGATTTGAAGAGGGCACTACAGCAAGCCCCAGCGCTTGGCATCCCAAACCCTGAGAAACCCTTTACTCTATTCGTGGATGAGGACCAAGGGACAGCGAAAGGCGTTTTGTGCCAAAAATTGGGAAGCTGGCAACAGCCAGTGGCATACCTATCTGAGCGCCTGACGCCTACAGAACAAGGCTTACCACCGTGCATGAGAGCAGTTGTGGCAGTAGCCACCCTACTGAACAAAGCAGACAAATTTATTTTTGGCCAAGACACTGTTTGTGTGACCCCGCATGCAGTCCCAGCTCTGCTTGACATGAAGGGTACCTATTTTCTCTCCCAAGCGAAGATGAGAAAGTGCCAGATGTTACTGCTGCATCCGCGTTTGAAGTTTCAGGTCACCACCGCCCTCAACCCAGCTACCCTGTCCCCGGTAGGAGAAGATGAGGAGCAGATGCACGATTGCATTGAAGTAATGGATGAAGAATATTTTAGCAGGCCTGACCTCAAAGAGGAGGCAAACCCCTATTGGCCTTCATGGTTTGTGGATGGAAGCAGCTTTGTTAAGGCTGGACAGCGGAAGGCAGGCTATGCAGTAGTAGCCTTGGAAGACCAAGTGATTGAAGCGCAGCCACTCCCGCCTGGAACGTCGGCCCGGCTGGCATAAATAACAGCGCTCACCAGAGCCCTGACCCTAGCAAAGGGACAGAAGATAAACATTTATACTCTAAGTATGCCTTTCTGACTTTACATGCCCATGGAGCCTTATGGAAGGAAAGAGGTTTGCTTACCTCCAGAGGAAACCAGGTGGCCCACCCACAAGCCTTATTGAACCTTCTGGATGCTGTATGGGAGCCCAAGGCAGTGGCAGTTATCCATTGTTATGGACACAAAACTGGACTAGGAGAAGTGGCCAGAGGAAACCGACTAGCAGACAGGGTGGCCAAGGAAGCAGCCCGAGAACCAGCTCCCGCGTCAGTTATTGGAGCACTGGTCCCTGGAAGGATCTTGAACACCGCTGATAAGCCAATATACACCAAAAGGAGAGGGACACTGCAGATGCCCAGGGGCTGACCATGTCCAAAGAAGGATGGTACCTTACTCATGATGACAGAATATGGATTCCAGAGTCCCTTTCTCGGCAGATTACTCAGAGATACCATGAGTCCACCCACATGGGACCAGATGCCACAACCAGACAGCTGAAGCAGTGCTTCTACATAGCCCACCTTTCTCAACTGGCAGCCCAGATTTCCAGGAAGTGCCCGCTATGTCAAAAGAATAATCCCAGAACCGGACCCTTGGCTCCCCCGGGGATTCAGCATAGTGGAACTGCACCCATGGAAGACCTTGTTGTGGATTTCACTGAATTGCCCCGCTGTGGACTATACCGCTACCTGCTTGTGGCGATCTGCACGTATACAGGATGGGTTGAAGCCTGGCCCACCAGAACTGAAAAGGCATTTGAAGTAACCAGGTGCCTGCTTAGGGAGATCATTCCCCGCTATGGACTACCTAGGTCAATAGGATCTGACAATGGACCAGCCTTTGTCCACTCAGTTTTGCAATAACCCCCCATGCTAGTCAAAATGTGCAGTTTGATAATTATGTGCAGTAACTCTCCCGAGATTTTGTCTCTTTCTTAACAGGTGGACCCAGGCCCACTGCTGTTACCTCACCCCTTGGGTCCACCACACTTAAGTGAAGAAGGCTATTTTAGATTGGACAGTTACACCAAATCCTGATGATCCTCTGAAGCTAACCATCTCCAGAAGAGCGCCAGACGGCTGGACAAGTGGATGGGAGGGACGCCCGCGGGCAGCGTCCCCAACGTAGAGACTTTTTTTCCCCAGCAAATTTTAAGGCACCGCCAGGACTTTTGATATTGGGGCCAGAACTCTTTGATATGGTCACTCCGTGTGTCAGGCCTCTGCAAGGGTGGATATATATATTCCTGTGGGTATATGTTAATATATGTAGAGGGAGAAGCCCCTTTCGGATACAGTGTGTTGGGAAGAAATCATGAGAGTATTAAGCATCCACAAGGACAGGTGGGAAAATTGGTTAAGATAATAGGCTCCTCCTCAGAGAGGTGGGACACAACCTCCCAAAAAGCAAGGCAGCTGATAGAGCACGAGTATCAGTGGGCCCTTCAGCAATAAAATAGGTATGTCCCAGATAATAATGTCAGCAACCCCACTTTTTTCTGGTTCCCGCTCATGCAGTTCTCCCTCCCTCCCTCCCTCCCTCCCTCCCTAAGATTAGCTCTTAATCCTTTGACCTTGCTATGGACCTCAGTTAGTCGCCTGTTGAAGAGGCCTGGTAGGATTTTTTTCCACTTGGCAAATTGGCACCAGGTATTTGCTTTTTTGCCTGCCTCATAGCAATTGTCACAACTTTGTAAGATTGGGGGGTTAGGCACTGGAGTATTTGGTTGGAGGTGAGAGGAGATAGTGGCCATCACCTGCCCCTCCGATTTGCAGCCAAAGCTCACCCAGGAGTTGGTTCTTCTACTTCCATTCTTGGGGAGCGAGAGTCTGTGGCTTTCTTACGAGTCTGTGAGTCTGTGGAAATGTTTCCCTACAAGCGCTATTTAAAATCTTCAAATGCCTGTAGTTTCTTAATTACATTTATTTTGGTGTGCAGTTCCTTCAGGAGGAGGATAGAAGGCCAACTTAAAGCCTACTTTACTCCTCGCAAGGTAGGCTTCCCCAGTAACATCAGAATTAGAAACCTTAGACTACATTTTCCACATACAATTTGTCTCCCCTGATGAAATTCATGCTTCCCATGTTATAAATTAAAAAGATGCCCTACCGAAATCCCCCTCCCCTTTTTCTATCTTGCCCCATTTCTATTCTCCTAATGCAATGGGTATAGAAACATACAATCTGCTTCTTTCAGACATTATTGTTTCATGCAGCAGGACTCCTAAAAGTCTTTCATTTTATTGGTGTTTTTTAAAAAAGGATGATGGGTTTTTATTGGAAAACAGGGTGCATTTACCATGAGCCATTGCCTTTGCCTTTGCTTCTGTTTTATGTGGTGTCTAACTTGGTTGTAAAGAGCATATATTTTTTTATCATCTTCCAGGCCCCAGAAAAAAGCGCTGCTTAGGTGGTAATACAAGGCATTGCTCAGGGTTATAGACAGGTACCAGGGTTCTGAAATTTCATTCCCCCTTGTTCCAATTGCATCACATTGCTGGCAAAGAGTGAAGATACTTTGAGTCATCTGATCTGCTTGCCTTTAGCCACGTTGCCTTTAACTGAATAAAACTAGATGTTTATATACGCTTCGCTACCCATCTTTAGTAACAACATCATCTTTATGCATTATATTTCTCTATTAACTGGAAACCTTTTTTATTTTCTGATACCTGAACCATTTTTAACAATGTCTATTTTATTGGCTTTTATAAATGTATAACAAAGAAACAACAACACTAAGCAGCTACACAAAATCAGAATACGACACCCTTTCTGCATTCTCTCCAGCTACCACATAAGTATCCATAGTTTTCAAACATTTGTTCTTCTTTTAAATTTTCAACAAAATTCTTCTATGTTATTTCATCAGCCTTGTATGGAAGCATCCATCCAGAGTGTGCCCATCTCCAACTAAAGCATCAAACAGGTGACGACATCCAGATTTGTAATGATTCTGCTGATAGCACATTGCTTAGGTGCTTTTAGCTAGGATACGAAGTAAATGGCCAAAGGATGGCATAAAATGCATCTGTTGTTTCTTTCTTTTCAACACTGTTACATTATGGTTTATTTTCTCAGTTATATTCAATATTCATACATTTTCATACCTTTGGTCTCTTCCCCAAACATGCAATTTCCTCCACATTTGGACAACCAGTAATCTTGATGCATCATGCAAGTATAGAAAGTGATCTGTTTTCTTAAGAGACTTCTTAAACCATTTCAAATATGAAAGGAAACACAACTGTGGGGTAAAATCAATTTGTTCCATAGACTGCGGTTCTCAACCTGTGGATCCCCAGATGTCATTGGACTACAACTCCCATCATCACTGACCACAGATCATGCTGGCTATGAATGATGGGAGTTGTAGTCCAACAACATCTGGGGATCCACAGGTTGAGAAACACTGCCACAGAATATTAAAATTATTGAATATATTCTTCACACAAAACCAAAAAATGTATTATGTAGCATCCCCATCTCAAATGGTGGTATGTCTCTCTATAACTGGAATACCTCCACCACATTGACACTATTCCAAAATTAATGGGGGAGAAGTTCACCGGTGTGCTTTGCCACCTATGCATTCCCTGAATATCCAAGGTCCATGGGAAGTAGTTTATTGAGGGATTAAGAGATATGTTGACTATGAACCAGTGCCTCCATCTTTGCTCTCACTTGGTGTGGGGTCCAACTTTATTGGGAAAACAAAATTAGTTCCATGGCAAAGTTCTGGTCTTCAAGGGCCCAGATCAAAATGTAGCTAAAGCCTATAGGAGCAGCTCAGGCAAATGCTCATGTGGTAAAGCGGGACATAGTTCAGGGGTACTGATGGGTGCCAGGGACACAGTATTATAATAATTTGGTGGTGGCTGCCCTTAGCCACACTGTTTTGAATGGAACCAAGCTAATGCCTTACAGCTTCTTCGAATCCAGTCTTCAGTGTGAAACTTATCCATATGTCCTTAATCTGGAGCTATTCAAAAACAGGCTGCACTGTCATCTGTTGGGGATTCTCTAATGTTGGCTTTTTTATAGGCACATAAAATGTACATGGTTCTACAGGGGTGGAATGTGGAGTTATTGATAAATGTTTGAAGGCACAGATCAACAACACAAGCATGTGAGAAAAACGCCTTAAAATGAAATTACAAAAATGAAATAACAAGGCTTGTGATTGTAACACTTTGCTGCCACTCTAAAATGGCTGTAGACGTCCAACAACCATGTCCCCTTGCCTATAGAGAACAATGCAAATTCAAAACTGTCACCTGCAATCTGATTGAACTTATGTCCTAGGCTGTGGTGCAGTTGCAGATGACATAAAAGCAGATGATATGCCCCACACTGTTCTATGTCACATTAACTGCTGTGCAGCACTACAAAAGATCTTAAGCAAACAAAACAAAGGAGAAGAAAGAGCAAAGAAAACAATAACACCCAAACTCCAAAGAGCCCAATGAGGACTGAGCATGTCAGTAGCCCCAGAATATTGTGTGTCAGTTGAACTAGAAAGATGTAAAGTGGGCAGTGGGAGAGGGAGAGAATGGCCTTCCTGAGGAAGAGCAGCACTGCCAATGTTTTGTTGCTGGTCGCATTTGTGTATTTATGGACATGACAGCATGCTTCTTGCAAACATATGCAGATTTCTGGCTGTCCCAGGGGAATAGGGTGGGTTGTTATGAAAGGTAAACCTCTGGAAATGCCCAGCTTTGCACAACTGTTAAAGGGTAAAGAGCTCAGTTTTAGCCTAGACTATGTTCATTCATGAAAGAGAGCATACAGAGAGTTCAATGTTACTTGAAGATTGGAAGCCCTTTTGTAGTTGCAGGACATCTTTCTACAGATCTACTGCAGTGACAGAGAAGCTTTTCAGACTGGGAAAACATTTATGGGATGACATTCAGCTGCTTAAGTCCAGGTTATGTCAGCAGCATGCAGAAGCTATTATTTTTTCTCAGAAATGCTTTTGCGTGCAAATTCTTGAATTTGGACTGTGACCATCTTCCAAGATAATTTAGTTTGAATATTCCTCCAACATGTTGGGTCAATAGACTTGTCTATGACAGTCTCTCAACAATATGATAAACCTGTTATGTCACCTGGTTTTTCTCTGATTATCATTTTAATTATTTAAAAACTTATCCTCCACTGTCTTATATGATGTATCCATTAATTATGTGGTAAGAAGGTTATATTTCTTAAAATATAACAACCCAAGGCAAATAGACAAGTAATAAGAGGCCCTGGGAAAATCAACCAGAAGGGCCAACCACAAGTCTGGAAATGACTGTGCACAACTTAGACATGCATTGACACACTGAATGGCCGTTCTGATAGTAAGGAAAACATTGTGCATGCAATTAAGTAGCCCAAATGTGGGGATACAAATTAAGTCCCAGAGAAGTCAAGAGCTGGTACAAGAAGATGATTTGAGTTACGCACTGATCTTCAGGAGGGCTGTGAATGTGTTTACTGACATTCATTGCTGCGAAATGAATGCTGGGAGTGAGTGGAAGAGGGGTCCAGAAAATCTACATGGAATGTGCATCCAATTGTATGAAGGATCTTTGAATTCCCATGTTATATGTGAGATTTCTGAGAAATTCAAGCCTTCATTTGGATCCCTTCCTATGCTCTACTGATGCAGTTGTTCCTATGTATTGCTCCGAAGCTCAAGTGGCCCTGATGCCAAGTTGAATCTGAAAGACGTGTACTATCTGTCAAAATTACTTTGTGTTTCTGAAAGACAAATGATCTGGTTACAACACTGAATATATGTATTTAATAACTACAATGTGCACGGTGCAGAAACTCAATTGAACACATACCGTATGTTTCGCACCATAGGACGCACTTTTTCCCCTCCAAAAATGAAGGGGAAATGTGTGTGCGTCCTATGGTGCGAATGCAGGCTTTCGCTGAAGCCTGGAGAGCGAGAGGCATCGGTGCGCACCGACCCCTCTCGCTCTCCAGGCTTCAGGAAGCTATCTGCAAGCCTTGCAAGCCCGGCGGGAGTTCCCGCGGACTCACAAGGCTTGCGGGCAGCAGCCTGCAGCCCCGGCGAGTGTCTGCAAGCCTTGTGCGCCCGGCGGGAGGTCCCGACGGACGCGCGAGGCTTGGGGCGGCAGCCTGTCACCCGAAGCACGGGGAGCCCTCCGGAGGGCTCTCCGTGCTTCGGGCGAGTGTCTGCAAGCCTTGCGCGCCCGGTGGGAGGTCCCGACGGGCGCGCGAGGCTTGGGGTGGCAGCCTGTCACCCGAAGCACGGGGAGCCCTCCAGAGGGCTCCCCGTGCTTCGGGCGAGTGTCTGCAAGCCTTGCGCGCCCGGCGGGAGGTCCCGCCGAGCGCGCGAGGCTTGGGGCGGCAGCCGCGGCTGGGGGGGGATAATTTTTTTTTATTCATCCCCCCCCCAAAAAAAACCCCGAGGTGCGTCCTATGGGCCGGTGCGCTCTATAGAACGAAAAATACGGTACCTCTGAGGCTAAATGCACTTTATAACAGCTTAATTTGTGCATAGAGAAGTTTTTTAGGCTGAGCTGTAGGCTGAACTGTCTTGGGTCAACATTTTTCAGCATTTTGAGATTGGGTCTCTCTTTTCAGCTTCTCCTGCTTAAGATGCCCCAAGGTGCTTGGTTGCTTTCACGGCAACAGGCACAAACTGCTACTACTAAGGTAAGAAATACAAACCTAAATAAAATACCACATAGAGGTCTTGAGAATAGCACATCCTATCATGCCATAACAAATGATAATTCACTATTCCTCTGTGTTACACTTATGCAGAAAAAAGTAAGTATGAGTTCTAAAAGAAAAGAAGAAAAAAACAGTGTCAGCTGCCCAGATACTAGAATAGTTAAACCAAACCTATTTAATCACTCCCACAAAATTTGCAGTTATATTTTTCTGAAACACAGTTATGAAAAACCAAAGAAGCTCCTTATCTGTTCCATTTTCCCTTGGTCCATTCCAGATACCCATCAATGTGGTTTTATATATTTGTTATTTAATTCATAAATTTCATACAGTTTTGAAAAGCCTCCACCCCGTCTTCGGCTCATGTGAGTCTGAGACAGGGTGGGGGTTCTGTTAAACTGTTCCTGACTCCCAGCTACTGTATACAGATCCCAGTGCCTCATTCCTGAGGCAGAGAGGCGTCAGGGCTTGCTTACCTGGGGGGCAGGAGCAGTATAATGCTCATGTTATGTACTAAGCTTGGATCCTAGAATAATACGCAAGTAGGATCCTAGAATGCAACAACTGATTGGCTTGCAGGAAAAGATCAATCAGGCTCCAGGAGGGAAGCAGAATCAGCCAATCAGATGGGACTCATTGTGTAATTAATGTATGTAAGAGCCTGAGGTTTGGGGGGCAATTCAATCACTGTTTTACAAGCTGCAATAAAGAGCATGAAATCACTACTAGACTCCAAGTGTATTTCACTAGTGACAAGGATGGGATCCTGCTGATCTGTCTGCCACACACCGCACACAGCTGCCACAGGCAGCACAGCATTGCACCACGCATTCAGGCTACAGCTCCAGGACCCAGAATGGCGACAGACAACAGCTTCATGCCGTTCAGCCCATACTCAGGAGACTGGGAAGAATAGGCCACCTGCTTCCAGTTCCTCCTGGAGGCAAAGGACATCACTGATGCAGCCAAGAAGAGGGCCACCTTCTTCAGTGTCTGTGGAGAAGAAACATTCGAGATGTCCCGAGCCCTCCTCGCAAATATTGCAACCGTTCCCTACGACATGATAAAGGAACAGCTGAAGGGGCACTTCTCACCACAGCCCTCGGTGGTAGCGTGTCACAATGCCTTCTATGCAAAGCGGCAGGCCCCCGGAGAAACCATAACCAGTTTTGTGACCTCCCTCTGCCAGGCTGCCCGGATCGGCAACTTCAAAGACCTGAGCCAAGACCACTTTGTGGGTGGCCTGATGGATGAGAAGCTGCAGCAGCGCCTCTACGCTAAGAAGGACCTGAAGTTCCAGGTCACCCTAGAGGAGGCTCTTACAACTGAAGCTGCTGAGAGGTCAGCGCAAGGATTCAAGTCAAACATGTCATCCCAACTGAGGGTCCACCACGAGGACCTCTTTGACGACTCAGAATCCAACCAGGAGGATGTGCACCAAGTGCAGCAGCACTCACAAGCTGCATGCCCACCAAGACAGCCTCATCCAGAAGAGGGGAACTTTGCAAGCTGTGGGGAGAGCAGCGAGCGGAGGACTTGCCATTTCCGCTACTCAGAATGCCAACAATGCAGAAAAGTGGGACACATCGCCCGGGTGTGCCATGCCCCCCCGCCCGACATTTCAAACCAGATGGCTGACCAAGAGTCCCAGGCCCTGTGGTCCGATACGCCAGGGCAACTCAACGGAGATCACAGACTTTCAGGTATACCAGTTGCCTCTTTCTAATGCAGAAAAAAATTACATTGAGGTACAGATAGAGGGAGCCCTGTGCCGCATGGAGCTTGATACAGACTCAACCCTGTCCATAATCTCGGCACAGACATTAAGGAAATTGTTTCCCAGTGCTTTGGCCTGACCCATTCACCCCCCCAGTACTTCCAAAAACGCAAAGGTCCCCACGATGGGGGTGGGAACCTTCAATGTCCAATATTGAGGGCAGAAGCGGTGACTAGACTTGATCGTTGTCAAGGAGCCCTACGTTAGCTTACTGGGGTTGGCGTGGTTTGGGCCGCTGGGGCTAGCCATCACTGGGGTGAACCGCACCAGCTCTCACGTGGATGTGGACGCCATCTGCAAAGAGTTTCCAGAGGTTTTTGGCAGAGTACTGGGATGATATACTGGTCCCCCATTGGCCTACAACTAGACCCTGCTGTACGTCACATCAGGTTCAAGGCCTGCCGGGTCCTGTTCACCCTTAAACTCTGCATCAATGATGAATTAGACCAGCTCGTGGAACAAGGAGTGAGTGAGTCGGTGCCTAACACCCCCTGGTAAATGCCAATCGTCACACCTGTCAAGCTCAATGGCTCAGTCCACATCTGCGCAGACTACAAATGTACCATAAACAAGGCCCTTACGGCTCATACATACCCGATGCCATTGGTCATCAATGTTCTCGCCACCCTGGTGGGGTCTAAGGTTTTTGGCAAGCTGGACCTGGTGCAGGTCTATCAGCAGTTGCCAGTGGACTAGGGCACTGCCGAGGCACAGACGATGGTAATTCACAGGGGAGTGTTCTGTGTCAAGCGTCTGAAATTTTGTGTCAGCGTGGTGTCAGCCATATTCCAAAATTGACTGGACTCTCTCCTTAAAGGAATTCCTGCCATCCCCCCCTTCTTCTATGATGTGTTGGTCACCGGGGCCACGCCGGGAAAGTTCGGGGCAAGAGTCTGCTAGGAGTGCAACAAGTGGATTTTCTAGAATTTATGGTGGACACAGATAGAGTCCACCCAACTGGGGACAAGGTGCAAGCTATTTGTGACACCCCGGCAACTAAGTGTAAGGTGGAACTCCAGGCCTTCTTGGGACTATTGAACTTTGACCATGCCTTCTTACCCCACAAAGCAGCGGTAGTGAAGCCGCTACAGAGATTGCTTGACAAGCAGGCCCCTTGCTTGTGGGGGCAGAGCCAGGAGGCTGTGTTTCAAGCAGTCAAAGATCAACTTGTCTCGAACTCAATCCTGGAGCACTTTGACGAGAGGTTGCAAGTTCTGGATGAAAGAGAGGTGCCAGTAGCTTACTTTTCCCAGACCCTCTCCACTCCAGAGTAATTATTCGCATATAGACAAAGAGAGCCTGGCAATCGTGAAGGGAGTAAAGAAATTTCATTATTTCTTGTATGGGCATGTTGGGATTTTGAATACGTGCAGCTTCACACAGAGTCAGTTAGGAGTTGGCCGACAGCCAAGGTAATGTAAAGGAGTAAAATCTGCCTGGAGATATAGAGGCCTGGAGACAGCTCCAGGATTGGTCAAGCTCTCTCACGGGAATAATGATTTATGGCCTTCTGACTGGAATGTGTTAGTAGAGCGTAGAGCGTTGAGTGTTAATGTAAGAGTCGTGTGGTGAGAGAGCTAGTTAAAGATCCATGTTCTGTTCTGTTCCTGTGAACAGTAACTTGAAGTCCAATGTATATATTAAACACCTATAAGTAACAAGTTACTGGTTCCTGTTTCGTCCGTCCTGCCTGCAACCGATTGCTTTCATGAACACTGCATATACTCTGCTAAGGTATGGCTAAGGTCCTGCAACAGGTCAGAAAGTTGCAAAACACCAATATGGCGCCCCTTTACTGTCGTGACAGACCACAAGCCACTGCTTGGACTATGTGCCCCCAAGAAGCAGACCCCTCAGGTACTGTCACCCCGCGTCCTCAGGTGGTCGATTTTCCTCACCAGCTACCAGTATACACTGGTCCACCAAGGGGACTGGGAGTACCGCCTCGCTGCATTTGAACAACAGGCAAGTAGGATCCTACAATGCAACAACTGACTGGCTCGCAGGAAAAGACCAATCAGGCTCCAGGAGGGAAGCAGAATCAGCTAATCAGACAGGACTCATTGTGTAAATAATGTATCTAATAGCCTGAGTTCTGGGGGGCAATTCAATCACTGTTTTACGAGCTGCAATAAAGAGCATGAAATCACTACAGGACTCCGAGTATATTTCAGCTCAACTGGGGGGGGGGGGCAGGAGCTCCTTTGTCCTTCCAGCTGGTGTGCAAGCCAGAGGGACATTGCGGCTTGCTCAGCTGGGGGTGGGAGCCTTTGCACCCTGCAGCTCAGCAGCGCAAAAAAGCTGTGTCATTCTTGACTCAGTGAGGTGCTGGGGTGAAGCCACGTCCACTTCCTCAGTGAGAGTGGGGGCAGTTTCAGCCAGGCTGCTTGCGAGGCTGGGTCAAATGCAGCTTGGCGTTTAAAACTGTGATGTATCTCCAGATCCTAATGTGTGGCTGGTGATACATCACGATGTTGAAAATCTGATGTCACCAAACTCTATTCCTTATGGTCCAGTCAAAAAACAAAATGATACATTCAGAAGCTGCACATGAGATAGAGCAGCCGATGGGCAGGGCTACATCCACATAAAATTTGCCATTGTAATAGTAAAGGTAAAGCGACCCCTGACCATTAGGTCCAGTCGTGACTGACTCAAGGGTTGCGGCGCTCATCTCGCTTTATTAGCCGAGGGAGCTGGCGTTCATGTGGCCAGCATGACTAAACCGCTTCCGGTGAACCAGAGCAGCACACGGAAATGCTGTTTACCTTCCCGCCAGAGCGGTACCTATTTATCTACTGCTTTTGAACTGCTAGGTTGGCAGGAGCAGGGACTGAGCAACGGGAGCTCACCCCGGTAATTCAAAATCATCTGCTTAGACTATGAGTATGTGCAACATAGATTTTATGTCAGGGTTTAATTTTTCCCATATAATATGAGAAATTTCTGATTTTATATCCACCCACCCATAAACTTCTATTCTTGGACAGTCCCACATAGATTTTATGTCACTGTTTCCCGTTTCAGATGTGGTGCCAAATGTGTGCACCCAACCAAAACACTGTCAAACAAGTATGTAACATCATCAAGCTCTTGATAACTTTCCTGCAATTTATAACTTGACAGGGTTTAATTTTTCACATGTAATAAGAGAAATTTCTGAATGTATTTCTACCCACCCATTAACTTCTATTCTTGGACAGTCCCACCACAAGTGATGGCATCTCTGCCTCTAACTAAAATCTGTCCTAAACATTGGCGCTATCCAAAAGTAATTTGTACAATTGCTCTGCTATTTTACACCACCTATGTATTAACTTGATGTCCAAGGAACTATGAGAAGTTGCTAAGACATTGATAGATAGAGCAACATATTGATGCTGACGCAGTGCCCCTATGTTTCCTGTAACTCGGTATGGGGTCCAACTTGATTCAAAGAAGCATATACTTTTTTCTGATCTTCCAGGCCCCAAATCAAAGTAACCACGATCTGGTACAGGTGACTACCTAGGTAGCAAAGCTGGACATAGCTCAGGGATAGTGAACTGTGCCAGGGACACAGCAGTATGCACTGAATATTGGGCAATGGAGCCAGAGTCATTAGAGGGAGCTTTTATAATTGCCTTCTGGAATATTATTTCTCCTTGTTCCAATTGAACCAAGCTTGTTATTTGCACGTGCTTGAAATCCCATATTCAGTGCCAACAGCATTCATATGTTCCACGTCTCTCTAACTGAATTTTGGTGACATCAGCGCTCACTGGGAATCTCTCCAAACAAAGCATCCAGGCAGGATTTCTTATCCTGATAGGAAAGAGAGGTAGAAGCACACAACATGTTTGCAAAAGGCCAGAGCTCCCAAGGAGAACTATTTCAGCATCAAACTGCAACTACTATTCTAGTAACTATTTTTAAATGTTGTCAAACCAATTCTGCCATCATTTTACTAACACCTGCTTCTACGGAAAGTAGTTCAGGACTGATTAAAGTACTGCCCATCTCTCCTTCCATCTGTGGTACCTCGGGTTACATACGCTTCAGGTTACATACGCTTCAGGTTACAGATTCTGCTAACCCAGAAATAATGCTTCAGGTTAAGAACTTTGCTTCAGGATGACAACAGAAATCGTGCTCCGGCGGCGGGGCAGCAGCAGGAGGCCCCATTAGCTAAAGTGGTGCTTTAGGTTTCAGGTTAAGTACGGACCTCCAGAACGTATTAAATACTTAACCCGAGGTACCACTGTAGAGGGAGTCCTGGGTACCTGTATTTGCTGTATATATATGATAAAATCCCACCCAACAGCACATAAATTTTCAGGGTCTTCCAAGCCTTTGGCAACAAGTAATTCATGATTTTCAACCAATGTTGACCTCCACATAGTTTTAGAAGAAACCCAAACTCTCTCTCTCTTTTTTTTTAAATTCATAAACCATACTTTTAAATAACAAATTTCTCAGACCTCCTCATACTTCTCCTTCTTGTATCCCAATTAAGATTATTTGTTCAGCAAATCCTTCATTTAAAGCATTACAGCTTATAACATTACCTTATTTTTCAAACCCTTTCTTTTCCCCATCTATGTTCTTATATATTATTGCAGCTAGAAACCTCTCAATTTCAATCCAACACCATCTAACTTTCTTAAATTTTACAATGTTTCTGTAAATAGTCCTTAAATTTTTTCCAATCTTCTTCAGCCGACTCTTCTCCCTGGTCACGGATTCTGCTCGTCAATTCTGCCAGTCCCATACAGTCGATCATTTTCATCTGCCATTCTTCCAGAGTGGGTAGATCTTGCGTCTTCCAATACTTTGCGATGAGTATCCTTGCTGCTGTTGTAGCATACATAAAAAAAGTTCTGTCCTTCTTTGGCACCACTTGGCCGACCATGCCCAAGAGAAAGGCCTCTGGTTTCTTCAAGAAGGTATATTTAAATACCTTTTTCAGTTCATTATATATCATTTCCCAGAAAGCCTTAATCTTTGGGCACGTCCACCAAAGGTGAAAGAATGTACCTTCAGTCTCTTTACATTTCCAACATTTATTATCGGGCAAATGATAGATTTTTGCAAGCTTGACTGGGGTCATGTACCACCTATATATCATTTTCATAATATTCTCTCTTAAGGCATTGCATGCCGTGAATTTAATCCCGGTGGTCCACAACTGTTCCCAGTCAGCAAACATAATATTATGTCCAACGTCTTGTGCCCATTTAATCATTACAGATTTAACCGTCTCATCCTGAGTATTCCATTTCAGCAGCAAGTTATACATTTTTGACAAGGTCTTAGTTTTGGATTCTAGCAATTCTGTTTCCAGTTTTGATTTTTCCACCTGGAAACCAACTTTCTTGTCCAAATTATAAACCTCCATTATTTGGTAATAATGAAGCCAATCTCGCACTTTATCTTTCAATTTCTCAAAACTCTGCAATTTCAATCTGTCCCCTTCTAGTTCCAAGATTTCCCAATATTTTGGCCATTTAGCCTCCATGTTAAGTTTTCTCTGAGCCTTAGCCTCCATTGGTGACAACCACCTTGGAGTTTTATTTTCCAATAAATCTTTATATCTAGTCCAAACATTAAACAGTGCTCTCCTGACAATATGATTTTTAAAAGCTTTGTGTGCTTTCACCTTGTCGTACCACAAATATGCATGCCACCCAAAAACATTGTTGAAACCTTCAAGATCCAAAATGTCTGTGTTCTCAAGAAGCAGCCAGTCTTTCAAAAGAAACCCAAACTCTCAAATTCTGTGAAATCTTCTATATGGGGGCAACTGGGGTTCAGGCAGACAACAGAATCAATGCCAAGAATTCAAGAGAGCGGAAACCTTTCAAACAGTCACGCCATAACTGTGTTTTTAAAAGTTGTGTTGAAGGTGGAATGGGATCTTTTAATATTTTGGTGTGGGGGTTATTGGGTTTTTTGCATTTTTTTTACAAACCATTGTACAGAATTTGAATAAGCGTGGGCAGTCCCAGTATAGGTGGAAAAAGGTTTCTCTTTTCCCAAAGCCCCTCCAGCAGTTCTGAGAAGATTGTGATTTCATATGGGGAGTCTGCATGGGTGTGCAATGCCAATCGTCACACCCATCCAGCTCAACCCCAATCGTCACACCAATCCAGCTCAACAGCTCAGTCCGCATCTGTGCAGACTACAAATGTAGTCCTATAAATCAAGATTGCTCTGTATGGTTTAGATGACCTTAGTGCATACCATTTAGATTCCTTTATTTGTATATGAAGGACTTTCTTCATTGTACATTTAAGACCTAATCAAGGACCAGCAGACTACTAATTCTGCAGTAGGTCTTCTCTCATTTGACCTCATTCTAATAAAAAAAAACTTCAAATAGACACATGCAATTCCACTCCTCAAAATAAAATACTGGAAACCCAGCCAAATGGGTGAGGTATAAATAATAATATAATCAAATCAACATAAAATTAGATATATTATGATGGGAATGATGAGAGCAAGTCTCCATGTGTAACCCTTCCTCCAGCCTATCAAACCAGTTCTGCCCAGGCGCTGCCCTGAGGCTCCTTTTAATTAACTACTTGTTGGGAAAATGCCCGGGATGGCCACCACCTTCCCAAAACACTGGGGTGTCTCTCCGGTGGTCACCCTTTCCTGGAAATCTTCCTCAGTCCAGAGAGATTGGTGCTAAGCGACCCCTCCCTCCTGAGAGGAGCACACTCGTCTTCTGGCATCTCATAGCAGAAGAAAGAGTCAATCTGTAGCTCTAAAACTACCTTGTAGTTGTTGTTGTTTAGTCGTTTAGTCGTGTCTGACTCTTTGTGACCCCATGAACCAGAGCACGCCAGGCACTCCTGTCTTTCACTGCCTCCCGCAGTTTGGTCAAACTCATTCTGGTAGCTTCGAGAACACTAGCCAACCATCTTGTCCTCTGTCGTCCCCTTCTCCTTGTGCCCTCCATCTTTCCCAGCATCACGGTCTTTTCCAGGGAGTCTTCTCTTCTCATGAGGTGGCCAAAGTATTGGAGCCTCAGCTTCACGATCTGTCCTTCCAGTGAGCACTCGGGGCTGATTTCCTTAAGAATGGATACGTTCGATCTTCTTGCAGTCCATGACACTCTCAAGAGTCTCCTCCAGCACCATAATTCAAAAGCATCAATTCTTCGGTGATCAGCCTTCTTTATGGTCCATCTCTCACTTCCATACATCACTATTGGGAAAACCATAGGTTTAACTATGCAGACCTTTGTTGGCAAGGTGATGTCTCTGCTTTTTAAGATGCTGTCTAGGTTTGTCATTGCTTTTCTCCCAAGAAGCAGGTGTCTTTTAACTACTTTATTAACAGTCTATATACATAGAATCCATCAGCATGTCTGTGATCTCTCAGCAGCAGTACAGAACAGCATAACACACAGAAGTGAAACTAAACTCTCCAGCAAAACTCCAACAGTACTGAGACTTCCTGTCTCACACTCTCAGACACTCACATGATATAAGCAACCAGACAGCTACTACTGAGCAGCTTGGGTGGATAAAAATCCTAACACTATTTCCCACATCCCAAGAAACCAGGTTTCCCAAGGGTTGCCCTCAGGGCCCTTTCCTTCTCCTTTAAATTCGTCTGAATGGACTCTTTTCTGTGTCAGTTGCCTGTGGTGGTCCAGCTCTTCCTGGCTCTTGCTTATTACAGTGCTATGAAGGCACACCTGGGCACATCCCTCTTCCTGGTCATCCTTTCCCCAGGTGAGTGGGGCACCTGGGAATTTCAGTTTGGATTATCCCCAACAAAAAGAACTCTGGGTTTTGGGGGAAAGTAATTTTACGATAGATAAGTAAAATGAACCATGAAAGGGAAATCAGGGAAATCATATGCTACATGGTATTATGTAACATGTTTATTTTGAGATGTATAAAATGAAAAATTAATAAAAATGGTTATAAATGAAAGACTCCACCAAACTGATTCATATAGAACGATTGCTTTAATAAACATGAATGCAAAACTATTCACAGCTGTGATGGTTAAGAAATTAAATGTCTTCATAGGTCAATACATCACCACAGATCAAACAGGATTCATACCCTCAAGAAATACAGCAGACTCTATAAGAGTTCTATGACCTGCAGCTATGAAACACTCCAGGGTAAAGTGTTTGACAGAGTTGAGGGGACCCATTTGAAACTCTTACTTTCTAAATTAGATTTTGGAGAAAAAAATCTGCACACAATTTAACAAATTTACTCAAAATCTTCAGCTATAATCATGGTAAATGGATATGATGATGCTCCAAGAAACCTCAACAGGGGCACCTGCCAAGGATTCCCTCTGTCACCACTGCTTTTTGCTGTGCCAATAAAGATCTTAGCTATCCAACTATGTGCCTCTGTGAAGGGAGTGAAAATAGGAAATGTTGCAGTGGTGAAGGCTTGAGACCCTTGACAGCTTTTGAATCGCTATGTAACAGACACAGCCATGACAGGAAAGAGGCCATTTCGGTGATATATGGTATGATATTAGACAAATTTGTGGGCAACACGGAAGAGATGGGGGACTGACATAGGAACCTCAAAAGAGAAAAAGCATGGAAATCTATATGGCGTAATCCATCTCTAAAAACAAATTTCTTCTCACCTCCAGGAAATTTTCCTTAAAATTACCTTTTGGTGGTGTGGACCCCCACACGCCTTGCAGAGATAAATCCGTCAAGCTCACCATTATGTTGGAGAGACTGTGGAGAATGAGGTTCCTACTTTGAAGTTTGATATGGGTGTACTGGAAAGAAACCTCTAGTATACTTTATTTAATGGCCACTCCCATCTCCTCCTTCTCCTTCCTGAACACCACAGGAGAAGTTGCTTAAATAAGGCAAGGAGGCTGCTAGCTTTGGAAGGCAAGGGGTCGGAAAGAATCATAAGTCACCCACCAGCGCCCCTGCTTCCGGTCTTTTAAAGGATTGGAGATCTGCAGCAACCACAACACAACTATGCAGCAGCTTTGTACCCATCAGGCTGGCTGGGCCTTGCTCAGAAGTGCCGCTGGACATTGCATGTGTGCTGCTCTCTCCCTCTTGCTCCCCCCCCAACACACACACTCCGCTCCTCAAACTCCAAGCCTCTCTCCAGTATGGGTGCCTATGGAAACTCAGCATGGGACTCAAGGAAAGCCACAGTTGGCAAGCGAGCGACCCATTCGCCAGGGAAGCTGGAGTCACTCTACTGGGTTGGGGTTTGGGTGGGCAGGAAGGAAGGAGAACTGAGGCTCATTGGGCTTCGCATCATCCCGGCAGCAGGGACAAAGTGTCCCTTCTCAAATGAAAGTAATTTTTATTCTACAGTACACATTTCCTCTGTGAGAAAAGAATGTGGTATGATAAGGACTCTCCTCCCTTGAAAGGAGGGGAGTGGTTGTGGGCGGAAGCCGAGCCCCGCCCAGGGGGCGGGAGCCCCCTGCTCTCCCTCACTTACCTGGCTGGCGCCCACGCCCACCGGCAGGCAGCCAATCAGGTGCCTCCGGGGGGGCGTGCCTGGCAGCTTAATGCTGCGGCGCCGGCCTCGCCTCGGCCTCACTCTTCGCCGCACCGTTACGAGTCAGGATCTGTCCTTCGTCTTCCAGCAGCGAGGAACGACCACGTGGAGCCAGCTCTGAAGAGCCATCGTACAGGGAAGTTCCTGCGCTGCCTTTTCCCCCTCTTGCCTTACCTTGCATGCTTTGACTTACCTGCTATAGCCATATTCAGCTCGGCAATAACGGTGGGGGGGGCGCGCTATCGGGTCGGACCCCGTAACTGCGCTTGATCCACGGTGTGTGTGGGCACCCCTTGGAAGGGTGCGTGGCTAGCGCGCGTCCCCTACGGTGGTATCCTTCAAGTCCTGTTTGTGGTACGATCTCTCCCCCCCCAACCCCCCCCCTCGCCAGAGCCGTAGCTGCAGCGTTTCTTTAGCCTCCCCGTTCTGCTCCACGTGCGTTCGCTACTGCGTTCGTTCATCTTAACCACCCCCACTTCCTTCCTCCCCTCAACGGGTTTCAGGATTTTTCAGAAGCGGCTTTCTCTTTAACTCATAAATCATAACGCAGCCCTCCCATCAAAGTGTTTGCTCGCCACGACGTGGAGGGGGCGTCCCCAATTTTTGTTTCCCCGATTCTTCTTGTGTCACCTATTTCCCTGTTTCGCTCCTGGTTGACCCTTATTTTGAGTTAGTTTCTTGACCTTTTATGGTGCGTGCGTGTCTCTTTGTGCCGTTTGCTTAGCCTGTGAGTTATTGATTGCCTGCTGCGTGCGTGTTCCTTGTGTTGTGTGCTTGGTTGGCGGAGGTAGAGCGCCCGGTGAGCGGCCGCTTTCTTTTCACTCTCCGCGTGGCGGTGCGTGTGTGCTCCGTGCCTGTGTGATATTATCAGGCGCCTGGTATCCCCAGCGCCCAGCGTCTTTTGCCTGACCCTTGGGGTGCGTGCGTGTCGCTTTGAGGCTTGAGGACAGCACCAATTTGGTAACATTGAGGTTCGCTGTCCCCACGTTTCACAGCGGCTTCATTCCTTAGCCCAGGCTCCTAGTCTCAGCAGGCAGGGGAACTATTTTTGGGGCTCCCATTGAGCTTGGTTGGTGATACGGATTGCTATAACACCCCCCCTTAGAGTTGCAGACGGATTTCTAAACCCCCCCTCCCTGTGCTGTTGCAGCAACTAGTTTAGTCCTGTGCGTCTCTCACTGCTATTGTGCTGTTTAGCGGCAAGGAACAAAGGAACTAACGATCGATACTTAAGGGCTTTGTTCCGCAGTCGGATCAGCAACTGCAGTCAGCCTTGCCTGCAGCTGCAGCCAATTACTAATCTATTGTGAGGAGGTTGCCCGGCAACTGGGCAAGTAGCGGCTTCCTGTGGCACAAAGAGGCTTAGCAACTGGGCGGAACCCAGTGGAGCTTAACAGCTGAGGGGAAGTCAACACTATTAGCGTCTCTGGCTGAATTAATTTCAACTCCCCTGGTGTTCCCCCTGTTGCTGAAGGGCTTGTGTCCTGTTGTTGCCACCCACCCTGCCTCATCATTTGAGGTTTATAAAAGCGGTAGATTTGGTTTTATTTAAAGGTTGAGTTATATATATATTGGCAGAGTAGTAGTAGTAGTCTGTGTTGGCAGCATCGTTGAGTGGCAACAGTAACATTGAATTCATCAGGCCTGATTATAACCGAGTTTGTTATTGATTAATTGGGATTGCACATCAGAAGCAACTCAATTTATAATATTAATTTGGAGATCTACAACACCTTTTGAGCCATCTCAGCCTTGGTTGGGATAGCTCTTTTGTTTATAATCAACAGGGTTGAATAACAACAGCAGCATCAGTTAATATTATAGTTATTTTGAATAAGAATAAATAATAATAATAATAATAATAAATACATTAATAAATAATAAATAATAAATAATAAATAATAAATAATAAATAAATAAATAAATAAATAAAATAAAAAAAATAAATAAATAATTAAAAAATAATAAGAATAAGAATAATAATAAAGTAATAATAGGAATATTATCGGAAATAATAATAGTCACATAGGTAAACTAATAAACAAATATATGCATACATATTAAAATAAATAAATAGATAAATTAATAGATAAAAATATTAATAATAATAATTAATATAATTTTTTTTAAAAAAGGGGGAGGGAGGGGAGAAATAGACAGTGAGAGAGAGCGACAAGTTTGCAGCCTCAGTTGACGTAATCTAGTCAGCGCCAGTTACCCTTTGCCCTTATTTTCAAACCGCATCCCATGGCGCCTAAGAGAAAGCGAGTGCCCGAGGTGGCGCGTAGTGCGGCAGGGGCAGCAGCCCGGGGGCAGCAGGGCAGGAAGAGCAATCAAAAACCTATTTCCCATCTTCTGAAAGCATTCAGGACATTTATAGATGATTATGAACAAAGCTTCCCGGACGAAAACCCCAGCCCTCCCTCATCTCCCGACGCCATTCCTGATACGCAAGTAGTGCCAGAAAGCCCACGTTCTTCCCAATGGGATGAACTACCGGGCACTTCGGCCGCTCTCTTTGGCGAGTCTCAAAGGTCAAGGGCGAGTGCGGACCCCAGGTCGGACCCGGTCCGGACCAGGTCCCAGTCACGAACTTCAACATCTGTCGCTAGAGGTCAGGGAGGGAAGGCGTCAACTAAGTCTGCCCACACTAACAACCGTGTCGCTTCTAGCTCTTCCAAACGTTCACAGGGTAAAGGTCCCAGGGTGCAGCTGCCTGAATCAGCATCGTCATCCGACGTGGAGGAGGAGCAGCATGAGCTGGATGACGTCCCCAGTACAGAGACGGAGAGGAAGCCCTCGGGGAAGAGGCGTGAGAAAAAGAAGCACACTTGCAGGAAGAGCAGGTCCAGGAAGGACGATACGGATGAGGAGTCAGGTACTTCTTCGTCTGATTATGATAGCGATGCATCCTTGGGGTCCTATTGGGGTAAAGGCGAGGAGGTCTCTGGGCTTCCCGACTGGGCGCTAGCAAGGAGGGCCAACGGCCATAGGAAGAGGTTTGGTGGGACGCAGGAGTGGAAGGATGGGGCGCTTGTAAAAGACGCCACCACTTCCACCTACTCTACGTCGGATGTTATCCCGGGCGATCATCTCTCTCCTAAACTGCGTGCAAAAATTCTAAATGGGGAGTTTGTCGATATGTTTAAGTTAGTTCCGCCCGCGGAAGAGCTAGGTAGGGGCGAAAAGAGGCCTTCTCACGGGAAGCGGAAGAGCAAATACCCCCCAGTGCCGAGGACATTTGAGAATTGGTTAGATGGGTTTCAGGCCTTCATGGGGACGATTGTGGCCGCTTACCCCAAACGAGCTGTTCATCTGGTTGCTTATCTTTCACACATCCGCACGGCATGCGCCCTTTCAGGGGAAGCAGCCGCCATAAGTTATGATAGGAAGTTTCGTAGGAAGGCCTCTAGGATCCCATTGGCACGCTGGGACCAGATTGAGAATGGCATCTGGTCGATAGCGGTGGGCCCTTATGTGGAAAAGAAGCAGGTGGATCCCTTTCGCCCGGCCAGGGTCGAACCAAGGCGGGACCTCAGGCGCAGGGTATGTTGGGAGTACAATAGAGGATCTTGCCAAAGGTCATCGTGCAAATACCCGCACGAATGCGAGAGATGCTCAGGGGCCCACCCGATAACGACTTGCTTTAGAGGAGGAAAACAGCCCTTTCGAGGAGGCCGGGGGTTCCACCACTCCAGTCCCAGGGGAACCCCCGCAGCCGGGACCAGAAGATGAGGTAGTTTTGGTTTTAGCGCCTTCCCCTATCAAGTTAGCCCCTCTCTGCGACCTTTTATCCCTCTACCCAGACAAAAATGCGGCGTCTTATCTTCGGGAAGGTTTTTCCAGCGGTTTTCGGATACCGGTAGCAGGTTCCTTAATAGCGAAGGATTCCCCCAATCAGAAATCGGTTAGGGAAAGACCTGAAATCGCTGAAAGAAAGATAGCTAAGGAAGTAAGTGCAGGTAGGGTGGCAGGCCCGTTTGATAACCCCCCCTTCGCAAACTTACATATATCTCCCTTGGGCATCGTGCCCAAAAAGACCCCCGGCGAATTCCGACTCATTCACAATCTTTCTTATCCGAAAGGCGGATCGGTAAACGACGCTATTCCATCTGAATTATGCTCGGTAAAATATGCGACCTTTGATCAGGCAGTTAAATTGATTAGGCAATTTGGTCACGGGGCACTTTTGGCAAAATGTGATATAGAGTCGGCCTTCCGGCTTTTGCCGGTGCACCCCAAAGATTTTTGGCTGCTGGGCTTCAAATTTCAGGGAAAGTTTTACGTGGACAAGGCCATGCCAATGGGCTGCTCAGTGGCTTGCTCGGCGTTCGAAACATTCAGCACCTTTTTGGATTGGGCATTGCGTTTTAGGACTAAGGCCGTCGGGGTTACGCACTATCTGGACGATTTTCTTTTCGTGGGGAGGTACAACACTGGGGAATGTGCCTCACTGCTCGAGGCCTTCTCAGCTCTGGCCCAGGACCTGGGGGTTCCCCTGGCAGCCGATAAAACCGAGGGCCCAGCCACATGCCTCACGTACTTAGGCATCGAGCTGGACACAGTGGCCCAATCTTCACGCTTACCAAAAGATAAAATCGATACACTCAAAGAATTAATTCGTGCTACCATCCAGCTAAGAAAAATCACTCTCAGACAGATTCAATCCCTGTTGGGACATTTTAATTTCGCCTGTAGGGTAGTTTCTCCCGGGCGCCCCTTCTGTGCCCGTCTAGCTAGGCTCTCAGTAGGTCTCAAGCATTCACACTACAGGGTCAGACTTTCAAAATCAGTAAAGGCGGATCTAGAGGTTTGGCTTACGTTTTTGGACCAATACAATGGGGTTTCCCTCTGGCAGGACGTCCTTAACTTGTCATCAGATTTCCAGGTGCAATCCGATGCCGCCGGGTCTTTGGCCTTCGGCGTCTACTTCCGGGGAAGATGGTGTGCGCAACGCTGGCCCGCCGGGTGGCAGGGCGAGGCCATCACGCGTGACCTCACTTTTCTCGAGTTTTTCCCCATAGTAGTTGCCGTACATATCTGGACAGAGGAGTTTCGAAATCGTCGTGTGTGCTTCAGAACCGACAACCAAGCAGTGGTGAACATACTGGCAAGGCAGTCATCTAAATCGGAGAGGGTCTCCTCCCTTCTGCGGTCGTTCGTCCTCCGGTGCCTTGAGTACAACATCATATTTTCAGCTAAATTCGTACCGGGGGTTAATAATGATATAGCCGATGCATTGTCTCGCTTTCAGATGACCCGCTTCCGGTCGTTGGCACCTGGAGCACAGCTGTTACCAGAACCCTTTCCGGAGCACCTGTGGAACGTTGGAGACGCAAAGTGATTCAGGGAGTATTAGCGTCTGTCGCGCCCTCCACCCTCAGGTCTTACAAGAAGGCCTGGTGCGATTTCGTGGGTTTCAGGTCCGGGACATCTGGGCTTTTGCCTGACGTGCCTCCCACCACGGACGACGTTCTGCAATACCTTTCGCACCTCGATGATTTGGGACGTGCGCCTAAAACCTTAAAGATACATGCGGCTGCCATCAGCTTCTTTGCTAAGGCCACGTTCGCCTCTGATCCATGCAGTGCCTTCCTTATCCGTAGAGCCATCAACGGCTGGGGCAGGTTACGACCCCCCAGGGCCGAGGGCCGCAAGCCTATATCGTATGGGTTGCTTTCTCTGATACGCAGAAAACTTAGGTCGACCTGTTGGTCCAGGTTCGAGGCCCGCCTTTTTTCCGCAGCATACGCTATCGCCTTTTTTGCCGCCCTGAGGGTGGGCGAGGTTGTGGTTGAGGTCGGAACAAATGGCATGACTCGCGGCCTTCTTGTGGAAGACGTGCAGTTGTTTGAATCTAGCATGACGGTTCGGATACGTCAATCTAAAACTGATCAGGCCGGTAGGGGTGTTCTTCTCAAACTCATGGCGTCTGGGGAGCGGGGCCCTTGCCCGATTAAGGATACCAGGCGGTACCTTGGCCTCAGACCGCCCGGCCCGGGCCCACTCCTGGTTCACGAAGATGGGTCACCCCTATTGAGACACCAATTCACAAGGGTACTCCGCAAGGCTATTGACGCTTGCGGTTTTCCTTCTCGGCATTATTCGGCACACTCTTTCAGGATCGGCGCTGCCTCAACAGCAGCACGCTTGGGCCTGCCCGTAGATAGGATTAAGGAGCTGGGCCGTTGGAAATCCGATGCTTATAAAGGATACATCCGGTAACTACGCCGCATTTGCTTACCCGTTTCTCTTTTCTTTCACCTGCAGCTGTTTCCTGGAGAACTGTGTGGATTTGTGGCCACAGTATAGTCCACTGGGCCCGCGTTCGGGCGGTTAGCTGCGGCCTTACCCCGTACCTCGGTTTGCCACCTGGAGTGCGAGTTTCCTGGTTCTCGAGACGTGGCATGCGTTGGGAAGAGCTTATACCATTGCTGACGGAGAGAGTAGCCACGTCTAGACCTCCGGACATCCTCATCGTTCACTTGGGAGAGAACGATCTTGCTAATAGAAAAAGCGTGGACTTGTTATGGGACATAAAAAGGGACCTGGATGCGATTGCTGCCTTGTGCCCCAGAACAACGGTGTTCTGGTCCTCTTTCTTGCAGAGGCTCTCTTGGCGTGGTGCGCACAGCTGTATGGCCATTGAGAAAACCAGGAAACTCCTGAACCGGGTGATAGCCCGTCGTGTGCGCTTTATGAATGGCCGTGTCATTTCTCATAACCGCATCCGGTCTGGTGACCAAACCTTGTACCGGCCTGACGGTGTTCATCTTTCTGATCAAGGAAACGATATCTGGTTGGATAGCGTCATCAGCAGCATTAGGGATTGGTTACAGCTGTGAGGGTATTGGCGGCGAGCCTTTCGGCTCGGGTGGCGGTTAGGCATTGGATTAATGTGTTGTACTGTGTCGAAGAGCTAGGTGTGGCCATCGCCTATGCCTTCAATTTAGGGGTATTCCGTTAAAGGAATCTGGCGGTCGTGTATTCTGTCCGATGCCTGCTTGGCGGGAGGCCATGGCACGACCCTCGGTGACATCAGGGGTGAGCCTTCGTTGGATTTGCATCAACAGGCTCCACCTACTGCTGAATAAACCCACCATGTTTTAAACATCCAATGCCTAAGCCAATACCTTTTCACTGCTGTAATCAATAAAGTTGTGGCCATTTCATGCCCATTAACCATATATCATGTGTCCTCGTGTATTTATTCCTCGACGCGGGGGTCGGGTCCTCGCACCACAAGGACTCTCCTCCCTTGAAAGGAGGGGAGTGGTTGTGGGCGGAAGCCGAGCCCCGCCCAGGGGGCGGGAGCCCCCTGCTCTCCCTCACTTACCTGGCTGGCGCCCACGCCCACCGGCAGGCAGCCAATCAGGTGCCTCCGGGGGGGCGTGCCTGGCAGCTTAATGCTGCGGCGCCGGCCTCGCCTCGGCCTCACTCTTCGCCGCACCGTTACGAGTCACCCACCCTCCACTCCCTTTAGGTTAGGGCCCAGGTCACTTGGCCTTGCTATGGACCTTAGGTTGGTCGCCCCGGTTGCCTGGGGGGCCTGGTAGGAATTTTTTCCATCTGGCACTCGGCCTTTTGGTTTTTTCGCCTACCTCGTAGCAATCGTCACAACTTTTGTGGTATTGGTGGGTAGGTTAGGCATTGGATTAATGTGTTGTACTGTGTCGAAGAGCTAGGTGTGGCCATCGCCTATGCCTTCAATTTAGGGGTATTCCGTTAAAGGAATCTGGCGGTCGTGTATTCTGTCCGATGCCTGCTTGGCGGGAGGCCATGGCACGACCCTCGGTGACATCAGGGGTGAGCCTTCGTTGGATTTGCATCAACAGGCTCCACCTACTGCTGAATAAACCCACCATGTTTTAAACATCCAATGCCTAAGCCAATACCTTTTCACTGCTGTAATCAATAAAGTTGTGGCCATTTCATGCCCATTAACCATATATCATGTGTCCTCGTGTATTTATTCCTCGACGCGGGGGTCGGGTCCTCGCACCACAAGAGATAATGTTGAGGAGTAATGAAGATAGAAATGTGATACTGAAATTATTAAGGTGGAGACTGTGAAGATATTAAGAGGGAGAATGAATTGTAACTAAGATCAAGAATATTCAGTATGCCAAATACATTGTTTGACATTCCATTCACTGCTGGCATTCTTCCACAATTGCTTTATGAGCAAATAAAAATAATTAGAGGTTTGATTGATGAGATGGAGAATGAAATGGGAATAGAAGGGTCAAAAGTGGGTGTGAATTAATGAATACATAATAAGTAAAGAACTATGAGGACAGAGGTGCCTGGCGTGCTCTGGTCCATGGGGTCACGAAGAGTCGGACACGACTAAACGACTAAACAACAAAAACAAAAAAAGGACTATGGGATATTATTTTTATATTTTATCACAACAGAGAAACAACTGTGGATAAAGATTAAAAGATTTATTATTGTTGAATATGGAGAAATGGTTGTGAGAGTTATTGGAGGTAAAGTTGTTATGTTTGATTAGAGAAAATATATTGCTGACTTCACTTTTTCCTTTCATTTTCTTTTCTTTTTCCTTTTCTTTTTCCCTTGATGTTTTCTTTTCTCTTTCTTTGTTTTAATTTTTATTTAAATTAATTCTGTTTCTTTCATTATGAGATAAGGTGTAGGTAATGTTATTTCTTTGATTACATCCTTGACAATGGACCTCCCCTTCTGTTGTTTGTTGTTTGTACTCCCTTGTGATATTCCCCCCACCCTAGTATTCTTACTTGTGGTGAGCTTGCCAATGTAGTATCACTTTCAATAGATGTTTGTCTGCATTTTGTTTAATATCTGGATTGCCATTGCCATTTATTATTAATAAAAAAATAGTTGGCTTCTTTTATAATTTTTGTGTAAAAAGGAAAATGAAATAATTTATTTGGGTCAGGAAAGAAGATCAACGGAAAGTAGATCAACTGGGTGGCACTAGCCATTTGTTTTTTGCCTACCTTGAAGCAATCAACACAACTTTGTAAGGTTATGCATTGGGTAAGGCTTTGTTTGGATGGATGGGAGGGTGTAGCTTTCGCCTGTCCCTCCTCACTAATGGTATCCTATTAAAGGGATCTGGGGGTGTGGATTCTGTCCAATCCCTGGACGTGGGCTGTTGGAATGTCACTGCCCCAATGGAGAGCCCTCAGAGGGTCCCTATTTGATGTATGTCATAGGGCTTCCCCTACTGGTGGTTTACCCTACAGATGGGCGCGAGTCAAGATATGCTGGCTTCACCCAATGCCTAAGCCAAACCACCCGCATCTGTAAACAATAAACTGTGGCCTATTTTAACGCATAAACCAAAATATTGTGTAAATATTGTCCGTAAGGGTCACAGGGCATTGGCATGCAAATGGGGCTGAACAAAATAACATGCAAATTCTCATATTTTACTTCAAATGCCTTTCTCAGCATTCTACACATTCTGCATATATAAAACATAGAGATACAGAATACAGATTCAATGTGCCAGATGAGTTTATTTTTTTATGATGAATTTTACCAATTGTGAAAAAGAAAACCCATGAGGCCTGAGCTCCTCCTCTCACCACAAGGCTCCCAGTTTCTTCTGCAGCCACCATGAATGGTGGAACAAACAAGGAGGAGAGCTTTGCTGTCTTGTATCTACCCCTCAAGGTCGATTTTCTTTGTGGATATATCAGAATCCCAGCATTGTGCATCAATTTGAAACAGTGCAAAATCACGGTTTGTTATGTTTTTTCCATCAAGGGCACACAAGTCTTCAGTTGCACAGCCTTTGAATGTGAGCTTTTGTAATGAATGAGGACCTGTGTAAGACAAAGTATAACCTTTGCATGAGTTCTTTATTAGCGCTTTGGAGATAGGGAGGACTGTGGTTATTAAAGCTCAACCAACACACTGACAATACACACTCACCAACCAATCTGACAGCCGAGTATCACTAGATTTGAATTTGGGTTTCCTGGCTAACACCATGGTGATGCATTCTGAACAGGAAGTTACCCTATGCCACAGTGCTATTTTTCTAGAAAAAGAGGTGCCGGAACTCAACATGAGTGCCTCCCTTGTTCTCTTACAACGGCAGTAGCACACACCTGAGAGTTGCTAGAACTGAGTTCTGGCTCAAAAAATATCCTGGTCTCCCACCCCATGTGTTTTGCTAGACTAAGGCAGCAGTTCTTTTGCACACTTGTGATGCAGTAAGATTCAATTAATACAGCGCAACTTATTTCCTAGGAAATATGAACAGAAGTGTACATGGTAGGACCCTTCTTTCTCCCAGACTCCTTTACTTTTGAATTTTTGGCCAAAGATTGTGGTTCTGTCCTTCTGGACCAGCACCAAATAGTGCATACTGCTGTGAGGAGAAGCTGTTATGTGCTGGCTGGCCCTGCACCCTCCTCTGTATCCCTCTACTCTGCTCCTCCTTGTAGATTAGAGGACAAAGGTGTGCTGTAAGGAGTCTGCTGTGCTTTGTAGGCCCCCCAGTCTCACACAAGGTAAAACCTTGCACATGAGTGAGCCTGTCCCCTCTTGTTGTTATGCTCTTCATGTGGGGATAGTTTGGAATCCAAAACAGGACTAGAGCATTGCCCTTTCCCTCAGAGAAAGAAATCAAAGCTATACACAAATATCAGTCATTGTTTTTCTGGAAATGAGAAAGAGACAGGAGCAGGCAATATTACTCACTTGCAAAAATGCTATAATAGTAAATGCACTTGGTCTCATTGGCAAGGCAGCGGACATACCCCTCACGTGGGCAACTTTTATTCTTTGGTTCATTATCTTTGGTGATCTTGAAGCAGGCTGGGCACTGTAGACCATTGGGGGAAAGATCTTCACGTGGAGCAACTACCATAAAAAAAACCTACAGTCAGCATATGGTTACACCTCATTCCCCATTCTGTTTATTGTACTTTTATTTTGATTTCTTTCATGCCTTCTAGTAGCTGCTGACACAAGCTGGACAGGCTACCTCCACATTATGTCCTTCATTAATGATGATGATGATGATGATAATGATATTAATAATAATTATTATTTATTTCTATCCCGCTCATCTGGCTGGGTTTCCCCAGCCACTCTGGGTGGCTTTCAAAAGAACATTAAAAACAGAATAAAACTTCACATCTTATGGGAGGGCATTCCACAGGGCGCCATTACCAAGAAGGCCATCTCTCTGATTTACTTTAACCTTTCTTCTCACAGTGAGGGAACCATCAGAAGGCCATCGACGCTGGACCTCAATGTCCAGGCTGAAGGATGGAGGTGGAGACACTACTTCAGGTATACTGGGCTGAGGCCGTTTAGGACTTTAAAGGTCAGCACCAACAGTTTGAATTGTTTTTGGAAACATACTGGGAGCCAATGTAGGTCTTTCAAGTGTTATATGTTCTTGGTAGCCACTTCCATTCACCAGTCTAGCTGCCACATTCTGTATTAGTTGCAGTTTCCGGGTAAGGACCACATAGATCGTGTTGCAGTAATCTAAGTGGGAGATAACTGGAGCATGCACCACTCTGGCAAGACATTCTGCGAGCAGGTAGGGTCTCAGCCTGCACACCAGATTTGACCTGTGCCTCCATGGACAGCTGGGAGTCCAAAATGACTCCCAGGCTGAGCACCTGGTCCTTCAGGGCCACTATTACCCCATTCTGGACCCCACACCCGCCTGCCCCCTGTTTTCCCAAAACAGTAGTTTTGTCTTGTCAGGATTCAATCTCAATCTATTAGCCATCATCTATCCTCCAACCACCTCCAGGCCCTCACAAAGGACCTTCACCTGATCAAATTTTAAGAGTGAGGTAGAGCTGGGTATCATCTGCATACTGATGAACACACAGCCCAAACTCCCTGATGATCTCTCCCAGCGGCTTCATATAGATAATATAAGCATGGGGGAGAGGACAGAACCCTGAGGCACCCCACAAGTGAGAGCCCCTCTACATGGTCCAGAAGGATATTATGGTCAGTGGTGTCAAAAGCCGCTAAGAGATCCAGCAGAACTAGGAAACACCCTTGTCCCTAGCCCGTCGGAGATCATAGACCAGCTTGACCAAGGCAGTTACCGTCCCATGATGAGGCCTGAATCCTGGTTGGAAGAGATCCAAATGGTGTGCATCCTTCGGGCGTGCATGGAGTTGTTCAGCAATCACCCGCTCAATCACCTTGCCGAAGAAGATTTGAGACTGGGCAATAGTTGGCCATATCAGCTGGGTCCAGAGATGAGTTTTTAAGAAGCGGTCTAATGACTGCCTCTTTCAGTGGGGCTGGGAAGACTCCCTCACAGAGGGAAGCATTCACCACCCTGCAGAGCCCATCGCCCAGCCCTTCCCAGCTCTTTTTTAATTAGACAGGTAGTTGGTTTCACTCGTCCAAGCATCCAGTCCACATCCTCGGAGGTAACAGATTGGAATTTATCCCATGCAACTAGACTAAACAGGACTCCTGCACTCTCGCGCCCCAGCCCTACTCACATGGTTGGAGTCTACCTCTTTCTGAATCCGAGCAAATTTATCTGCAAAAATCTTTGGAAAATGATTGCAGGAGATCATTGCAGGAGATCTTGTTTCGCTTTTACTTAGTGTCAAATCACCCACATTCATAGAGGTTAACACCAGGTCTAAGGCACATCTATAACTATGAGTTGGGCCAGATTTATTCAGGGACACCCCCATGGAGGCCATGCTTTCCACAAAGTCCGGAGTGGCCCCTTATAAGGTCGTGTCAGCATGGATGTTAAAATCCCCTAGGACAACCAAACTAGGTGTCTCCACTATGAGCACGTCCACTATGACCTGAAGTAGCTTGGCCAGGGAATCCTTGGTGCAGCAGGGAATCCTGTACTGCCCCTATTGCCCAGCTTCCAGAACATGCACTCATAAAACTGGGTCTTCCCAATAGGATGCCTGGTCCAAGCTAGTGACATCCTAAAAATCACTGCAACCCCCTCTGCCCGCCCACATGACCTGGGTAGCTGTGCCTAAGGGAAACCTGGTAGACAAGCATCAGCAAGCACAGGCCCATCTGCTTCATCCAACCAAGTCTCTGTCACACATGCCAGGTCAAGTCCCCCATCCATGATCAAGTTATGGATGGCAGTGGTGTTATGAATCATTGACATGGCATTGCACAGCAGCACCTTCAGGTCATGTGGGTCTCCCTTGCTTATTCCAATATCCTTCCGGTCAAGACCAGACCCGGAGGCAGAGGTAGTCCTCAAATAATGATTAAACCTGCCTCCTCAGTAGTGACATGGTCTGGCCTTAGAGTAACTCCTCCTCCTACCCATGATCACAGAGATCGGGCATCCCAGAGAATCCTCCCCTGTGTAACCTGCCCCAGACATTCTGTTGGCTAGGGCCACTCCCAGGCAGCCCTAACCCTCATTTCCCATCAACTTTGAAGAACAGACATATCTGCTGAGCATTTATAAAAAATATTGTTGTGTTTCACCTTTTGTCATGCACACGATTGTTTTGTGGATTTTCTGGAGTTCTCAACTGGTAGCAGTATATCAGGCAAGCTCTCTGCTTTCTGATTCTAACTCTTTGTATCTGAATGTACAGACAGCTGCATTCTCTTGGAGGTAATCTCTCTCTCTCTCCCTCTCTCTCTCTCTCTCTGTGTGTGTGTGTGTATTTGTGTGTGTGTGTCGATGTGCAAGCAAGGAGTGGGCAGGCCCAGAATGCACATGGGGGAGAGTGATTCCCAGATTTTCTGGATTTCTACTTCTCTTCCTTCAGCCCCACCAGCTGCTTGTTTGAAATGTGACAGATGTATGTAAGGAGGTGATCATCTACTCCACCCATTACAGATTCAAGGATGAACCACCAGTACGTCTTGGACCCTCGCATCCTGCATCTGAATGGACCAAAAGACAGATTTCTATACAGTGGTACCTCAGGTTACATAGGCTTCATGTTACATATGCTTCAGGTTACAGACTCCACTAACCCAGAAATAGTACCTCGGGTTAAGAACTTTGCTTCAGGATGAGAACAGAAATCGTGCGCCGGCTGTGTGGTGGCAGCAGGAGGCCCCATTAGCTAAAGTGGTGCTTCAGGTTAAGAACAGTTTCATGTTAAGAACGGACCTCCAGAACGAATTAAGTACTTAACTCGAGGTACCAATGTACTTTTCTTGCAACTATTAGGCACTTATATAATTGCTTCATACAGTGGTGTTTTTTTTCAGAAAAAGGGGGCTGGAATTGTGTTTGGCGCCTGCTATAAACATTGAGACTAGCCTATCCATATGTTTAGGCAGTAGATGCAAGTTTTAATATGCTTTTATTCTATTGTAATTTTAACTTTTTGGAATTTTTTTTTTTTTTTTTTTACAATCCAGGATTGTATAAATTTAATTAAAAAAATAAAGTGATATGCCAAAGGATTTCTAACACTTCTAGATATATCCACTGAGAATTTACTCCAAGTGAATCAGCCTGGAGAGGCAGTTGGCACAATTACGTTGCCACTTCAAGGGTGGCAAACTGATTATCAACCCCGCGGGGAAACCCCTGTCGTCGGCTTACTGGTCCAAGTACTCTGACACCAAGCTCCCTCTGCTAGAGATGGCGGGCTTTTGGTAGGAGGCAGTAGGGTTCCTGGCTCCCGTCATAGCCTAGTGCCTCCTTCCCCAAGAGCAGGAAGCATTTGCTCAACTTTGGTCAGGAGGCATGATGCTCTGACAGGGTCTGAGAGTGCTCCCACCACCTTCCCAAAGCTCACCTGGATTTGGGTTGGAGGCAGCAAGGTTCCAAGATCCTGTCTCAGACTCATGCCTGCTTTCCCAAGCTTGGGAAGAATTTGATAAGCTTAAGAAAGGAGGTGGTCTGATGGGGTCCCCAAGGCCTCCTGCATCCTTCCCCCCAAAAGGTGGCAGAACTGTGTTCCATCATGTTCTGCCAGAAAAAGCACTGTTTTTATAAGCCCTTGACCTTCAGAGATGCAGATACTCACGGTGGACAGGTTCCTTATTGCACTCATCTGTTTGGCAGCAGACCTTCTTCAGCTGGAGGAATTTACCTTTAGCTGCACTGAAGCTGAAATCACCTGAGTGGCAACCTTGGGGAGGCACACATCCCCGGAAAGTTGACACTTTATACTTTGGAACTGAAAAGAAGAAAAGGAAATAAATCACAAGATAAGCAAAATAAAAAATAAAAAATGGTTAATTCCCTCCCCTCCAAATATATTTAATTTTAATGATACTTCTCTTTAACTACATAGAGAGATCTGGAAGCTGGAAGCTAGGATGACCAATGTTCCAGGAATCATTGTGAGGCAAGGGGCCATATAGCCCATTGTTGTGTGCTTAAATCACAGGATGCTCAGGATAAAAAGATGATCTGGCTGCTCTTGAGCCAGCAATCCCATGAATCGCTCCAAAATTCACAGACAATGAAGATGCGTGACTTAGTCTTAGTGTCATTGCACTCTGAGTTTCCAACCACCCTCAAAAATTTGAAAGCGACAGGGGTCTCTGAGCATGACATCACATCACACCTCTTCTTTCACAGGATGTTAGTTCAAGTAATGCAAGAAGGAGAGATAGGGTTGCTAGAAACCATTTTTCCATTATAATATCTCATCTGGAACAGCTGGTGTAACAGCAAAGAGAGAAAGAACTTGTTGGTGCCCAAAATTGATGCATGCATTGAAATTGTAATAACTGAATAGTTTGCCTTATGATTGAAAGCAAACCAAAACCAAACCAGAGTTCACTGTTTCTGGTGTAGTGTGGACTGCTAGTTATGACAGCATGGCTAATTTGTGGCCCTAAAGAATTTACTGAATGACAGCTTGCATCATCTCTAGCCATTTACCATGTTGGCTGAGGTGGATGGGAGCAGTAGTCCAGAAATGTCTAAAGGGCCAAAGGATAGGCAACCCCAGACTGTTGCATGCCAGGATCTCTCTGATGTGATGCATGTGATGGAAAGGAAAAAGGGAATGCCTTTCCGCCTTATGTGGCTGAGTATGGGTGCTGAGTGTTGGACTGGAATCTGAGATGCCAGGGTTCAAATCCCCACTCAGCCATGAAGCTCACTGGGTGACCTTGGGGAGTCCCTGCCTCTCAGCATAATAAACCTGACATGGTTAAATGCACAAAAGAAGAACCATTTCCTTGGAGAAATTGTGGGCTATAAAGGCAATAAATAAATACTAAATAATGCTAATTTACACAAGAAAGTCATTCCTTGGGGTGACCAAGAGTAAGTGAGAAGATTCAGCTCACCTATGTTGCTACTCACAGCAGTAGAGGAACAGATTTGAGTATCATTGCAGGGTTGACGGCTGCTCTTTTCACATGAGGTACTCTTTTCATAACAGTAGTCACATCTAATATATGCTGCTGTAGAAAGGAGAAAGAGGTTGGTGGAAGAGATTTCTTGAGATGGTAAAGAACTATAATGTGGGAGAAGGTGTCCTTCTTCTTAAGCAGGTGTCATACAAAAGGGTAGATGTGTGTTAGCTGTAATGTTCATCTTAATTATTGGGTGCCATATTTAGCCAATGCAACCTTCCCTTCCACAGAATGGCTTCTTTGAGTATCCCTCTATGCATCGGTTGAAAAACGAAATAGGAAAAGGAACAGAAATATCTCAGTCCTGATACATGCCAATGATTTAATACTCTGAACTACCCTGCTTCATGGTGTGAAAGCAGAACACAGTCAAAAGTAAAATGGTGTTTAAAGCAAGAAAAAATGGTGTTTAAAGCAAGAAACTACAGAAGAAACCTGCTCATTTATATACTTAGGTGTATTTGTTAGTGAGACCCTCTCTGGGAAGAGTCATATTGAGGCAGTGAAAGTCAAAGCACCAAAAACCAAAGGCACATTAATGAAATTCTGTTAAAATAAGGGAGGACAGCTGAATGAAGCTGTCCTAAAGATACTTTGTAGCAAAGTGCTTAGTGAAATGCTCTATGGCACTGAAATCTGGGGCTCTGAGTCAAACTCCCTTAAAGTTTTTGAAACTTTGCAGAATAAAAATGATTTTGAAACTATACACTCTACCACCAGTAATATCAACAGCTTTTATTTCTACAGAATCTAGGTGGCCAACAATTAAGGCAAGAGTGAAATGTGCTCAGTTAAAGTGTGTATGTGTGTGTGTTTTAAATTGCTTCTATGCCAATGCAACATTTTCCTGTGCTGTACTATATGGAATTGGGGGCCACGTTGGTTTTAGTGATTGTTAGGTTTAATCTGAAATCAAGCTAGAATTAAGTTTGTTGGTGTCTCTGGTATCTTCTCTCTCTTACATCATGGGTGTTGGTATAGATTTGTTTGTTCTGTGTTATTTTTGTATACTATCGCTACAAGTTTGTTATGGCCTTTGATTTTGAATCAATGTTAGCTAAGGGACCTGCAACTACTTAGAAATGCCAAGTTTTCCCCTTGGTATCCACTCCTGAGAACAAAGCTTTCTAGAGATATTTATCACATCAAAGGTTTGCCAATCTCCTTAAAAAATGTCTTTGTTGAGCTCCATTTCCAAGTGAAACCCAGGACAGCCTTGGATGTCTGCTATAACAAGGTCTTGTATGCAGAGGCTTTCCATTTCTGATTCACCTCCGGTGGAATTGATGACTCATACCATCTCCTGGTATGCCCTGCAGAGGACCTTAAGGTCCATGAATAATCATAGTTTAGAGGTCCCGGGCCCTAAGGAAATCAGATTATCCTCCACCAGGGCTAGGGCCTTCTCAGTGATGGCTCCGACCTGGTGGAATGCTCTGTCCCATGAGACCAGGGTCCTGCAGGATTTAACTTCCTTCCGCAAGGCCTGTAAGAGCTATTCCACCTGGCATTCAATTCGAACTTGGTCTGATCTTTTATTCTCCTTCCTTCCCTCCCCCTCCCCTTTTTATGAAGTTTACCCGCTCTGGGATCCCACAGCTAATTCCCCCCTGTCTCCTCGCTGGCCCAAATAGGACTAATTTAGCCAGCTAGCCCTGGTAATCATCTAATGTTTATTGGATGGATTTTCCCCCTAAATTGATTTTTGAATTCTGAATTTATTGTTGCATCAATTAAGTGTTTAAAATTTGTTGTTAGCCTCCCTGAGCCTGGTTGTTTGAACCGGGAAGGGTGGGGTATAAATAAAATTATTATTATTATTATTATTATTATTATTATTATTATTATTATTACTATTACTAATGTGCTCCTTAAATAGAAACCTAAGAGATCACTTTCTGAAACCTTTGTTTGTAAAAGCAACACCCCAGAAGAAATAGTTAGGTTTCTTTTGTAAGGCAATAATGGCTTTTTAGAATTCCCCTCTATGCACCGACTTAAAAAAATAATAGGAAAAGGAATTAGATAAGATTCCTATAAGTTGTTTTGGTGATTGTAAGGTTTAATGTGAAATCAAGGTATGGCCCAAAAATGGAAACAAGAGGAACTACCGACTTTGAATGAGTGGAGAATGAAACTTATGGACTACGCAGAACTGGATAAAATGACTGGAAAAATTAGATACCAGAAAGATCACAAATTCATCGAGGACTTGGGAAAGTTTACGGATTATCTGAAAACTATATGTGATGAACAGATAACGCTAGTGGGTTTTAAGGAGGTTATGTGATAGTACAAGGTATATTGTAAAAAAGAAACAGAGATGGAAGGATAATATTAACGGGCAATATTATATATAGAAAATGCGTGAAGATAGGAAAAATGGATGATTGATGGAGGTGCCGGTGGAAGTTCAAAAATTGGAAATTTGTAAACATGGTTGTATGGACTTATTTGTAATGGAAATTTAATAAATTTATATATAATGTGAAATCAAGGTAAAATTAAGCTTGTTGGTTTATCTGGTATCTTCTCTCCCATACATTATGGATGTTGGCTTATATTATGGATGTCTGCTCTGTATTATTTTATTAATACCATTGCTACAAGTTTGTCATGGCCTTTGGCTAGTGCAATAAAGTTAGGAACTATATGTGAAATGCTTATTGCTGCTCCAGTACTTGAGATTTTCTCACTCACACACCATTTCCCCATTACCTGACTCTTGTCTTCGAAGGGAGCCCGGCTTAGAGAACACTCACTAAGGGTAACGATATTAGAGAAGCAGGTAATGGTTGGTGTGAATGTATATATACACACCCAGACACGCGCGCACACACACACACACACACACACACACACACACACACACAGAATTAACTTTTAATCAGGGTGGGATATATGGATATTTTAACTATGATGTATATTTTAATCATTCTGGATTTTAAAAAAAGAAGCAGATTTCTTTTGTTGCTGTTGTTTTCTAAATAGGACAGAAGCCATTTGGGAATGAAGCAATACATATATTAATGAATAAATAATAATATATTCTAGATAGAATGGTTTCCCTAAGTATCCTGGAAACTGTAGCCTTCACTTATTAGTATGGTTAATCAGATTCCTCCGTCACAGAAATACATGTTTGCAACTAACTATACTTGGTCATCAAGGCTTAAGTGCTTAAACTCTTGAGTTTACTCTCCTTGGTAAGCCAGCAGACCTCACTCTCTATTATGCTGATATGCTGTCTTCTCTCACATTCCCGCCTAAGCAACAAACATTTCTGGAGTCATCAAAAGATGACAAAAGGAATCCCGTTCTATTGTTTCCTACTTACCTGAAGAAGGCAGGGCCAAGAGGAGGCACAGAAGTATTTTCATCATTTTTGAAAGATCAGGAAACTCAGAGATGGACCAGGCAAGAGAATTGATACAGGGAGAGCTTTTACTTGGAGATATTTATAGGCCAAGGATTCATGCTGTGGGCAACACCTGGTAACAAATGGTTCCGTGAGGTCTGGGAGTGGGGGCTGTGTGTTTGCCAAGACGACGCAGAGGGACATAGCGAAATTCAAAGCTCGGTGTTGAAATTGGCTTAATTGTTTATTTTTTATTTCATTAGTTCTTGCCAGAAACCTCTAAGCATTTTTTTTCTTTATTATTAACGTACAATTTAAATTGTAATGGCACCAAAGAAAGAATTGAGGGATTACAAAGGCAAGGGCAAAACCAAGATGCAACCTGCATAGAACCCCCCCCCCCAAATATCCTCCTCCAAAGGATTCGTCTTCTGAGAAAGAGATAGGTCTGGATATCAGATAGTTCTTGGTAAGACTTGGTAAGACTGTAAGCAAGGGAGTAGCCCTCAGATGAGAAGAGTAGCCCTCAGCCTTCAGCATCTAAGAAAACCCTTAACCCATCATGGCTTCATAGTGCCTGAAGGTACTGGCGGCTTCAACAAGGAAGACTGATTCTCCTGTCAGGGAAGTGGTAATCCTCCCACAGGGAAAAAGGGAAGATAAGTGGGCTCCTGTGGTTTCTTTATTAAATTTATTTTGTTGTGCAGTTCCTTCAGGAGGTAGATAGAAGGCCAACTTAAAGCCTACTTTATTCCTCGCAAGGTAGGCTTCCCCAGTAATATCAGAATTAGAAACCTTAGACTACATTTTCCACATACAATTTGTTTCCTCTGATGAAATTCATGGTTCCTAAATTATAAATGAAAAAGGGGCCCTACCGAAATCCCCCCCCCTTTTTCTATCTTGCCCCATTTCTATTCTCCTAATGCAATGGGTATAGAAACATACAATCTGCTCCTTTCAGACATTATTGTTTCATGCAGCAGGACTCCTAAAGGTCTTTCATTTTATTGGTATTCTTTTTTAATAAAGAATTATGGGTTTCTATTGGAAATTAGGTGCATCTACCATGAGCCATTGCCTTTGCCTTTGCTTTTGTTTTACGTGGTTTCTAACTTGGTTGGAAAGAGCATATTTTTTTATCATCTTCCAGGCCCCAGAAAAAAGCTCTGCTGAGGTGGTAAAACTAGGCATTGCTCAGGGTTATAGACAGGTGCCAGGGTTCTGAAATTTCATTCCTTCTTGTTCCAATTGCATCACATTGCTGGCAACGAGTGAAGATACTTTGAGTCATCTGATCTGCTTGCCTTTAGCCACGTTGCCTTTAACTGAATAAAACTAGATGTTTATATACGCTTCGCTACCCATCTTTAGTAACAACATCATCTATATGCATTATATTTCTCTATTAACTGGAAACCTTCTTTATTTTCTGATACCTGAACCATTTTTAACAATGTATATTTTATTGGCTTTTATAAATGTATAACAAAGAAACAACAACACTAAGCAGCTACACAAAAGCAGAATACACCATCCTTTCTGCAATCTCTCCAGCTACCACATAAGTATCCATATTTTTCAAACATTTGTTCTTCTTTTAAATTTTCAACAAAATTCTTCTATGTTATTTCATCAGCCTTGTATGGAAGCATCCATCCAGAGTGTGCCCATCTCCAACTAAAGCATCAAACAGGTGACGACATCCAGATTTGTGATGATTCTGCTGATAGCACATTGCTTAGATGCTTTTCGCTAGGATACGAAGTAAATGGCCACAGGATGGCATAAAATGCATCCGTTGTTTCTTTCTTTTCAGCACGGTTACATTATGGTTTATTTTCTCAGTTATATTCAATATTCATACATTTTCATACATTTGGTCTCTTCCCCAAGCATGTAATTAACTCAACATTTGGACAACCAATAATCTTGATGCATCATGCAAGTATGGAAAGTGATCTGTTCTCTTAAGTGACTTCTTAAACCATGTAAAGTATGAAAGGAAACACAACTGTGGGGTAAAATCAATTTGTTGCTATACAACAGCGGTTCTCAACCTGTGGGTCCCCAGAGGTCATTGGACTACAACTCCCATCATCCCTGACCACAGATCATGCTGGCTATGAATGATGGGGGTTGTAGTCCAACAACATCTGGGGACCCACAGGTTGAGAAACACTGCCACAGAATATTAAAATTATTGAATATATTTTCCACATAAAGCCAAAAACTGTGTTCTGTGGCATCCCATCTCAAATGGTGGTCTCTCTATAACTGGAATACCTCCACCACATTGACACTATTCCAAAATTAATGGGGGAGAAGTTCACCTATGCATTACCTGAATATCCAAGGTCCATGGGAAGTAGTTTATTGAGGGATTAAGACATATGTTGACTATGAACCAGTGCCTCCATCTTTTCTCTCACTTGGTGTGGGGTCCAACTTTATTGGGAATACAAAATTAGTTCCATGGCAAAGTTCTGGTCTTCAAGGGCCCAGATCAAAATGTAGCTAAAGCCTAAAGGAACAGCTCAGGTAAGTGCTCATGTGGTAAAGCGGGACATAGTTCAGGGGTACTGATGGGTGCCAGGGACACAGTATTATAATAATTTGGTGGTGGCTGCCCTTAGCCACACTGTTTTGAATGGAACCAAGCTAATGCCTTACAGCTTCTTCGAACCCAGTCTTCAGTGTGAATCTCATCCATATGTCCTTAATCTGGAGCTATTCAAAAACAGGCTGCACTGTCATCTGTTGGGGATTCTCTAATGTTGGCTTTTCTGCCTTGGATAGGCACATAAAACGTACATGGTTCTACAGGGGTGGAATGTGGAGTTATTGATAAATGTTTGAAGGCACAGATCAACAACACAAGCATGTGAGAAAAACGCCTTAAAATGAAATTACGAAAATGAAATAACAAGGCTTGTGATTGTAACACTTTGCTGCCACTCTAAAATGGCTGTAGACGTCCAACAACCACGTCCCCTTGCCTATAGAGAACAATGCAAATTCAGAACTGTCACCTGCAATCTGATTGAACAAATGTCCTAGGCTGTGGTGCAGTTGCACATGACATAAAAGCAGATGATATGCCCCACACTGTTCCATGCCCCATTAACTGCTGTGCAGCACTACAAAAGATCTTAAGCAAACAAAACAAAGGAGAAGAAAGAGCAAAGAAAACAATAACACCCAAACTCCAAAGAGCCCAATGAGGACTGAGCATGTCAGTAGCTCCAAAATGTTGTGTGTCAGTTGAACTAGAAAGATGTAAAGTGGGGCAGTGGGGGGAGGAGAGAATGGCCTTCCTGAGGAAGAGCAGCACTGCCAATGTTTGGTTGCTGGTCTCATTGGTGTATTTATAGACATGACAGCATGCTTCTTGCAAACATATGCAGATTCCTGGCTGTCCCAGGGGAATAGGGTGGGTTGTCATGAAAGGTACACCTCTGGAAATGCCCAGCTTTGCACAACTATTAAAGGTTAAAGAGCTCAGTTTTAGCCTAGACTATGTTCATTCATGAAAGAGAGCATCCAGAGAGTTCAATGTTACTTGAAGATTGGAAGCCGTTTTGTAGTTGCAGGACATCTTCTACAGATCTACTGCAGTGGCAGAGAAGCTTTTCAGACTGGGAAAACATTTATGGGATGACATTCAGCTGCTTAAGTCCAGGTTATGTCAGCAGTATGCAGAAGCTATTATTTTTTCTCAGAAATGCTTTTGAGTGCAAATTCTTGAATTTGGACTGTGACCATCTTCCTAGATAGTTTAGTTTAACTATTCCTCCAACATATTGGATCAATAGACTTGTCTATGACAGTCTCTCAACAATATGATAACCCTGTTATGTCACCTGGTTTTTCTCTGATTATCATTTTAATTATTTAAAAACTTATCCTCCACTGTCTTATATGATGTATCCATTAATTATGTGGTAAGAAGGTTATATTTCTTAAAATATAACAACCCAAGGCAAATAGACAAGTAATAAGAGGCCCTGGGAAAATCAACCAGAAGGGCCAACCACAAGTCTGGAAATGACTGTGCACAACTTAGACATGCATTGACACACTGAATGGCCGTTCTGATAGTAAGGAAAACATTGTGCATGCAATTAAGTAGCCCAAATGTGGGGATACAAATTAAGTCCCAGAGAAGTCAAGAGCTGGTACAAGAAGATGGTTTGAGTTACGCACTGATCTTCAGGAGGGCTGTGAATGTGTTTCTGACATTCATTGCTGCGAAATGAATGCTGGGAGTGAGTGGAAGAGGGGTCCAGATAATCTACATGGAATGTCCATCCAATTGTATGAATGATCTTTGAATTCCCATGTTATATGTGAGGTTTCTGAGAAATTCAGGCCTTCATTTGGATCCCTTCCTATGCTCTACTGATGCAGTTGTTCCTATGTATTGCCCCGAAGCTCAAGTGGCCCTAATGCCAAGTTGAATATGAAAGACGTGTACTATCTGTCAAAATTACCTTGTGTTTCTGAAAGACAAATGATCTTGTTGCAACACTGAATATATGTATTTAATAACTACAAAGTGCACGGTGCAGAAACTTAATTGTACCCATACCTCTGAGGTTAAGTGCACTTTATAACAGCTTAATTTGTGCATATAGAAGTTAATTAGGCTGAACTTTAGGCTGAACTGTCTTGGGTCAATATTTTTCAGCATTTTGAGATTGGGTCTCTCTTTTCAGCTTCTTGCCCTTAAGATGCCCCAAGGTGCTTGGCTGCTTTCATGGCAACAGGCACAAACTGCTACTACCAAAGTAAGAAATACAAACCTAAATACAATACCACATAGAGATCTTTGAAAATAGCACATCCTATCATGCCATAACAAATAATGATTCACTATTCCTCTGTGTTACACATATGTAGAAAAAATTAAGTATGATTTCCAAAAGAAAAGAGAAGGAAAAAACAGTATCAGCTACCCAGATACTAGAATAGTTAAACCAAACCTATTTAATCACTCCCACAAAATTGGCAGTTATATTTTTCTGAAGCACACTTATGAAAAACCAAAGAAGCTCCTTATCTGTTCCACTTTCCCTTCGTCCATCCCAGATACCCATCAATGCAGTTTTATTTATTTGTTATTTAATTCATAAATTTCATACAGTTTTGAAAAGCCTCCACCCTGTCTTCGGCTCATGGGATGTGGGAGCCAGGAAGTCATGGCAAAGGTTTGTAGTGCCACCTGGTGTCTTAGAATCATAGAATCATAGAATCATAGAATCATAGAGTTGGAAGAGACCACAAGGGCCATCGAGTCCAACCCCCTGCCAAGCAGGAAACACCATCAGAGCACTCCTGACATATGGTTGTCAAGCCTCTGCTTAAAGACCTCCAAAGAAGGAGACTCCACCACACTCCTTGGCAGCAAATTCCACTGTCAAACAGCTCTTACTGTCAGGAAGTTCTTCCTAATGTTTAGGTGGAATCTTCTTTCTTGTAGTTTGGATCCATTGCTCCGTGTCCGCTTCTCTGGAGCAGCAGAAAACAACCTTTCTCCCTCCTCTATGTGACATCCTTTTATATATTTGAACATGGCTATCATATCACCCCTTAACCTCCTCTTCTCCAGGCTAAACATGCCCAGCTCCCTTAGCCGTTCCTCATAAGGCATCGTTTCCAGGCCTTTGACCATTTTGGTTGCCCTCCTCTGGACACGTTCCAGTTTGTCAATGTCCTTCTTGAACTGTGGTGCCCAGAACTGGACACAGTACTCCAGGTGAGGTCTGACCAGAGCAGAATACAGTGGCACTATTACTTCCCTTGATCTAGATGCTATACTCCTATTGATGCAGCCCAGAATTGCATTGGCTTTTTTAGCTGCCGCGTCACACTGTTGGCTCATGTCAAGTTTGTGGTCAACCAAGACTCCTAGATCCTTTTCACATGTAGTGCTCTCAAGCCAGGTGTCACCCATCTTGTATTTGTGCCTCTCATTTTTTTTTGCCCAAGTGCAATACTTTACATTTCTCCCTGTTAAAATTCATCTTGTTTGTTTTGGCCCAGTTCTCTAATCTGTCAAGGTCGTTTTGAAGTGTGTTCCTGTCCTCTGGGGTGTTAGCCACCCCTCCCAGTTTGGTGTCATCTGCAAATTTGATCAGGATGCCCTTGAGTCCATCATCCAAGTCGTTGATAAAGATGTTGAATAAGACCGGGCCCAAGACAGAACCCTGTGGCACCCCACTAGTCACTCTTCTCCAGGATGAAGAGGAACCATTGATGAGCACCCTTTGGGTTCGGTCAGTCAGCCAGTTACAAATCCACTGAGTGGTAGCATAGTCAAGACCGCATTTTACCAGCTTCTTTACAAGAATATCATGGGGCACCTTGTCAAATGCCTTGCTGAAATCAAGGTAGGCTACATCCACTGCGTTCCCTTCATCTACCAGGCTTGTAATTCTGTCAAAAAACGAGATCAGGTTAGTCTGACATGACTTATTTTTCAGAAATCCATGCTGACTATTGGTGATCACAGCATTCCTTTCCAGGTGCTCACAGACTGTTTGCTTAATGATCTGCTCCAGAATCTTCCCTGGTATTGATGTCAGACTGACTGGGCGGTAATTATTTGGGTCCTCTCTTTTCCCCTTTTTGAAAATAGGGACAACATTTGCCCTCCTCCAGTCTGCCGGGACTTCGCCTGTTCTCCAGGAATTCTCAAAGATGACTGCCAGTGGTTCTGAAATCACATCTGCCAGTTCTTTTAATACTCTTGGATGCAGTTCATCTGGCCCTGGAGACTTGAATACATCTAGACTAGCCAAGTATTCTTGTACTATCTCCTTAGTTATTCTGGGCTGTGTTTCCTCCGCTGAATCATTTGCTCCAAATTCTTCAGGTCGGGCATTGTTTTCTTTATCGGAGAAGACTGAGGCAAAGAAGGCATTGAGGAGTTCAGCCCTTTCTGTGTCCCCTGTTTGCATTTCACCATCTTCTCCTCTGAGTGACCCCACTGTTTCTTTGTTCTTCCTTTTGCTACGAACATACCCATAAAAGCCTTTTTTGTTGCTTTTAACCTCTCTAGCAAGCCTGAGTTCATTCTGTGCTTTAGCTTTTCTGACTTTGTGTCTACACGTGCTGGCTATTTGTTTGAATTCCTCTTTGGTGGTTTCCCCCCTTTTCCATTTTTTGTACACATCCTTTTTTAATCTTAACTCAGTTAAAAGTTCTTTAGATAGCCACCCTGGCTTCTTTAGGCACCTTCCATGTTTCCGTCTCATTGGTATTGCCTGAAGTTGTGCTTTTACTATCTCCCTCTTAACAAACTCCCAGCCATCATGAACTCCCTTTCCTTTTAGTATTACTGTCCATGGGATCTCACCCAGCACTTCCCTAAGTTTTATGAAGTCGGCTTTCTTAAAGTCGAGAAATTGAGTCCTAGTATGCTTGGCTGCTCCTTTCCGCTGTATAGTAAACTTCAGAAGAGCATGATCACTCGCGCCTAATGATCCTTCCACTTCTACCCCACTAACCAGGTCATCAACATTGGTTAGGACCAGATCTAAAATGGCTGTTCCTCTTGTAGCTTCTCCCACTTTCTGGACAATGAAGTTGTCTGCAAGGCCAGTGAGGAATCTGTTTGACCTTATGCTCTTGGCTGAGTTTGACATCCAACAAATATCCGGGTAATTGAAGTCCCCCATTACTACTATCTCCCTTCCTTTTGCATGCTTGGCCATCTGTTCCAGGAAGGCATCATCTATGTCCTCCGTTTGGCTTGGGGATCTATAGTAAACTCCCACAATGAGGTCACTGTTATTCTTCTCTCCCTTAATTTTGACCCAAATGCTCTCACTTTGGCTTTGAGGTTCTAAATCTTGGATCTCTTCACAGGTATACACATCCCTGACATATAACGCCACTCCTCCTCCTTTCTTGTCTGGTCTGTTTCTCTGAAATAGATTGTATCCCTCCATTATTACATTCCAATCGTGGGACTTATCCCACCAGGTTTCAGTGATGCCTATTATGTCATATTTAGTTTGCTGACCCAGTGACCAGCATGTCTTGCTGACCCAGTGACCAGCATGTCTGTGCCTTACAATGTATTAGGATGTATTGACCTTAAATGGAGTTGTGTTTCCTCTGGGCAGTGATGACCCTATATGGTGTGGGTGGGTTTAAGCCTTGGCCGGATGAGGTAACATGAGACACTGGAATGCAGCCATGCGGCTGGAGAGAACAAAGGATAATAAAAAGTGACCGGAGAGGAGAAGATGTCTGAAAGAGCTGCCCTCCGTACATGAAAATATGCTAGCTCTCTGCGTCTTTATTTTATGCTAAAATAAGCGCCATTTGTAACGGCTGGCTCCGACAAGTGGTGCCCCGTGTGAGGCTGAATAAAATATACGACTGAGGTTTTTAAAAGAGAGCTAAGAAGCAAGATTGAAGCAAACAGTCTGAGGCCAGACTGTGAGAAGATTTTTGATCCAAGCAGTGGATATCATCGACTTACCTCGCTCGGCAAGGGTTGCAAGTGCTATTCATCTTTGGATCCATGGTGAGTCGATCCCTTAAATATTGATTTTAGAAAAATGGGCAGCTCTTTGACTACTCCCCAACAGAAATTTTTTAAAGACTTAAAATTTCTCCTCTCCTGCAACAAATTGGAAGTTCCTGAGGGAGATTTGATACAGCTCATTCTGGCAATTGATGAACATTGCCCCTGGTTTCCTGCAGATGGGACTTGGGAATTAAAACAATGGGATAAGATTGGAACACATTTTCATGGGCATCCCAGCATTGGTGTTCGGAATTTAAATGCATGGTGCAAGGTTCGATATGCTATGGGTTCTTTATCACCAAAAAATATCTCCATGGCTGCATTGCCAACACAAGCTTCAGCTTCCTTAATTCAGCCTGCTGTCCTGCCATGTGTTCCAGCCCTTACTTTGCCTGCAGCCCCAGATCCCAAACCTCCAGACTGCAGTTCCTCACCAGAGGACCCAATCCTGCAAAAATACCGTGGTCTGGCTGGAAATGACCCTGCTCTTCCAGCAGCAGAAACAGCTACCCCTTTGCAACGTGCAGTACTTGCCTGTAACTTAACTCAGGATACTAATGGCATTCCCTGTTATTGTGCCCACTGCTGGTGCTCCAGCAGGAACTCAAGCCCAGCTTTTGCTGCCTGATGACATCAAGCTTTTGGCACGTACAGTTTTACCCCCATCAGCTGGTGTATTGTTTGCTCACGAATGGGAAATTGCCTGTGGTGCTTATGCTCCTGCTTTACTGAACCAAGCAAGAGGGAATAATCCTAATCTTACCCTCGCAGATATCATAGATGCCATGATGGGGCGTGGCCCCTTTGCTCAGGCTTCAGTACAAGCCACACTGCTGCAGATCTTATTGAGGGATACTGCTCTTGCTGCTCAACAAGCAATGAGAAAAATCCCGGAACCCACCAGTATTCAGACTACATGGGGTTCTATCAGACAAGAACCTAGAGAATCATATTCTTCCTTTATGGACAGGCTGATTACAGCAGTGAGTAGACAAATTGAAAATCCTGAAGCCAAACAAATAATTATCAAACAATTGGCCTTTGAAAATGCCAATGAGGAATGTAAAGCTGCATTACAACTGATTATACACCTTCCTGCCACTACGATGCTGCGCATTTGTCAGTCTGTAGGTACAGCCACCCACAAGGCTCATTTGCTGGCAGCAGCGCAAAATAAAAACCAGCCTGTAGCCATCGATACAACGTTTCCAGCGTGGCAAACCAAGATCACTGATACCTCAGTGTGGGTAGAACAGTGGCCTCCACCAAAAGAAAAATCCGCAGCAATGGCACCATCTCGTTTCTGAACAGCTTATTTCTGAACAATTGATTTTCGGCCACATTGAACAATTTTCATCCCACTGGCTCCAGCAGACAGGAACAGTTTGCTTTTACATTGCCAGTATATAACAATTTGCAATCCACCCAGCGATATCAGTGGGTTGTTCTGCCACAACAGCATGCGGAACTCCCCTACACTTTGCCAGCATTTTGTGGATGAAGCATCGAAACCTTTCCGCATGCGCCACCTAGAGGTGCTGAACACAAGCTGCATCTGGCAGTATTTGCTACACCATTGTTGCCAACAGGAAATTTATATGCTCAGACGGACAAGAAGAAGACTATCTGAACTATAGAATGGTTACATTTACCTCATACCCCTTCGAAGAACATTTATTCCGTAATTGAATCCACATCAGACAATTGTTATCAAAGGACGTTCACGTGCTATAGCTTTGAGCAGTTTTGATGTTGCATCAATTTATTTGCCTTTTTCACAGACTGAACAGCAGCATTCATTGATCACAAATGCTGCCGTACAAATTGTTTTGGCTGATTTTATAGGTCATCATTTTTAATCCTCCAAAGGATGACCGTTTGACATTTCTGACACAAGTCACCTATGTTTTGACTAACCCCTTGTCTCTCACACCTCTCCCCTCTGCACTAATCCTCTTCACGGATGGAACAAGAAGTATGGGAGTAGTGACGTGGGAGGAGGGAGGAAAATGGAAATGTTTATTTACCCCTCCACAGTCTTCTGCCCAGCGAGCTGAGCTAGCGGCTGTGATTCTTGCCTTTCAATCCTTTCCTACTCAACCTTTCAATCTTATTGTGGATACTCAGTATGTATATCGCCTTTTTGCTATTTTACCAATATCTTATATAACTCCTTCCTTGGATTCTGACTTGTTTTCCTTGTTTCTTGCCCTGCAAGCCTTACTTCAGCACAGAGAGTTCCCTTATTATGTTGCACATCTTCGCTCCCACACATCATACCCAGGGTATTTAGCAGAGGGAAATTCAAGAGCAGATTCAGCTCTGAAGAACATTTCTGCCTTTTCTCTCTTTTCTGATCCTATACTAGGTCATAACACCTTTCATCTCCCTGCGAAAGCATTGGCTAAGCAGTTTTCTATTCCTTTGGCCTCCAGTACAATTGACCCTCCATGAGCCTGCCCCCATTTGTTTTCAAAATTAAAGAGGGGGAAGAATCATGGGGCATATATCCAAACTGTCAATATACATTGAAATTCATGTTTAATAGCTCTTGTTCTCTTACAGGAACATACAGTGACCAATCTCAGTGCTATAGAAGCGATACCAGTGCATGGCTAAAAACTAGAAAGGAAGCCTACCATGCAGCTTGGAATCAGAATTCTTATATTCTTGGCTTCCGGATGGAAGTTGGCTTTGACATTTATTGATTATAGTGATTATTATAGTAGTTATTTGCATTATTTTGTGTTGCTATATACAATGTATTCCTTCTTTAATTTCTGTATGTACTGCATGGTTCTCCAGTCACAAGAGTCGCTTCTCGCGCTCGACATAACCATTGGGACTGACATTTATGCTTAAAATATAAAGAAAGAGGGCATGTGGGAGCCAGGAAGTCATGGCAAAGGTTTGTAGTGCCACATGGTGTCTTGCTGACCCAGTGACCAGCATGTCTGTGCCTTACAATGTATTAGGATGTATTGACCTTAAATGGAGTTGTGTTTCCTCTGGGCAGTGATGACCCTATATGGTGTGGGTGGGTTTAAGCCTTGGCCGGATGAGGTAACATGAGACACTGGAATGCAGCCATGCGGCTGGAGAGAACAAAGGATAATAAAAAGTGACCGGAGAGGAGAAGATGTCTGAAAGAGCTGCCCTCCGTACATGAAAATATGCTAGCTCTCTGCGTCTTTATTTTATGCTAAAATAAGCGCCATTTGTAACGGCTGGCTCCGACAATGGGAGCCTGAGGCAGGGTGGGGGTTCTATTAAACTGTTCCTGCCTCCCAGCTACGCAGAACCCATTGCCTCATTCATGAGCCAGAGAGGCATCAGGGCTTGCTTACCTGGGGGGCAGGAGCAGTTTAATGCTCATGTTATGTACTAAGCTTGGATCCTAGAACAATAGGCAAGTAGGATCCTAGAATGCAACAACTGATTGGCTTGCAGGAAAAGATCAATCGGGCTCCAGGAGGGAAGCACAATAAGCCAATCAGATGAGACTCATTGTGGAAATAATGTATATAAAAGTCTGAGGTTTGGATAGCAATTCAATCAGTGTTTTACAAGCTGCAATAAAGAGCATGAAATCACTACAGGACTACAGGTATATTTCACTAGTGACAAGGATGGGATCCTGCTGAGCTGTCTGCCGTGCACCGCACACAGCCACCACAGGCAGCACAGCATCGCACCATGCATCCAGGCTACAGCTCCAGGACCCACGGACCCAGAATGGCGACAGACAACAGCTTCATGCCGTTCAGCACAGCCTCAGGAGGGAAGAATACACCACCCGCTTCCAGTTCCTCCTGGAGGCAAAGGACATTACCGACGCAGCCAAGAATAGGGCAACCTTCTTCAGCGTCTGTGGAGAAGAAACATTCGAGATTGCCCGAGCCCTCCCAACTCCCACAAATATAGCAACCGTTCCCTATGACACGATAATGGAATGGCTGAAGGGGCACTTCTCGCCACAGCCCTCGGTAGTAGCGTGTCACAACACCTTCTACGCAAAGCGGCAGGTCCCCGGAGAAACCATAACTGGGTATGTGACCTCCCTCCGCCAGGCTTCCTGGCTCGGCAACTTCAAAGAGCTGGAGAACCTGATCCGATACCACTTCGTTGGGTGGCCTGAGGGACGAGAAGCTGCAGCGGTGCCTCTACTCCAAGAAGGACCTGAAGTTCCAGGTTGCCCTAGAACTGGAAGCCGCTTCACTCTAGGGGTGAACTGCTTCACTCTATGGGGGTAGGAACCTTCAATGTACAACACTGAGGGCAGAAGCGGCGATTGGACTTGATCGTGGTCAAGGGGCCCTACATTAGCTTACTGGGGTTGGCGTAGTTTGGGCCGCAGGGGCTAGCCATCACTGGGGTGAACAGCACCAGCTCCCATGTGGACGTGGACACCATCTGCAAAGAGTTTCCAGAGGTTTTCGGCGGAGCACTGGGATAATATACTGCCCCCCACGTTGGCCTACAACTGGACCCTGGCGTACGACCAATCAAGTTCAAGGCCTGTTCACCCTTAAACTATGCATCAGTGATTATTTAGATTGGCTAGTGAAGCAAGGAGTCCTTGAGCCTAACGCCCCCTGGTAAATGCCAGTCATCACACCCGTTAAGCCCAATGGCTCAGTCCACATCTGCGCAGACTACTGCCTATCAGCAGTTGCCAAAGGACCGCTGAGGCACAGACGATTGTAATTCACAGGGACGTGTTCCGTGTCAAGCGTCTGCAATTTTGTGTCAGCGTGGTTCCAGGCATATTCCAAAATTGAATGGACTCTCTCCTCAAAGGAATTCCCGGCATCACCCCCTTCTTCTGTGATGTGTTGGTCACCGGGGCCACGCCGGGGGAGTTCGGGGACTGACTCTGCACCGTCCTGCACTGTTTCCAGACTGCCGGCCTCAAGGTGAAGCGGGGCAAGTGTCTGCTAGGAGTGCAACAGGTGGATTTACTAGGATTTACGGTGGACACAGATAGAGTCCACCCAACTGGGGACAAGGTGCAGGCTATTTGCAACACCCCGGCAACTAAGTGTAAGGTGGAACTCCAGGCCTTTTTGGGACAATTGAACTTTGACCATGCCTTCTTACCCCACAAGGAAGCACTAGCGGAGCCGCTACACAGACTGCTTGACAAGTGGGCCCCTTGTTTGTGGGGGCAGTGCCAGGAGGCTGTGTTTCAAGCAGTCATAGATCTGCTTGTCTCAAACTCAGTCCTGGAGCACTTTGACGAGAGGTTGCAACTTCTGGATGAAAGAGAGATTCCAGTAGCTTACTTTTCCCAGACCTTCTCCACCCCAGAGGAATTATTCGCAAATAGACAAAGAGGGACTGGCAATCGTGGAGGGAGTAAAGAAATTTCACGATTTCTTGTATGGGCATGTTGGGATTTTGAATACGTGCAGCTTCACACAGAGTCATTTAGGAGTTGGCCGACAGCCAAGGCAATGTAAAGGAGTAAAATCTGCCTGGAGATATAGAGGCCTGGAGACAGCTCCAGGATTGGTCAAGCTCTCTCATGGGAATAATGATTTATGGCCTTCTGACTGGAATGTGTTAGTAGAGCGTAGAGCGTTGAGTGTTAATGTAAGAGTTGTGTGGTGAGAGAGCTAGTTAAAGATCCATGTTCTGTTCTGTTCCTGTGAATAGTATCTTGAAGTCCAATGTATATATTAAACACCTATAAGTAACAAGTGACTGGTTCCTGTTTCGTCTGTCCTGCCTGCAAACGATTGCTTTCGTGAACTCTGCATGAACTCTGCTAAGGTCTGGCTAAGGTCCTGCAACAGGTCAGAAAGTTGCAAAACACCAATATGGCACCCCTTTACCGTTGTGACAGACCACAAGCCACTGCTTGGCCTATTTGCCCCCAAGAAGCAGACCCCTCAGGTACTGTCACCCCGCTTCCTCAGGTGGTCGATTTTCCTCACCAGCTACCAGTATACACTGGTCTACCACGGGGACTGGGAGTACCGCCTCGCTGCATTTGACTGCCACTGTGATCAACTACGGTGGTGATTCCCAGCAGCACCGGACCCAACGGCTCCATCATAGCCGGCAGCCCCAAAGCAAGAGCCAGAACCAGAATCCCCTACCGAGAGACACCCGAGACCACAACGCGTACGTAAGTGAATAGCATAGTTCAACGACTAGGAATGCTAAACTTCTGGGAGCAATGGGAAATTAGAGAGGAGGGGTTTATGTACTAAGCTTGGGTCCTAGAACAACAGGCAAGTAGGATCCTACAATGCAACAATTGACTGGCTTGCAGGAAAAGACCAATCAGGCTCCAGGAGGGAAGCAGAATCAGCCACTCAGACAGGACTCATTGTGTAAATAATGTATATAATAGCCTGAGGTTTGGGGGGCAATTCAATCACTGTTTTACAAGCTGCAATAAAGAGCATGAAATCACTACAGGACTCCGAGTATATTTCAGCTCAGCTGGGGGGCAGGAGCTCCTTTGTCCTTCCAGCTGCCGTGCAAGCCAGAGGGCCATTGCAGCTTGCTCAGCTGGGGGTGGGAGCCTTTGCACCCTGCAGCTCAGCAGCGCAAAAAAGCTGTGTCATTCTTGACTCAGTGAGATGCTGGGGTGAAGCCACCTCCACTTCCTCAGTGAGAGTGGGGGCAGTTTCAGCCAGGCTGCTTGCGAGGCTGGGTCAAATGCAGCTTGGTGTTTAAAACTGTGATGTATCTCCAGATCCTAATGTGTGGCTGGTGATACATCACGATGTTGAAAATCTGATGTCACCCAGCTCTATTCCTTACGGTCCAGTCAAAAAATGAAATGATACATCCAGAAGCTGCACATTAGATAGAGCAGGCCATGGGCAGGGCTACATCCACAAAAAATTTTCCATTGTAATAGTAAAGGTAAAGGGACCCCTGACCATTAGGTCCAGTCATGACTGACTCAGGGATTGCGGCGCTCATCTCGCTTTATTGGCCGAGGGAGCTGGCATACAGTTTTCGGGTCATGTTGGCCACATGACTAAGCCGCTTCTGGTGAACCAGAGCAGCGCACTGAAATGCCGTTTACCTTCCCACCAGAGCGGTACCTATTTATCTACTTGCACTTTGACGTGCTTTTGAACTGCTAGGTTGGCAGGAGCAGGGACTGAGCAACAGGAGCTCACCCCGTCACGGGAATTTGAACTGCCGACCTTCTGATCAGTAAGTAATTCAAAATCATCTGGGTGGACTATGAATATGTGCAACATAGATTTTATATCACTCTTTCTCGTTTCAGATGTGGTGCCAAATGTGTGCACCAAACCAAAACACTATCAAACAAGTATGTAACATCATCAAGCTCTTGATAACCTTCCTGCAATTAAAAACTTGACAGGGTTTAATTTTTCCCATATAATATTAGAAATTTCTGAATGTATTTCCACCCACCCATAAACTTCTATTCTTGTGTAGTCCCACCGCAAATGATAGCATGTCTACCTCTAAGTAAAACCTTTCCTACGCATTGGCACTATCCAAAAGTAATATGGACAATTGCTCTGCTATTCTACACCACCTATGTATTACCTTGATGTCCAAGAAACTATGGGAAGTTGCTAAGACATTTATGGATAGAGCAATATATTGATGCTGATGCAGTGCCCCTATGTTTCTTCTAACTCAATATGGGGTCCAACTTGGTTCAAAGAAGCATATACTTTTTTCTGATCTTCCAGGCTCCAGATCAAATTACCCAAGGTCCGGTACAGGTAGCAAAGCTGGACATAGGAATATTGAACTGTGCCAGGGACACAGCAGTATGCACTGAATATTGAACAATGGAGCCAGAGTCATTAGAGGGAGCTTTTATAATTGCCTTCTGGAATATTATTTCTCCTTGTTCCAATTGAACCAAGCTTGTTATTTGCACGTGCTTGAAATCCCATATTCAGTGCCAACAGCATTCAAATGTTCCACGTCTCTCTAACTGAATTTTGGTGACATCAGCGCTCACTGGGAATCTCTCCAAACAAAGCATCCAGGCAGGTTTTCTTATCCTGATAGGAAAGAGAGGTAGAAGCACACAACATGTTTTGGAAAAGGCCAGAGCTCCCAAGGAGAACTATTTCAGCGTGAAACTGCCACAACTATTCTAGTAACTATTCCTAAATGTTGTCAAACCAATTCTGCCATCATTTTACTTACACCTGCTTCTTTGGAAAGCAGTTCAGGACTGATTAAAGTACTGCCCATCTCTCCATCCATCTGTTCCCTATGCATTTAAACTCTTCCTGAGACATTGATGTCAATTTGGCATGACAGTTTTCAAGGTGAAGAAGCCAGATTTACTTCATGTTTGGTTACCATCAGATGCCATTTTGAATAAAAATGTCATGCCAAGCTTTTCCAAACTGCACTGATTACTTCATCGCAAAATTTGGCATGATGGTTTCTGGAGTGAGGAGTGTGTTGTGGTGTACATTTGGAAACCATCAGATGCCATTATGAGTCAATATGGCAGACTGAATATTTCCAAAATGCACAGATTTAGACACTTCTAAAGTTATCATCACACAATTTGATGTGATGGTACCAAACACTGATATCTGTCCTTTTTTTGTTTTAAAGTGTTGGATGCCACTTTGAGTCTCTCCCTGTTTCTTCCAATGCCCTCACCCTCCCTTATACTGTGAAGATAAAACAATACTTTGAGTAATGTAAGCTTCTACGTAATTTTAAACCCACAACTGAGTTAATATTGATATATAACTGAAACAATTGGGCATATGGAGACTATGTGAGATATTTGCATGGTATTTACCCAGAGATCTGTAGATTAAGAGTGACAAAAATATATTTCTTCTTCTTCTTCTTCTTCTTCTTCTTCTTCTTCTTCTTCTTCTTCTTCTTCTTCTGGTTTGGGGGGGTGGTTACTCAAGGGTACACAGTATCAGCACCTCCCCCCGAGTGACAAGACTCTTCTCTTAGACTCACTGAAATTGTCCAAAAGAAAGCAGGGCAAGACATTTGGCTCCAGCTTGGCTGCAGGAGTTGCCATAAGGACTTCCTTATGCCATCCAACTGTCTTATGGACTCCACTCTGGATTTGTGCTGGGTTTATTTCTTAGCCCCTCCCCCCATGAATATATCCCACAAGACAGAGTAGATTTAGGATCAGAGTATTCCTTCTCTTGGATCAGCTACCTTCTCAGGTTGTAACCAGCGCAATCAGTCCCTCACTTTCTTCTACAACATGTTCAGGAATCACTTTCTTGACTGCTGGACGCACAATGGGTTTTGTCCACTCAAACTAATGGAGCCTGTTACCACATGTAAGGAAAGTCCCAACTCACTGAAGGTCTGGGACCCATCAGCTACCCTCACTTGGCTTAGCCAGCCAGCCAGCTGAAGCTGTTCCCAGGATGTGGCAGCTGTCGAAGGCTGACAGCTTCTATGACCCACAGGGGAAAGTTGAATGCTGGGTGAGGACCGAAGGAAACCCCAATCGTCACACCCATCCAGCTCAACGGCTCAGTCCACATCTGTGCAGACTACAAATGTAGTCCTATAAATCACGATTGCTCTGTATGGTTTAGATGACCTTAGTGCATACCATTTAGAATCTTTTATTTGTATATGAAGGACTTTCTTCCATTTACATTTAAGACCTAATCAAGGACCAGCAGACTCCTAATTCTGCAGTAGGTCTTCTCTCATTGGACCTCATTCTAATAAAAAACTTCAAATAGACACATGCAATTCCACCCCTCAAAATAAAATACTGGAAACCCAGCCAGATGGGCGAGGTATAAATAATAATATAATCAAATCAACATAAAATTAGATATATTATGATGGGAATGATGAGAGCAAGTCTCCATGTGTATCCCTTCCTCCAGCCTATCAAACCAGTTCTGCCCAGGTGCTGCCCTGAGGCTCCTTTTAATTGGAAATTGTCTCTGCAAAGCCTAAAACCTAAAAAATCTACAGAAAGTAATTTCATTGCAATTCATTAACAAACTTTGTAATCTGGGATCACATGTTCTAGGACAAATAGTCACTACTTGTTGGGAAAATGCCCGGGATGGCCACCACCTTCCCAACACACTGGGGCGTCTCTCCGGTGGTCACCCTCTGGCTGTAAATCTTCCTCAGTCCAGAGAGACCGGTGATAAGCGACCCCTCCCTCCTGAGAGGAGCACGCTTGTCTTCTGGCATCTCATAGCAGAAGAAAGAGTCAATCAGTAGCTCTAAAACTACCTTGTTGTTGCTGTTATTTAGTCGTTTAGTCATGTCTGACTCTTCGTGACCCCATGGACCAGAGCATGCCAGGCACTCCTGTCTTTCACTGCCTCCCGCAGTTTGGTAAAACTCATGCTGGTAGCTTCGAAAACACTATCGAACCATCTTGTCCTCTGTCGTCCCCTTTTTTTCTTTTTCTTTTTAGACTAAGCCGCTTCTGGCGAACCAGAGCAGTGCACAGTAACGCCGTTTACCTTCCCGCCAGAGCGGTACCTATTTATCTACTTGCACTTTGATGTGTTTTCGAACTGCTAGGTTGACAGGAGCAGGGACCAAGCAACGGGAGCTCACCCGTTGCAGAGATTCGAACCGCCATCCTTCTGATCAGCAAGTCCTAGGCTCTGTGGTTTAACCCACAGTGCCACCTGCGTCCCCTAAATAGCATTCTTTTCATCATCTCAGAGGAGGTCCAGGATCAGAGTTTTCCTTCTCCTGGATCAGCTAGTCAAAGATTTTGCTCGTGTTTCCACCCCATAGCTCACCAATACATACATTTGACTGGAAGAATTGGAAGGGTGTAGAATTTATAATAGACATTGTCAGAGCTACCCTAGGTCCCAGCTCACAGAGGACCAACGCTGCTTCGTTGTTAAGTATAAAAGTCTTTATTGAAGTTCAGTTTCACTTCCAGAGCCGCAGCGCGCAGCCCCACGTCTCAACTGTCAGACCGCTGATGCTCCGTCTGAGTCTCCTCCCCCTTGACACCAATTTAAGATCCTAGCCTTGCTCCACCTTCTCCGCTGCTCCTTCCTCCTCTGGGTCCGCCTGCCCGCCGGGGTTCCGCCCTTTCTAGCCTCTTCTCCCGCTGATTCCCCTGAGCCTTCTCCCTCCCTCCGGCGGGCTTTAGGAGCTGGTTCCCCATCCGGGTCTCCTGCTGTTCCGCGCGCCTGCACATTTGAACTTGGCGCGCGCGCCCAGCCAGCAGCTTTCCTCCTGACCGTTTCACTGCTGCTGCCACTGCTTCCCCCTTCGGGGGGGCTAGCTGCAACTGACCTCCCTTCCGTTCCCCCACTCTCCGATGGAGGCGTGGTCAGCCCTGACTCCCTCTCTGGAGGAGACGCTGGCCCGGACACATGTGACTCTTCCCCCCCACTACGCTCTGGTGGGGAAACTGGTCCCGATCCTCCACTGCTGCTTTGGGGTTCCCCTCTGGCTCCTTGTTTCTGGTGCGTCCCCCCTGGGACCCCCCTTGCCCTGACCATCGGCGCCCCCTTCTGGGAATCTTCTGATTCGCTGGAGAAGCTCATGGAATCTCTCGGGCCACTGTCATACTCCCCTACGCTGCCCTCGGATTCTTCCCCTTCGCTCTCCCAATCCTCTCTCCCCAGTGCTCCTGCTCCTGATTCCCTGACATCCATCCCCCCCTCGAAGCCCCCCCTTCCCCCCTCCCCCTCTTCGGGTGTGGGTTCCGGGTGCTCCAGTCCTGTGGGTGTGAGTGCGGGATACCATTCTTCCCCCCTGGTGTGTAGCCGGTCCACTGGATCCGGCCCAACCGCAACGGGCTCGTCGACGTCGATTTCCTCTGCTTCCATCTCTCTGCTGATGTGCTCGAATCCAGGATCCTCCCCCAACACGTCCATGTCCTCCCCTCCCCCGGGTACCTCTGGTGAGACTGCTTGCAAAGGTCCCCGCAGCAGCTCCCTGCGCCACCCCACCTCCGGTTGAGTGTCCCACCAATAGGAGCGGTCTGTGGCAAACCCCGAGAGAGACCCCTCCGAGGAGCTAGTGTCCGGCGTCGTCTCTTCAGCTGATGAAAAACCCTGGAACGTACTGGCTGACAGTGTGGGTGTGAAGAGCCAGTCGTCGAAATACTCTGCCGGCATAGGTCTGTGTGGGAAGAGTGCATGGAACTCGTCTTTAAGATAGTGCTCCTCCACGGCATAGCACGGTACCCACCTGTTGGCACTGGCTGGGGTACCTTCCCTGGCGAGGAGGTATTCCACCCCCTCTTCCCCCCACCTCGAGTCCAAAATCTCCGTGACCTCGTTGAGTGGCGTCGCCCTCCGTGACCCCTCCCTCTTCGGAGATTCGTTAAGTGGGTTTGGCGCGTTCACTGTCGCCTGAAACCTGTGGGGTTCCCTGTAGGGTGTGAGCACTGACCTATGAAAGACTGGGTGCATTCTGGAGCCCTCCGGGAGTGTCAACCGGAAGGCCACTGGATTGATTTGCGCCGCGACCTGGTAAGGTCCCAGCTGCTTGTGCTTGAGCTTCCTCTTAGCTAGCGTCCTGGCCGGCACTGCCTGGGCTGCTAACCAGACCCAGTCCCCCACCTGGATGTCCTCCCCGACCCTCCTGTGCTTGTCTGCCTGCATTTTGTAGGCGTGTTTCGCCAGTTCCAATTGCCTTCGGAGTTGCTCGTGGACCTCCTGTAACTCTGCTGCTAAGTGCTCTGCTCCCCTTGGCTCCCCCTCCCCCTTCGTCTCTAACCCCGGGAAAGTTCTGGGATGCCGCCCATTATTGGCGAAGAACGGTGTCACTCCTGTAGACCCGTGCTTCGTGTTGTTGTAGGCAAACTCAGCCAGCGGTAGGTAGTCCACCCAGGTCGAGGGTTGTTGATTGGCGTAGCATCGCAGGTACTGCTGCATGATGGCGTTGACCCTCTCCGCTTGTCCGTTGGTCTGCGGGTGTCGTGCCGACGCTAAGTTGATCTTGACGTTCAGGATGCCCAGCAGCTTCTGCCAGAAGCTCGAGACGAATTGGCGACCCCGGTCAGACAGGATGGACCGCGGCAAGCCGTGAGCTTTGAACACGTGGTCTATGAACAGCTTGGCGGTCTGTTCCGCTGTGGCCACCTTCGCGCACGGAATAAAGTGCGCCATCTTGGTGAACATGTCTACGACCACGAGCACCGCTGTTTTGCCTCGCGAGCTGGGCAGATCTGTGACAAAGTCCAGGGCCACTCTCTCCCACGGTTCGAGCGGCGTCTGTAGGGGTTCTAGTAGACCCGCTGGCTTCCTGTGTACTGGCTTGGCCCTTTGGCAGGTGTCACACCTGGAGACGTAATCCGCGACTTCTCCCCTCACCTTGGGCCACCAAAAGTCTCTGGTTACTAATTCCGCCGTCTTGTCCTTGCCGAAATGCCCAGCGCTGGGCGCGTCGTGTAGCTGCTGCAAGACTTTCGCGCGGAGGTCGTCTCCGGGCACGTAGAGAGCCCCTCTGCGGATGAGCAGTCCGTCTCGTATCTGGAACTCGTCGTCCTTCGCTGTGCCTTTTCGCACCTCCTCCATCTTGGATTGTGCGAACGAATCCGTCTGCAGCGCTCGACGCACCGCGTCCAGGTCCACGGCAGCTGAAGCGCACGCCCACGCTTTCGGTGCGAAAATGTGCTTGGCCGCCACCGGCGCTGCTTCCTCGAGATACTGCGGCTTCCTGGATAGTGCATCCGCCATGACGTTGTTGTCTCCCGGGATGTATTCTATCCGGAAATCGAAATCCGCAAAGAACTCCGCCCAGCGAATGTGTCTCTGGTTCAGGAACCGCGCCGTGCGCCAGTACTCCAGGTTCTTATGGTCCGTGCGGACTTGCACTGTGTGCCTGGCTCCAACGAGGAAGTGCCGCCACGCCTTGAAAGCTGCATGAATGGCCAGCAACTCCCTGTCCCAGATGGTGTAGTTCTGTTCCGCCTTGCTGAGTTTCCTGGAGTAGAATGCGCACGGCCTCCATTCCCCTTGCGGATCTTGCTGCAACAGGACGGCCCCCACCGCTCTGTCCGAGGCGTCCGTCTCAACCCTCATTGGTCTGCTGGGGTTTACATGTAGCAGCTGTTCTTCGGACGTGAAGAGACGCTTGAGTCTCCGAAAGGACTGCTCCGCCTGGTCCGTCCAGGTGAACCTCTTCTTCTTGGAGCTGAGGGTGTCCGTGATGGCCGCCGTCTCCTTCGCGAACCCTTTGATGAACTTGCGATAAAAGTTGGCGAAGCCGGCGAACTTCTGGACCTCCTTCCGATTGCGCGGGCTCTTCCAGTCCAACACCGCGCGGACCTTGGTGCTGTCCATGGCGAGTCCCTTGTCGGACAGCTTGTAGCCCAGGAAATCCACCTCCGTCATGTCGAACTGGCACTTCTCTAATTTGGTGTAAAGTCTGTGCTCCCGTAGCCTCTGCAGGACCTCCTTGACGTCCCTCTCGTGAGCCTCCTGCAATTCCGAGAAGACCAGGATGTCGTCCAGGAAGCAAACGCACTTCTTGTAGAGGAGTCCCGCTAACACGTGATGCATGAAAGCTTGGAAGGTATGGGAGCCATTTTGCAGGCCAAAAGGCATTACGCGATATTCATAGGTGCCTAAAGGTGTAAACATGGCTGTCTTCCACTCATCGCCCTCCCGCATGCGTATAAGGTTGTACGCCCCTCGTAGATCCAACTTGGTGAAGATCCGTCCCTTCCTCACCGTCGCAAGCAGGTCGTCGATCTTGGGCATGGGGAATGCTGCGGGCTTTGTTTTGGAATTTATGATCCTATAATCAACTATGAGCCTGCGTTGGGGCGTGTCCTTCTTCTTCACGAAAAACACGGGACTGCCCCCCACTGCTTTAGATTCTTGGATGAACCCCTGCTTCAAGTTGTGATCTATGAACTCCCTGAGTTCTTGCAGTTCGTCTTCAGACATGGAATACAGTTTCCCAGTCGGCAGCGTCGCTCCCAGCAGGAGGTCAATCTTGCAGTCGTAAGGCCTGTGGGGAGGCAGGTTATCCGCTTCCCTCTCGCAGAAGACCTCCAAAAACTCCTTGTACTTGTTGGGTACCGCTTGCACCATGCCTAGGTGTAACTGCGGTTCATCCTCTTGCCCCTCCTCCTCCTGGCGGGTCTGGATGCAGTGTTCTGCGCAGTAGGAGGAGCAGAAGGTCAATTGCCGCTGGTACCATGCTAATGCCGGGCTGTGCCTATCCAGCCAACTCATACCCAAGACTATGGGCGTGTCTGACAGGTGGGTGACGTTGAAGCTGATGACTTCGCGGTGGTTTCCAATTTGCATCACCATCGGTGGTGTTTGCTGTACCACCTCTCCTCCCAGTAGCTTCCTGCCATCGACCGTGACGACGTTTAGGGGCATCGTGGCTGGCATGAGTGCTATGCGATGTTGCTTGATAAAGTCCACTCCTATAAAGTCTGCGTTGCTCCCAGAGTCAATGGTTATTGGTACTTGCATTGTGTGCCCATTGGGCAACTGGAGCGATGCGGTGAGTTGCACCACTGGTTTGGGTGGGAGGGGGTCTGTGGGCTGTAAAATCTCTGGGGACTGCTTCACTGACTTGCCTGGTTGGGCCCCAGTGGCTCTGTTTCCAACCAGGCTTTTTCTTCCCCCTGCAGCTGTTTCGGCTGCTCACCTGTTCCCTTTACTGTTGCTGAGGCTGCAGTGTGCTTCTGGAGCCTCTGGGGACACTCTTTGGCCATGTGCTGTGCACTGTCGCAGATGTAGCACTTCCTGGTCCCTCTAGGAGCCTTCGCCTTGACTGCTCCCGGTGTTTGGGCTCTGCTGGCAGTCTGAGCCCTGGCACCACCAATCTCCATCGGCTCTTCTCCCCTTCCCAAAGGAGGCATGGACAGCGCCCGCCCCGCCTCTCTGGGAAAGAAAGGGGTTGTCCTGGCTGGGGTGCTTGCCTTACGTCCTTCCTCCCTGCTCCAAGGGCGTCCTTCCAGGCGCACACCAATCGCCAACGCTCTTTGGGCAACTTCTTGGGTACTTTGGGGTCGTTCCCCTCTTGCCAGCTCATCTTTCACCTCTCCACTTAGCCCCTCCCAGAACAGGTCTCTGACAGCAATAGAGTCCTTCTCCCAGCCCAGCACGTTCAGTAAGGCAAAAAAGCGTGAGTGATATTGCCTCACCGTCGCTTTCCCTTGCTGTAGTCCATGCATTTCCCTCCGAGCAATATCTACATCTACCGTAGATTTAAAGCAAGCGTCCATAGCTTTGATAAATGCATCGGAATCTTTGAGGGCGGGGTCTTTTTCGCGCCACAAATTCCGCAGCCACGATTTGCTTCCCCATGCAAATGAGTGATTATGAAGCCCACTTTCTCTTCCTCATCTCTAAAGTCTTTCCGAAGCAAATTGAGCGCGTAAACCACGTCAGCTCTGAAGTTAGGGTATTGCTGCAGGTTCCCATCGAAGTGGGCTACTAGGCTGCCCCCCCTCTTCCCGAGGCCAACTCCCTCCGGTTTGGGTCCTGGCAGCCCCTCTTTCCCCCAACGGTCCCACCTGGCCTGCAGATCCCGGCAGAGCGCTACTGCTTCTTCTTCTCTTTTCCTGGATGCTGCTACTTCTGCGTAAAGCGCCGTGACTGCTTCTTGCAGTTCTTTCACCTGGCTCTCTGTAGTCATCTTTGCCTATCTTCGTGAGCTCGCAAAACACCAAGTCTTGCCCCTCGCTGCACCAACTCACGCTGCGAGGTTTTTATTGGAGACGGAGCATACTGTCAGAGCTACCCTAGGTCCCAGCTCACAGAGGAAAAACGCTGCTTCGTTGTTAAGTATAAAAGTCTTTATTGAAGTTCAGTTTCACTTCCAGAGCCGCAGCGCGCAGCCCCACGTCTCAACTGTCAGACCGCTGATGCTCCGTCTGAGTCTCCTCCCCCTTGACACCAATTTAAGATCCTAGCCTTGCTCCACCTTCTCCGCTGCTCCTTCCTCCTCTGGGTCCGCCTGCCCGCCGGGGTTCCGCCCTTTCTAGCCTCTTCTCCCGCTGATTCCCCTGAGCCTTCTCCCTCCCTCCGGCGGGCTTTAGGAGCTGGTTCCCCATCCGGGTCTCCTGCTGTTCCGCGCGCCTGCACATTTGAACTTGGCGCGCGCGCCCAGCCAGCAGCTTTCCTCCTGACCGTTTCACTGCTGCTGCCACTGCTTCCCCCTTCGGGGCGGCTAGCTGCAACTGACCTCCCTTCCGTTCCCCCACTCTCCGATGGAGGCGTGGTCAGCCCTGACTCCCTCTCTGGAGGAGACGCTGGCCCGGACACATGTGACTCTTCCCCCCCACTACGCTCTGGTGGGGAAACTGGTCCCGATCCTCCACTGCTGCTTTGGGGTTCCCCTCTGGCTCCTTGTTTCTGGTGCGTCCCCCCTGGGACCCCCCTTGCCCTGACCATCGGCGCCCCCTTCTGGGAATCTTCTGATTCGCTGGAGAAGCTCATGGAATCTCTCGGGCCACTGTCATACTCCCCTACGCTGCCCTCGGATTCTTCCCCTTCGCTCTCCCAATCCTCTCTCCCCAGTGCTCCTGCTCCTGATTCCCTGACAGACATTGATAAAATTATGCATGGCATATGCAACTATGTGCCTCTGTGAAGGGAGTGAAAATAGGAAATGTTGAATAAAAAGTAGATTTGTTTGCGGATGATACATTGGTAATTGGGTAATTGCTTTAATCTTTGAAAGAACATTTTGAAAGTTTCCATTGAATTTCAGGACTACAAATTAAATATGCAGAAGTTCAAAAGCAGCTGACATAAATGTCAAAGAGAAAGATAGCCCATGGGGGTTTAAATACCTCCGGATAATCTTTACAGCTGATCTTAATCAATGAAAATGAAGAAATGATAAGTCATTGCTCAAAATGGTAATAAACAACTGTTTTGATGGAAGCACAAAAACCTTAGCTGGCTAGGTCACATTGCAGCTATAAAAATGTCAATTCTGCCAAAATTCTCATTCCTGTTTCAGGTTTTATAAACATTTTTTTAAAATTGGCAAAACAAATTAATCTCCTTTATCTCATTAGGAAAAAGACCCAGACTCAGTTAAAAAATCTTATTTAGACGTAGCAATAAAGAGGGGCTAGGAATACCCAATCTTGCATTATACTATGCAGCCTTCCAAATTAAATCATTGATGCCATTTATTAAAGGCAAAGTAGATGTTGCACGGGCACAGAGAGAAAGTATCCACACAAGACCATCACTATGTGCTCTGCCCTTCCTGAAGCTGCCTCAGATGGAACAAGAAAAGGTGGATAACCCATTTTTCAAAGTAACATTGATGGCGTGGTGGAATTGGAACTCCGAATTGGCTCCTAGGCCTTCATCACTGATGCCCCTGCTAGATCACCCCTTATTTAAGCATGCAAACAAATACAGTATAACCCATTTGGAGATCTTGAAACAAATGGTTTCTATAGGATTAGAGATTTGTTTGTAGGTGGTAAAGCAATCTCAGAAGAGGACATGAAGGAAAGACAAAAGGCATTAAATGGTCCTGGTTACAACTGTATCAACAATGTACTTTTGCAAAGTCTCTGGAATGCAATGGTGAAGGCTTGAGACCCTTGACAGCTTTTGAATCGCTATGTAACAGATACAGCCATGACAGGAAAGAGGCAGTTTCGGTGATAAATGGTATGATATTAGACAGCTTTGTGGGCAACATGGAAGAGATGGGAAACTGACATAGGAACCTCAAAAGTGAAAAAGCATGGATAAACGGCGTAATCCATCTCTAAAAACAAATTTCTTCTCACCTCCAGGAAATTTTCCTTAAAATTACTTTTGTGTGGTGTGGACCCCCACACGCCTTGCAAAGATAAATCCATCAAGCTCACCATTATGTTGGAAAGACTGTGGAGAATGAGGTTCCAACTTTCACCTTTGTTGTGGGGTGTACTGTAAGCCACACCATCTGGCAGAAAGTTTCTCATCTGATCTTCAAAGTTACCCTCCTAATTTGGCACTTGCTTTATTATCATGAGATTTGACTCCAAATTCCAACCTTAAATCGAAAAGAACAAATTTTCTTCCTGTTCACAGCAGCTGGACTAATTATTGCCCAATAATGGAAATAATCCCTCTAGTATACCGTATTCGATGGCACATTAGAGTCGAGTAAATACGGTATATCTCAAAGTTAAAGAGAAAGAATCGAAATTTCAAACAGAAATAATTGATAACGATGTTAAGATAATGTCAAAAATGTATAAAATACTTTTGGAATGGCAAACAAAGGATGAGGAGATAAAGTCGGTTATGATACATTGGGCCAGAGATTTTGGTTATAATATACAATTGGACGACTGGGAAAAGGTATGGAATGAAAATATGAAATTTACTGCATCTACGACGTTAAAGGAGAATGTCATGAAAATGGTATATAGATGGTATATTACACCCGTAAAGTTAGCAAAAATGTATAAGACATGTAATAAGTGTTGGAAATGCAAAGAAAAAGAAGGGTCATTTTTTCATATGTGGTGGGAATGTAAGAAGGTAAAGGGTTTCTGGGAAATGATTTACAATGAATTGAAAAAGATGTTTAAATATACATTTGTTAAAAAACCAGAAGCCTTTTTGCTAGGAATAACAGGAAGTGAGATAAATAGAAGCGATTATAAACTTTTTCAGTATGCAGTAACAGCGGCAAGAACATTGATGGCCCAAAAATGGAAACAAGAGGAGCTACCGACATTGAATGAGTGGAGAATGAAACTTATGGACTATGCAGAACTGGATAAAATGACTGGGAAAATTAGATATCAGAAAGATCACAAATTCATCGAGGACTGGGGAAAGTTTACGGAATATCTGAAAACTATATGTGACGAACAGACAACGCTAGTGGCTTTTAAAGAGGCTTTGTGAAAAAAACAAGGTATATTGTAAAAAAGAAATAGATATGGAAGGTTATTGTTAAATTGGCAATATTATAAAGAAAATGCGGGTAAATAAGAAAAATGGAAGATTGAGGGAGGTGCCGATGGAAGTTCAAAAAACAGCAACCATGTAATCATGATGGTACGAACTATTTGTAAAAGAAAAACTTAATAAAAATTTATATATATATAAAAAAAAAAACAAAGTTAAACTGAGCAAGTCCATCCCTCCTTCAAATCCCTGTGGCCACCACTACCATCTCCCCCTCTTCCCACTGGCTGAGGATGGGGGTTGAGGTCACTGTGGGTCACCCTGGGTGTCATCCCTTAAAGTCACCTTTTGGTGGCATTGGACCACCACAAGCCTTGCAAAGATAAATCCTTCAAGCTCACCATTATGTTGGAAAGGCTGTGGAGAATGAGGTTCCTACACTGAAGTTTGATATAGGTGTACTGGAAAGAAAGCTCTAGTTTACTGTATTTGATGGCCACTACCATCTCTTCCTTCTCCTTCCCCAACACCACAGGAGAAGTTGCTTAAATAAGGCAAAGAGGCTGCTAGCTTTGGAAGGCAAGGGGTGGGAAAGAATCATAAGTCACCCACCAGCGGCCCTGCTCCCAGTCTTTTTTTTTTTTTTTTTTTTTAAATATTTATTGGTATTTTCAAGAGACATGTAACAAACAAAAACAAAAAATAGACAAAATAAAAACAACACAAAAATACATAAAATTCAAGACTTAACAGAAAAATAGAAAAAACACATAAAATTTCAGATACTTGTTTTCCTTAGCCTTATTTCTCAGACCTCCTCGCACCTCCCCTTCTTGTATTCCAATTTAATTTGTCAATTCAGCAAGTCCTTAACTTATTTCTTCACCCTAACTTAAACGTTTATTCTAACATACTCTTATTTTACCTTACTTCTTCTTCCCATTTCCTCAATTTATTTTTACCAACCTTATTTTCATTTAATTTAAAAAGAAAAGAGAGACCAATTTTACCTTATCAAAATTACACATCAATACTTATACCTCCTTAATTATTCTTAGACCTTTTTCCTAAAGTCGACCAAAATTTCCCTTCCGCGGTTTTCCCAATTTCCATACAACTAAAAAAAAGAAAAAGAAAAGAAAAAGACAGATTATACTTATATGCCCTTTGGATTCCCAACTTCCACCCACCCTTTTCCCGGTTTCAGTCCCCAACCAATACCCATCAGTCTTTATGTTATTTAGCCTGGAGATCTCACGTCCGAGGCCCTTATGTCTCTCTCAGTTCCTTTCTGCCGGTCTCTTTGATAGTCCTTGATGTTAAACCCCAAGTCTCGGAGAGGCTCCGGCCCAACAGGATCCATGTTACTTCCAGCCCGTCCTCCAGACTTAAAAGCGAAGCCTACGGGGTATTCTAACTCTTGTTTCAAATTTCTTACAAATCCATATGTCCCCAAAGCTCCAACTTTCACCTCCAGCAATTCTGTGATCCTTTGGTCTTCAGATCTCCTCCAGAGGGGATCTCTCCATTTTTCAGACTCCCATTCAGGCCGGGCTTTCCACATCCAATTTTTATTGTCCTTTTTTATCATCATGTCAGGCCTCCTATTGCAGCTCTCCTTTGACTCATGCAAAATTCCAGCTCCTCCTTCATTTTCTTCAAAAGCCACATATTGTTCCATCATGTCTACGCTTTCAGTTTCATTTACTTGTTCAGTAGAAAGGGCTCCCTGTTTCAAATCCTTATCAGACTCAAGACAGTTGTTTACTGTTGAGCATAGTACTGAAACCTCTGTAGACAAAGCACTGTACACATCTTGTAACTTTCCCAGGAGAACAAATGCTCTGTCCAATTCTGCTTGGATTTTACATGCTCCAGCCATTTTTGTAGTGTAATGTCCCTATTACCCCTCTAGGGGGATTTTAATTCCTTAGTATTCCTTTCAGCTCAAAACCAAAAGTCCAGTTATTTTATGTCAGCCCTCTTTATTTTCAACAAATTATACCGAATGAGCCGGCAGAAACAGCAAAAACAATGTCTCTTTTTCCAGCTGACAGCTAGTTGACTGACAGCTAACTTGACAGCTGTCAAACTCTTCAATACAGCAGGCTTTCTCCTCAGCAGGACGTTCCCGGGTCTAGGGGGGGGGTGAAACTTCAGTTTCCCAAAAATTCTTTTAATCCTCCGGTAGATCTTCTTATAATGTTAGAACCGTGAAGTCAAGATCTTTTATTAACGAAAAACAGATTCTCTCGACCTTAGCTGCTCAGTCCTTTGCTTTAAGATGTTTACAAAGAGGGGGGGGTGGACTTCCTTTTTAACCCCTTCCCGCTCGTTCCAGATCCGAAATAGAAATTTTTTTTTAAAGTTCCAATCTCCGTATTACTCACGGGTTGATGTTTTATAGTCCAATCAATCAAAAGAAGAAGTTGGCGCTCTCTGTCAATGACTTGCGGCTTCGCTCCGTAGACGAGGGAGTACTCTCAGCACCACGCCTCACCCTGCCTCCGTTCCGAAGCCTTTAAAAAGGCTCCGTCGCGGATTGGGGGGGCGCAAATGGTGCCCGCCGAGTCTCTGTGTTCACAGGCATCCGCGCCTGTGATTTTAAGGGTCCCCGCTTCGCCGCAGCGGCCAGACCCAGACGCTACGGAGCCGATTCCCTCCGGAGCTCGGAGGGAATCCGCCATTAAACAATGGCGCCAACCCGGAAGTCTCCTGCTCCCAGTCTTTTAAAGGACTGGAGATCTGCAGCAACCACAACACAACCAAGCAGCAGCATTTTACCCATCAGGCTGGCTGGGCCTTGCTCAGAAGTGCCGCTGGCTATTGCATGTGTGCTGCTCTCTCACTCTTGCTCCCCCCCCAACACACACACTCTTCTCCCCAAACTCCAAGCCTCTCTCCCGTATGGGTGCCTATGGAAACTCAGCATGGGACTCAAGGAAAGCCACAGCTGGCAAGCGAGCGACCTGTTCACCAGGGAAGCTGGAGTTGCTCTACTGGGTTGGGGTTTGGGTGGGCAGGAAGGAAGGAGAACTGAGGCTCATTGGACTTCGCGGTGTGCAGGCAGCAGGGTCAAAGTGTCACGTCTCAAATGAAAGTAATTTTTATTCTATAGTACACATTTCCTCTGTGAGAAAAGAATGTGGTATGATAAGAGATAAAATTAAGAAGTAATGAAGATAGAAATGTGATGTTGAAATTATTAAGGTGGAGACTGTGAAGATATTAAGAGGGAGAATGAATTGTAACTAAGATCAAGAATATTCAGTATGCCAAATACATTGTTTGACATTCCATTCACTGTTGGCATCCTTCCGCAATTGCTTTATGAGCAAATAAAAATAATTAGAGGTTTGACTGATGAGATGGAGAATGAAAGGGGACCAGAGACAGATTATATGGAAAGTGGAATTACACAGAGCACACAGAGACTTTGGAGAACAATATGGATGAAGCACTGCCAGAGCAGGAGAGTACAGGTGTAGAGGAGGGTGGGGTGGAAACAGTCATATGGTGGAGTTTATATATATATATATATATATATATATATATATATATATATATATATATATATATAAAATATTTATTAAGATTTTACAAAAACATAGGTTTACAGAATACAAAAAAGACATATAAAAAGAAAAGGATACATAAAAAAGAAAAAAAGAAAAAGAAAAATACAAAAAACGAATAGATAAAAAAGAATTAAAAACAAATCCATTTTTTGTTACTTTAAATTCATTAGCTTGTTTCCTTGACCTCCTCACACCTCCCCTTTTTGTATTCCCATTTAAATAATCAAATCAGCAAATCCTTACCCTCTTTCGTTTATCTTAACTCTATATCTTAACATATTATAACTCTATATTTTCATCCATTATCAATTAACTTTGTTGCTAATGCCACTTATTTTCAATCCAACATCATTTTAACATTCATTAATTTTACAGTGTTTCTACAGATAGTCTTTAAATTTCTTCCAATCTTCTTCCACCAACTCTTTTCCCAGGTCTCGGATTCTGCCAGTCATTTCCGCCAATTCCATATAGTCCATCACCTTCATCTGCCACTCTTCCAGGGTGGGTAAATCTTGTGTCTTCCAATACTTTGCAATAAGTATTCTTGCTGCTGTTGTTGCATACATGAAGAAAGTTCTATCCTTCTTTAGCACCAATTGGCCGACTATGCCCAGGAGAAAGGCCTCTGGTTTCTTCAGAAAGGTATATTTAAATACCTTTTTCATTTCATTATAGATCATCTCCCAGAAAGCCTTAATCTTTGGGCACGTCCACCAAAGGTGAAAGAATGTACCTTCATTTTCTTTACATTTCCAACATTTGTTATCGGGCAAATGATATATTTTTGTAAGCTTGACTGGTGTCATGTACCACCTGTAAATCATTTTCATAATATTCTCTCTTAAGGCATTACATGCCGTAAATTTCATACCAGTGGTCCACAATGGTGGAGTTTTGATGTTGGAGGAATGGAATGAAGTCATGAATAGAGAGGTGAAGAGACATCCTGAGCTAGCAGGGAGAGTGACAAAGGACTCTGCATACAACTTGGAGTGATTTTAGAGGAAATAGCAATCAAACCTCTGGCTCTTTTCTTAGAAAAAAGATGCAAGCATAAATGGGAGATTTCTTTTTCAAAAAAATCAAAATCAAGTTGGAAATTACAACAGGAAATGGGAATGGAAGGGACAAAAGTGGGTGTGATTTAATGAATACATAATAAGTAAAGAACTATGCGATATTATTTTTCTATATTGTCACAGTGGAGAAACAACTGTGGCTAAAGATGAGAAGATTTATTATTGTTGAATATGGAGAAATGGTTGTGAGAGTTATTGAAGGTAAAGTTGTTCTGTTTGATCAGAGAAAATATATTGCTGATTTCTCTTTTTCCTTTCCTTTTCTTTTTCTTTTACTTTTTCCCTTGATATTTTCTTTTCTCTTTCTTTGTTTTTGTTTTTCTTTAAATTAATTCCTTTTCTTTTATTATGAGATATGGTGTAGGTAAAGTTATTTCTTTGATTCCCCCTGTGTTGTTGCTGTTTGTTCTCCTTTGTGCTATTACCCCCACCCTAGTATTCTTGCTTGTGGTGAGCTTGCCAATGTAGTATCACTTTCAATAGTATCACTTTCCTTAGGAGGACAACCAAATTTAAGCACAAATTCGATCCACAGCTGTGAGGCACTCGCGAGCTTTTTTGAGGAGAAAGTCCTGTTGCTCCACCGTGACCTCCATGCCAATTTAGATACAGTGGCTGAACTGGAGGCCCCTCCACTGACTTCGGGTCCAGTGTTGGACCATTTCGATCAGATACTCCCTGCTGATATGGATAGATTCCTCCAAGCTGGTAGGCCCACCACCTGCCTCCTTGATCTGTGCCCATCTTGGCTGATTAGAGCATGTCCAGATGTTGCACGGACCCCCCTGGTTGAAATTATCAATTTGTTCCTTGGCACAGGGACATTCCCAGGGGAACTGATGGAAGCAGTGGTGTGCCCGCTCTTAAAGAATACTTCACTAGATCCTTTAGACCTATCCAATTACCGCCCAGTTTCAAATTTTCCATATCTGGGTAAGGTAATTGAGAGAGTGGTTGCTGAACAGCTTGGTAGGTTTCTGGAGGAAACATCGGCTTTAGATCCATTTCAGTCCAGGTTCCGTCCTGGGTTCGGGACCGAGACAGCTCTGGTTGCCCTAATAGATGATCTCTGTAGACAACTGGATTGAGGTGAGTCAGGACTGCTGATCCTTTTAGATTTGTCAGCAGCCTTTGACATGGTTGATCATGATGTTCTGGACCACCGCCTCGCCGACGTGGGGATACAGGGCATAGCCCGTAAATGGCTGTGCGCTTTTATCACTGGTCGGGGACAGAGGGTGGCACTAGGGAGGGAGATGTCATCGCGCCACTCCTTGGTGTGTGGAGTGCCGCAGGGCGCAATCCTCTCCCTGATGCTTTTTAACATTATTATGTACCCCCTTGCCCAGATCTTCCTGAGCTTTGGGCTGGGCTGTCACCAATATGCTGATGACATTCAGCTCTATCTGCTGATGGATGGCCACACTGACTCGGCCCCGGACACACTGACCAGATGCTTGGAAGCTGTGGCTGGATGGTTTCATGGGAGCCGATTGGAATTAAATCCTTCGAAGACAGAGGTCCTATGGCTGGGTTGGGATGGCATGGGGATAAGGGACCAACTCCTTTCTCTTGTGAGGGCCCAATTAGTGCCATTGCCTTCCGTCAAGAGTTTGGGTGTAATCCTTGACGCCTCCCTTTCCATGGAGGCGCAGGTTACACAAAGGCCAAGGCGTCATATTTCCACCTTCGTCGCATCAAGCAGTTGGTCCCTTACATTTCCCGCCCCGACCTGGCCACAGTGATCCATGCGACAGTCACCTCCAGGCTTGACTACTGTAATTCGCTCTACGCGGGGCTGCCCTTGAAGCTGTCCTAGAAACTCCAGCGGGTGCAGAATGGTGCAGCGAGGCTCCTCACGGGGCTTCTGCCATGGGAGCATATTCACCCAGTGCTTTTCCAGCTGCACTGGCTCCCGGTGGAGTACAGGGTCAGATTTCAGGTGCTGGTTTTGACCTTTAAAGCCCTTCACGGCCTAGGACCCTCATACCTATGGGACCGCCTCTCCCGGTATGCCCCACGGAGAGCCTCAAGTTCCATAAATAGCAACACCCTAGTGGTCCTGGGCCCTAAGGAAGTTAGGTTAGCTTCAACTAGAGCCAGGGCCCTTTCAACACCGGCTCCGGCCTGGTGCAACGCTCTGCCTCATGAGACCAGGGCCCTGCAGATCTGATTTCTTTCCGCAGGGTCTATAAGACAGAGTTGTACCACCAGGCCTTTGGCTTGGAGCCAATATAATTCCCCCCCTCTTTCTTTTTCCTTTTCCCTTTCTCCTCCTGTGATGAGGCTGCATTTTAATATTTTAATGTTTCAATATTTTAATGTTGTATTTTAATCTTGTTTTTAAGTTGTATTCATTCAACTTGCTTTTATTATTGCTTGTTAACCGCCATGAGAATATTATTATTATTATTATTATTATTATTATTATTATTATTATTATTATTAGATGCTTGTCTGCATTTTCCTTAATATCTGGATTGCCATTGACATTTATTATTAATAAAAAATAGTTGGCTTCTTTTATAATTTTTGTGTAAAAAGCGGTCAGGAAAGACGATCAACGGAAAGAAGATCAGCTGGGTGGCACCAGCCATTTGTTCTTTACCTACCTGGAAGCAATCAACACAACTTTGTAAGGTTATGCATTGGGTAAGGCTTTGTTTGGATGGATGGGAGGTTGTAACCTTCGCCTACCCCTCCTCAAGATATGCTGGCTTCACCCAATGCCTAATTCACCTGCATGTGTAAACAATAAAGCTGTGGCCTATTAGATCCCATAAATGAAAATAATTCTTTCTGTGCAATTATTGTCCATAAGGGTTGCAGGGCCTTGGCATGCAAGTGGGGCTGAACAAAATAACATGCAAATTCTCATATTTTACTTCAAATGCCTTTCTCAGCATTCTACACATTCTGCATATATAAAACATAGAGATATAGAATACAGATTCAGATGTGCCAGATGAGTTTATTTTTTTAGGATGAATTTCACCAATTGTGAAAAAGAGAACCCATGAGGCCTGAGCTCCTCTTCTCACCCCTAGGCTCCCAGTTTCTTCTGCAGCTACCATGAATGGTGGAATTAACGAGGAGAGCTTTGCTGTCTTGTATCTACCCTTCAAGGTCGATTTTCTCTGAGGAAATCTTAGCATTCCAGCATTTTGATTCAATTTGAAACAGGCCGAAGTCACTGAGTGTTATGTTTTTTCCATCAAGGGCACACAAGTCTTCAGTTGCACAGCCTTTGAATGTGAGCATTTGAAGTGAACCATAATCTGTGTAACACAAAGTATAACCTTTCTATGATTTCTTTATTAGCGCTTTGGGGATAGGGATGACTGTGGTTATTAAAGCTCAACCAACACTCTGACAATACACACTCACCAACCAATCTGACAGCCAACTATCACTAGCTTTGAATTTGGGTTTCCTGGCTAACTCCGTGGTGATGCATTGTGAACAGGAAGTTATCCTATGCCACAGTGCTATTTTTCTAGAAAAAGAGGTGCCGGAACTCAACATGAGTGCCTCCCTTGTTCTCTCACAACGGGAATGGTACACACCTGAGAGTTGCTAGAACTGAGTTCTGGCTGAAAAAAAGTCCTGGTCTCCCACCCCATGCATTTTGCTAGAGTAAGGCAGCAGTTCTTTTGCACACTTGTGACGCGGTAAGATTCAATTAATACAGTGCAACTTATTTCCTAGGAAATATGAACAGAGGTGTACATGGTAGGACCCTTCTTTCTCCCAGACTCCTTTACTTTTGAATGTTTGGCCAAAGTGTGTGGTTCTGTCCTTCTGGACCAGCACCAAATGGTGCATACTGCTATGAGGAGAAGCTGTGATGTGCTGGCTGGCCCTGCACCCTCCTCTGTATCCCTCTACTCTGCTCCTCGTTGTGGATTAGGGGACAAAGGTGTGCTATAAGGAGTCCTCTGTGCTTTGTAGGCCCCCCAGTCTCACACAAGGTAAAACCTTGCACATGAGTGAGCCTGTCCCCTCTTGTTGTTATGCTCTTCATGTGGGGATAGTTTGGAATCCAAAACAGGACTAGAGCATTGCCCTTTCCCTCAGAGAAAGAAATCAAAGCTATACACAAATATCAGTCATTGCTTTTCTGGAAATGAGAAAGAGACAGGAGCAGGCAATATTACTCACATGCAATAACACCATAACAGTGAATGCACTTGGTCTCATTGGCAAGGCAGCTGACATATCCCTCACGTGGGCAACTTTTATCCTTTGGTTTACTAATATTGGTGGTCTTGAAGCAGGCTGGGCACTGTCGACCATTGGGGGAAAGATCTTCACGTGGAGGAACTACCATAATAAAAACCTACAGTCAGCATATGAATACACCTCATTCCCCATTCAGTTTATTGTACTTTTATTTTGATTTCTTTCATGCCTTCTAGTAGCTGCTGACTCAAGCTGGACAGGCTACCTCCACATTATCTCCTGCATTGATGATGATGATGATATCAATAGTTATTATTATTTATTTGTATCCCACTCATCTGGCTGGGTTTCCCCAGCCACTCTGGGTGACTTTCAAAAGAACATTAAAAACAGAATAAAACTTCACATCTTATGGGAGGGCATTCCACAGGGCGCCATTACCAAGAAGGCCATTTGTCTGGTTTCCTTTAACCTTTCTTCTCACAGTGAAGGAACCGTCAGAAGGCCATCAATGCTGGACCTCAGTGTCCGGGCTGAAAGATGGAGGTGGAGACACTACTTCAGGTATACTGGGCCGAGGCCGTTTAGGACTTTAAAGGTCAGCACCAACACTTTGAATTGTGCTTGGAAACGTACTGGGAGCCAATGTAGGTCTTTCAAGTATTATATGTTCTTGGTTCTCCCAGTCACCAGTCTAGCTGCCACATTCTGTATTAGTTGCAGTTTCTGGGTAGGACCACATAATTTGTGTTGCAGTAATCTAAGTAGGAGATAACTAGAGCATGCACCACTCTGGCGAGACAGTCTGTGAGCAGGTAGGGTCTCCGCCTGCACACCAGATTTGACCTGTGCCTCCATGGACAGCTGGGAGTCCAAAATGACTCCCAGGCTGTGCACCTGGTCCTTCAGTGCCACTGTTACCCCATTCAGGACCCCACACCTGTCTGCCCCCTGTTTCCCCAAAACAGTATTTATGTCTTGTCAGGATTCAGCCTCAATCTATTCGCCTTCATCTATCCTCCGACCCCCTCCAGGCACTCACACAGGACCTTCACCTGGTCAGATTTTAAGAGAGAGGTAGAGCTGGGTATCATCTGCATACTGATGAACACCCAGCCCAAACTCCCATCTCTCCCAGAGGCTTCATATAGATAATATAAGCATGGGGGAGAGGACAGAACCCTGAGGCACCCCACAAATGAGAGCCCCTTTATATGGTCCAGAAGGATGTTATGGTCAATGGTGTCAAAAGCCGCTAAGAGATCCAGCAGAACTAGGAAACAACTTTCACCCTTGTCCCGAGCCCACCGGAGATCATCGACCAGCTTGACCAAGGTGGTTACCGTCCCATGATGAGGCCTGAATCCCAACTGGAAGGGATCCAAATGGTCTGCATCCTTCGGGCGTGCATGGAGTTGTTCAGCAATCACCCACTCAATCACCTTGCCCAAGGAGATTTGAGACTGGGCAATAGTTGGCCATATCAGCTGGGTCCAGAGATTTGTTTTTAAGAAGTGGTCTAATGACTGCCTCTTTCAGTGGGGCTGGGAAGACTCCCTCATAGAGGGAAGCATTCACCTTGCAAAGCCCAGCCCTTATCAGCTGATTTTTAAGGAGACAGGTGGTTGGTTTCACTCGTCCAAGCATCCTGTCCACATCCTCGGAGGTAACAGATTGGAATATATCCCATGCAACTAGACTAAACAGTCCTCCTGCACTCTCGTGCCCCAGCCCTACTCACATGGTTGGCGTCTACCTCTTTCTGAATCCGAGCAACTTTATCTGCAAAAAACTTTGGAAAATCATTGCAGGAGATCTTGTTTCGCTTTTACTTAGTGTCAAATCACCCACATTCATAGAGGTAAACACCAAGTCTAAGGCACGTCTATGACTATGAGGTGGGCCAGACTTATTCAGGGACACCCCCATGGAGGCCATGCTTTCCACGAAGTCCCGAGTGGCCCCTTATAAGGTCATGTCAGCATGGATGTTAAAATCCCCTAGGACAACCAAACTAGGTGTCTCCAGGAGCACGTCCACTACGACCTGAAGTAGCTCAGCCAGGGAATCCTTGGTGCAGCAGGGAATCCTATACTGCCCCTATTGCCCAGCTTCCAGAACATGCACTCATAAAACTGGGTCTTCCCAATGGGATGCCTGGTCCAAGCTAGTGACATCCTAAAAATCACTGCAACCCCCTCTCCCCGCCCACATGACCTGGGTAACTGTGCCTAAGGGAAACCTGATAGACAAGCAGCAGCAAGCACAGGCCCATCTGCTTCATCCAACCAAGTCTCTGTCACACATGCCAGGTCAAGTCCCCCATCCATGATCAAGTCATGGATGGCAGTGGTGTTATGAATCATTGACCTGGCATTGCACAGCAGCACCTTCAGGTCATGTGGGTCTCCCTTGCTGATTCCAATATCCTTCCGGTCAAGACCAGACCCGGAGGCAGAGTTAGTCATCAAATAATGATTAAACCTGCCTCCTCAGTAGTGACATGGTCTGGCCTTAGACTAACTTCTCCTACTACCCGTGATCACAGAGATTGGGCATCCCAGAGAATCCTCCCCTGTGTAACCTGCCCCAGACATTCTGTTGGCTAGGGCCACTCCCAGGCAGCCCTAACCCTCATTTGCCATCAAGTTTGAAGAACAGACATATCTGCTGAGCATTTATAAAAAATATTGTTGTGTTTCACCTTTTGTCATGCACACTATTGTTTTGTGGATTTTCTGGAGTTCTCACTTGGTAGCAGTGTATCAGGCAAGCTCTCTGCTTTCTGATTCTAACTCTCTGTATCTGAATGTACAGACAGCTGCATTCTCTTGGAGGTAATATCTCTCTCTCTCTCTCTCTCTCTCTGTGTGTGTGTGTGTGTGTATTTGTGTGTGTGTCTATGTGGAAGCAAAGAGTGGGCAGGACCAGAATCCACATGGGGGAGAATGATTCCCAGATTTTCTGGATTTCTACTTCTCTTCCTTCAGCCCCACCAACTGCTTGATTGAAATGTGACAGATGTATGTAAGGAGGTGATCATCTACTCCACCCATTACAGATTCAAGGATGAACCACCATACTTCTTAGACCCTTGCATCCTGCATCTGAATGGACCAAAAGACAGATTTCTATACAGTGGTGCCTCGGGTTACATAGGCTTCAGGTTACATATGCTTAAGGTTATAGACTCCACTAACCCAGAAATAGTACCTCGGGTTAAGAACTTTGCTTCAGGATGAGAACAGAAATCGTGCGCCGGCGGCGAATCGGCAGCAGGAGGCCCCATTAGCTAAAGTGGTGCTTCAGGGTAAGAACAGTTTCAGGTTAAGAATGGACCTCCAGAACGAATTAAGTACTTAACCCGAGGTACCACTGTACTTTTCATGCAACTAAGTTGCACTTATATAATTGGTTCATACAGTGTTTTTTTTCTAGAAAAAAGGGGGCTGGAATTGTGTTTGGCGCCTGCTATAAACATTGAGACTAGCCTATCCATATGTTTAGGCAGTAGATGCAAGTTTTAATGTGCTATTATTCTATTGTAATTTTAACATTTTGGAATTTTTTTTATTTATTTTTTTACAATCCAGGATTGTATAAATTTAGTCAAAAAAAATAAAGTGATATGCCAAAGGATTTCTAACACTTCTACATATGTCTACTGAGAATTTATTCCAAGTGAATTGGCCTAGAGAGGCAGTTGGCACAATTACGTTGCCCACTTCAGGGGTGACAAACTGATTATCAACCCTGCGGGGAGACCCCTGTCATTGGCTTACTGGCCCAAGTGCTCTGACACCGAGCCCCCTCTGCTGGAGATGGGGGGCTTTGGGTAGGAGGCAGTAGGGTTCCTGGCTCCCGTCATAGCCTAGTGCCTCCTTCCCCAAGAGCAGGAAGCATTTGCTCAACTTTGGTCAGGAGGCATGATGCTCTGACAGGGTCTGAGAGTGCTCCCACCACCTTCCCAAAGCCCACCTAGATTTGGGTTGGAGGCAGCAGGGTTCCAAGATCCTGTCTCAGACTCATGCCTGCTTTCCCAAGCTTGGGAAGAATTTGATCAGCTTAAGAAAGGAGGTGGTCTGATGGGGTCCCCAAGGCCTCCTGCATCCTTCCCCCCCTCCCAAAGTGGCAGAACTATGTCCCAGCATGTTCTGCCAGAAAGAAACACTGTTTTTATAAGCCCTTGACCTTCAGAGATGCAGATACTCACGGTGGACAGGTTCCTTATTGCACCCACTTGTATGGCAGCAGACCTTCTTCAGCTGGAGGAATTTACCTTGAGCTGCACTGAAGCTGTAATCACCTAAGTGGCAATAACGGGAATTCGAACATCCCTGATAAGTTAACAATTCATACTGTGGAACTGAAAAGAAGAAAAGGAAATAAATCACAAGATACGCCAAAAAAAAAAAATTGGTTAATTCCCTCCAAATATATTTATTTTTAATGATACTTCTCTTTAACTACATTTTTTTCTTCAGTGAGAAACTACATAATGCACAGTTCTTCAACCAAGAAATGAAGCAAAACACAATTCTCCTTCAAAATCCATAATTCTCCAACCAAACAGTGCATACAAATATGCAAATATTAAGAAAAAACAAGCATAGAAACAGTGGGTGGTATTTCAGTTGTATACTCTGAGTAGGATTTAGTTGAATGCCACTCAGCTATATGAGTTCAAACAACCAACAGAGTTACTTTGTATTAGGGGAAATCACCTGATTTCTCAGATGGGCATGCAGACGAAGAGAGATCTGAAAGCTGAAACCTAGACTGACCAATGTTCTATGAATCATTGTGAGGCCAAGGGGCCATATAGCCCATCGTTGTGTGCTTAAATCACAGGATGCTCAGGATAAAAAGATGACGTGGCTGCTCTTGAGCCAGCAATCCCATGAATCGCTCCAAAATTCACAGACAGTGAAGATGCATAACTTAGTTTTAGTGTCATTGCACTCTGAGTTTCCCACCATCCTCAAGAATTTGAAGGCGACAAGGGATTCTCTGAGCATGTCATCATATCACACCTCTTCTTTTACAGGATGTTCGTTCAAGTAATGCAAAAAGGACAGATAGGGTTGCTAGAAACCATTTTTCCATTATATCTCATCTGGAACAGCTGGTGTAACAGCAAAGAGAGAAAGAACTTGTAGGTGCCCAAAATGATGCATGCATTGAAATTGTAATAATATATTTAACTGAATACTTTGCCTTATGATGGAAGGCAAACCAAAACCAAACCAGAGTTCACTGCTTCTGGTGTAGTGTGCACTTCTAGTTAAGACAGTGTTGGCTAATTTGTGGCCCTAAAGAATTTACTGAACGACAGCTTGCATCATCTCTAGCCATTTACCATGCTGGCTGAGGTGGATGGGAGCAGTAGTCCAGAAATGTCTAAAGGGCCAAAGGTTAGTCAACCCCAGACTGATGCATGCCAGGATCTCTCTGATGTGATGCATGTGATGGAAAGGAAAAGGGAATGCCTTTCCGCCTTATGTGGCTGAGTATGGGTGCTGAGTGTTGGACTGGAATCTGAGATGCCAGGGTTTAAATCCCCACTCAGCCATGAAGCTCACTGGGTGACCTTGGGGAGTCCCTGCCTCTCAGCATAATAAACCTGACATGGTTAAATGCATAAAAGAAGAACCATTTCCTTGGAGAAATTGTGGGCTATAAAGGCAATAATTTATGCTAATTTACACAAGAAAGTCATTCCTTGGGGTGACCAAGAGTAAGTGAGAAGATTCAGCTCACCTATGTTGCTACTCAGAACACCAGAGGAACAGTTGTCTAAATCAATGCAGACTCTGGTCGGGCTATCTTTGCATGAGGTATTCATTGCACGACAGTGGGCACATGAAATAAATGCCGCTGTAGAAAGGAGAAAGGTTGGTGGAAGAGATTTCTTCAGATGGTAAAGAACTATAATGTGGGAGAAGGTGTCCTGCAAAAGGTGTCATGCAAAAGGGCAGATGTGTGTTAGATGTAATGTTCATATTAGTTATTGTTTGCCATATTTAGTCACTGCAACCTTCCCTTCCATAGATTGGCTTCTTAGAGTACCCCTCTATGCACCGGTTGAAAAAAGAAATAGGAAAAGGAACAGAAATATCTCAAACCTGATGCATGCCAATGATTTTGTGATTTTATACTGTGATTTTATACTGTGAACAGCCCTGCTTCATGGTGTGAAAGGAGAACACAGGCAAAAGTAAAAAATGGTGTTTAAAGCAAGAAACTACAGAAGAAACCTGCTCATTTATATACTTAGGTGTATTGGTTAGTGAAACCCTCTCTGGGAAGAATGATATTGAAGTCAAAGCACCAAAAACCAAAGGAGCATTAATGAAATTCTATTACAATAAGGGAGGGCAGCTGAATGAAGCTGTCCTAAAGATACTTTGTAGCAAAGTGCTTACTGAAATGCTCTATGGCACTGAAATCTGGGGGTCTGAGTCAAACTTCCTTAATGTTTTTGAAACTGTGCAGAATAAAAATGATTTTGAAACTATACACCCTACAACTAGTAATATCAGCAGCTTTTATTCCTACAGAATCTAGGTGGCCCACAAGTAAGGCAAGAGTGAAATGTGCTCAGTTAAAGTGTGTGTGTGTGTGTGTGTGTGTGTGTGTGTCTTTTAAATTGCTTCTTTGCCAATGCAACATTTTCCTGTGCTGTACTATATGGAATTGGGGGCCAAGTTGGTTTTGGTGATTGTTAGGTTTAATCTGAAATCAAGCTAGAATTAAGTTTGTTGGTGTCTCTGGTATCTTCTCTCTCTTACATCATTGGTGTTGGTATAGATTAGGGATGTTTGTGTTATTTTTGTATACTATTGCTATAAGTTTCTTATGGCCTTTGACTTTGAATACGGTAAGTGCTGGCTAAGGGACCTGCAACTACTTAGAAATGCCAAGACTTCCCCTTGCTATCCACTCCTGAGAACAAAGCTTTCTAGAGATAGTTATCACATCAAAGGTTTGCCAATCTCCTTAAAAAAATGTCTTTGTTGAGCTCCATTTCCAAGTGAACCCCAGGACAGCCTTGGATGTCTGCTATAACAAGGTCCTGTATGCAGAGGCTTTGCATTTCTGATTCACCTCAGGTGGAATTCATGACTCATACCATCTCCTGGTATGCCCCGCAGGGGACCTTAAGGTCCATGAATAATCATAGTTTAGAGGTCCTGGGCCCTAAGGAAGTCAGATTATCCTTCACCAGGGCCAGGGCCTTCTCAGTGATGGCTCCGACCTGGTGGAATCCTCTGTCCCATGAGACCAGGGCCCTGCAGGATTTAACTTCCTTCCGCGGGGCCTGTAAGACAGAGCTATTCCGCCTGGTTTTCAATTTAAACTTAGTCTGATCTTTTATTCCCCTTCCTTCCCTCCCCCTCCCCTTTTTATGAAGATTACCCGCTCTAGGATCCCATAGCTAAATCCCCCCTGGTCTCCTCACTAGCCCAAATAGGACTGATTTAGCCAGCTAGCCCTGGTGATCATCTAATGTTTGTTGGATAGATTTCCCCCTATTTTTGAATTCTGAATTTATTGTTATTCATGTTTTATACTGTATTTTAAGCTGTTTTTGTTGCATCAATTAAGTGTTTAAATTTATTGTTAGCCGCCCTGAGCCTGTTTTTTCGAACAGGGAAGGGCAGCGTATATATAAAGTTGTAGTTATTGTTGTTGTTGTTGTTGTTGTTGTTGTTGTTGTTGTTGTTATTATTATTATTATTATTATTATTATTAATGTGTCCTTAAATAGAAACCTAAGAGATTACTTTTTAAAACCTTTGTTTGCAAAAGCAACACCCCAGAAGAAATAGTTTGGTTTCTTTTGTAAGACAATAATGGCTTTTTAGAATGCCCCTCTATGTACCGGCTGAAAAAATTATTAGGAAAAGGAATTAGATAAGATTGCTATAAGTTGTTTTGGTGCTTGTTGGTTTCTCTGGTAATAATAATAATAATAATAATAATAATAATAATAATAATAATAATAATAATTATTATTTATACCCCGCCCATCTGGCTGGGCCTCCCCAGCCACTCTGGGCGGCTTCCATAAAAACCAAAAATACAGTAAAATATCACACGTTAAAAACTTCCCTGAACAGGGCTGCCTTAAGATGTCTTCTGAATGTCAGGGGTGGAATGATGGGGGTGGAGATGCTCCTTCAGGTATACTGGACCGAGGCCGTTTAGGGCTTTAAAGGTCAGCACCAACACTTTGAATTGTGCTCGGAAACGTACTGGGAGCCAATGTAGGTCTTTCAAGACCGGTGTTATATGGTCTCGGTGGCCTCCCCCAGTCACCAGTCTAGCTGCCGCATTCTGGATTAGTTGTAGTTTCCGAGTCACCTTCAAAGGTAGCCCCACGTAGAGTGCATTGCAGTAGTCCAAGCGGGAGATAACCAGAGCATGCACCACTCTGGCGAGACAGTCCGCAGGCAAACAGGGTCTCAGCCTACGTACCAGATGGAGCTGGTAAACAGCTGCCCTGGACACAGAATTGACCTGTGCCTCCATGGACAGCTGTGAGTCCAAAATGACTCCCAGGCTGCGCACCTGGTCCTTCAGGGGCACAATTACCCCATTCAGGACCAGGGAATCCTCCACACCTGCCCGCCTCCTGTCCCCCAAAAACAGTACTTCTGTCTTGTCAGGATTCAACCTCAATCTGTTAGCCGCCATCCATCCTCCAACCGCCTCCAGACACTCACACAGGACCTTCACCGCCCTCACTGGTTCTGATTTAAAAGAGAGGTAGAGCTGGGTATCATCCGCATACTGATGAACACCCAGCCCAAACCTCCTGATGATCTCTCCCAGCGGCTGCATGTAAATGTTGAAAAGCATGGGGGAGAGAACAGAACCCTGAGGCACCCCACAAGTGAGAGCCCAGGGGTCTGAACACTCATCCCCCACCACCACTTTCTGAACACGGCCCAGGAGGAAGGAGCGGAACCACTGTATGACAGTGCCTCCAGCTCCCAGCCCCTGAAGACGGTCCAGAAGGATGTTATGGTCGATGGTATCAAACGCCGCTGAGAGATCCAGCAGAACTAGGAAACAGCTCTCACCTTTGTCCCTAGCCCGCCGGAGATCATCAACCAGTGCGACCAATGCAGTTTCAGTCCCATGATGAGGCCTGAATCCCGACTGGAAGGGATCCAAATGGTCCGCTTCTTCCAGGCGTGCCTGGAGTTGTTCGGCAACCGCTCGCTCAATCACCTTGCCCAAGAATGGGAGATTTGAGACTGGGCGATAGTTGGCCATCGTGGCCGCATCTAAAGATGGTTTTTTAAGAAGCGGTTTAATAACCGCCTCTTTCAGCGGATCTGGGAAGGCTCCCTCACGGAGGGAAGCATTCACCACCCCACGAAGCCCATCGCCCAGTCCTTCCCGGCTAGCTTTTATAAGCCAGGATGGGCAAGGATCCAGGAGACAGGTGGTTGGTTTCACTCGTTCAAGCAGCCTGTCCACATCCTCGGAGGTAACAGATTGGAATTGATCCCACTCAACTTGACTAGACAGAACTCTGGCACTCTCCCGCCCCGGCCCTGCTCCCACGGTGGAATCTACTTCTTCCCGAATCTGAGCGATTTTATCTGCAAAAAACTTTGTGAAATCATTGCAGGAGATCATGTGGCCCGTACTGGGCCCCGATGTTACAGGTGGTTCCGCTAAATTGTGAACCACCTGAAAAAGTCTCCTGCTGCTGTTTTCTGCAGATGCAATAGAGGCGGCGAAGAAATTCTTCTTTGCCATCGCTATCGCCACTTGGCAGGCTCGACGTTGAGCTCTAACCTGTGTCCGGTCAGATTCGGAATGAGTTATCCGCCACCGGTGCTCTAGCCGTCTCAACGATTGTTTCATTGCCCTCAGATCCGTGGAAAACCACGGGGATGTCTGGGCTCCATGCAATCGGAGAGGGCACTTCGGAGCCAAACAGTCAATAGCCCTGGTTAACTCCAGGTATCTTCTCTCCCATACATTATGGATGTTGGCTTATATTATGGATGTCTGCTCTATATTATTTTATTAATACCATTGTTACAAGTTTGTCTTGGCCTTTGGCTAGTGCAATAAAGTTAGGAACTATATGTGAGATGCTCACTGCAGCTCCAGTACTTGAGATTTTCTCACTCACACACCATTTCCCCATTACCTGACTCTTATCTTCGAAGGGAGCCTGGCTTAGAGAACACTTACTAAGGGCAACGATATTAGAGAAGCAGGTAATGGTTGGTGTGAATGTATATATATACACACCCAAACACACACACACAGATATATATAGAGAGAGAGAGAGAGAATGAATTACCCTTTAATCAGGGTGGTATATATGGATATTTTAACTATGATGTATATTTTAATCATTCTGGATTTTAAAAAAGATGCAGATTTCTTTTGTTGCTGTTGTTTTCTAAATAGGACAGAAGCCATTTGGGAATGAAGCAATACATATATTAATGAATAAATAATAAAATATTCTAGATAGAATGGTTTCCCTAAGTATCCTGGAAACTGTAGCCTTCACTTATTAGTATGGTTAATCAGATTCCTCCGTCACAGAAATACATGTTTGCAACTAACTATACTTGGTCATCAAGGCTTAAGTGCTTAAACTCTTGAGTTACTCTCCTTGGTAAGCCAGCAGTCCTTATTCTCTATTATGCTGATATCCTGTCTTCTCTCACATTCCCGCCCAAGCAACAAACATTTCTGGAGTCATCAAAAGATCACAAAAGGAATCCCATTCTATTGGTTCCTACTTACCTGAAGAAGGCAGGGCCAAGAGGAGGCTCAGAAGTATTTTCATCATTTTTGGAAGATCAGGAAACTCAGAGATGGACCAGGCAAGAGAACTGATACAGGGAGAGCTTTTACAGGGAGAGATATTTATAGGCCAAGGATTCATGCTCTGGGCATCACCTGGGAACAAATGGTTCTGTGAGGTTTGGGAGTGGGAGCTGTGTGTTTGCCAAGAAGATGTAGAGGGACATAGTGAAATTTAAAGCTTGGTGTTGCAATTGGCTTAATTGTTTATTTGTCATTTCATTAGCTCTTGCCAGAAACCTCTAAGCATTTTTTTTCTTTATCATTAACGTACAATTTCAATGGTAATGGCACCAAAGAAAGAATTGAGGGACTACAAAGGCAAGGGCAAAACCAAGATGCAACCTGCAAATAAACCCCCCAAATATCCTCCTCCAAAGGATTCGTCTTCTGAGAAAGAGATAGGTCTGAGAAAGAGATAGGTTCTTGGTAAGACTGTAAGCAAGGGAGTAGCCCTCAGCTGTGAAGAGTAGCCCTCAGCCTTCAGCATCAAAGCATACCCTTAACTTATCATGGCTTCATAGTGCCTGAAGGTGCTGGCGGCTTCAACAAGGAAGACTGATTCTCCTGTCAGGGAAGTGGTAATCCTCCCTTAGGGAAAAAGGGAAGATAAGTGGGCTCTAGAGTTGGTGTCAATGACTAAGAGACAGGGGTCAGACCTTGTGGGGGGCCAGTCTATATTTTGGAGAGGAAAAAAATGAAGAAATTCCTATGCCCCATAAATAACCCAGAGATGCATTTTAAATAAAAGGACACATTCTACACTCTGATTCCTAGACCGTCCATGGGCCGGATTTAGAAGGTGATTGTGCTGGATCCAGCCCCCGGGCGTTTGTTTGCCTGCCCATGGACTAAGAAGTGTACCTGGTTAGAATCAAACACACACACAGCATGGAGCGAGCAGTCTCGACAAACTACACAAACAAGGCTATGTTCTCAATCACTCTTCATCACATTGAATCAGTCAAGTGGAAGGTACTGGGCAATGTTAAAGGAAGCAGTTGAGGAAGACATTGTTGGTTTCAGCTTCAAATTAACTCAAAGGCCGTTAGTGCAGCCCAGCAGTGGGATGAGCCAATGGCAGTGAAGCAGTCAAATGGGGTATAGGGATGTAAGGTTGAGGTGGAAAGTAAAAATATGTATGTGGAAGTAAAGGACAAAGCCTTTCCCTTCCCCGGGGAAATGGAGATGTGGGCTGGACACAAGTCCACCCCATGGGCGGGGGTGTGGCTAGCCCTCATGTCACAGGGAGTCCCCTCCATGTCACGCCCCAGGCCAACCAATCCGGCCGGCCATGGGGAGTTGTGTGCTCTATTTAAGCAGCCCGTGGGTAGAGACACCCCACTTTTTTCTGGTTCCCGCTCATGCAGTTCTCCCTCCCTCCCTCCCTAAGATTAGCTCTTAATCCTTTGACTTTGCTATTGACCTCAGTTAGTCGCCTGTTGAAGAGGCCTGGTATGATTTTTTTCCACTTGGCAAATTGGCACCAGGTATTTGCTTTTTTGCCTGCCTCGTAGCAAATTGTCACAACTTTGTAAGATTGGGGGGTTAGGCACTGGAGTATTTGGTTGGAGGTGAGAGGAGATAGTGGCCATCACCTACCCCTCCAATTTGCAGCCAAAGCTCACCCAGGAGTTGGTTCTTCTTCTTCCATTGTTGGGGAGCGACAGTCTGTGGCTTTCTTACGAGTCTGGGAGTCTGTGGAAATGTTTCCCTACAAGCGCTATTTAAAATCTTCAACTGCCTGTAGTTTCTTAATTAAATTTATTTTGGTGTGCAGTTCCTTCAGGAGGTGGATAGAAGGCCAACTTAAAGCTTACTTTACTCCTCGCAAGGTAGGCTTCCCCAGTAACATCAGAATTAGAACCTTATACTACATTTTCCACATAAAATTTGTTTTCCCTGATGAAATTCATGGTTCCTATGTTATAAATTAAAAAGATGCCCTACTGAAATCCCCTTATTTTATTTTATTTTTATCTTGCCCCATTTCTATTCTCCTAATGCAATGGGTATAGAAACATACAATCTGCTCCTCTCAGACATTATTGTTTTATGAAGCAGAACTCCTAAAAGTCTTTCATTTTATTGGTTTGTTTTTTTAAGGATGATGGGTTTTTATTAGAAAACAGGGTGCATTTACCATGAGCCATTGCCTTTGCCTTTGCTTTTGTTTTATGTTGTGTCTAACTTGGTTGTAAAGAGCATATATTTTTTATCATCTTCCAGGCCCCAGAAAAAAGCACTGCTGAGGCGGTAAAACTAGGCATTGCTCAGGGTTATAGACAGGTACCAGGGTTCTGCAATTTCATTCCTCCTTGTTCCAATTGCATCACATTGCTGGCAAAGAGTGAAGATACTTTGAGTCATATGATCTGCTTGCCTTTATCCACGTTGCCTTTAACTGAATAAAGCAAGATGCTTACACCCACTTCACTACCCATCTTTAGTAACAACGTCATCTATATGCATTATATTTCTCTATTAACTGGAAACCTTTAGTTTCTGATACTTGAACCATTTTCCACAATGTATATTTTATTGGTTTTCATAAATGTATAACAAACAAAAAACAAAACACTAAGGAGCTACACAAAATCAGAATATGCCACCCTTTCTGCAATCTCTCCAGTTGCGTGGCAAGTCCCCCTCCCCCCTTGTGAAATAAAGACACAGGACACGGTAATTAAGGTTAATGGGCGTAAAAGGCCACAACTTTATTGATTGCAGGAATTGAGTGGTATTGGCTTAGGCATTGGTCCTATCAACTAACCGGCTTCAGCCCAATTGCATGAAGGCCGGTAAGGGTTAACCACCAGTGGGGGGAGCCCTACTAATGTACATCAACTAGGATCTCCCCCAGGGTCACCGCTCGGGGGCGTGCCTTAGACCCACACCTCCATAGGCTTCGGACAGGGCAACACCCCCAGGAATCCTTTACTGGACTACCCTTTGCTTTGGGGGAAGGCGATGGCGATTCCTTTCCCCTTATTTGCATAACAATTCCCCTACCAATGCCTAACTGCCAATCGAGCAAAAGCTCACTGCCAATACCCTCAAACCTGCAACCAACTCCTAATTCCCGCCAAGATGTCATCCAACCAAATATCATTTCCAACATCCGAAAGATGCACGCCATCAACTCTGTAGAGGGCCTCCTTGCTGAACTGGATGCAGGGGTGGCCAATGACACCCCCCCCCAGAGCCTCCACTCCACTCGCCACAGCCCGTTCTAAGATTTTTCTCTCTTTATTTATTGCAATCGGGCACCGACAATCCCTCCAAATCCACCTTTCCAGCAGTAATAATAATAATAATAATAATAATAATAATAATAATAATTATTATTATTATTATTATTATTATTATTATTATTATTATTATTATTTATTTATACCCCGCCCATCTGGCTGGGTCTCCCCAGCCACTCTGGGCAGCTTCCAACTGAATATTAAAAACAGTACAGCATCAGAAGACCACAGGATGGTAATGCTGGGATAAGAGGCAATTAATTCGTCAAAGTCCTTAAAAATGCTCCATTTTAAATCTATGGCCTTTCGATATGCTAGATTGTTCTTGCCCAGCTGGATGACCAGGGCATCCGGTGGGCCTTCTGAAGTGGCTCTGGCCATTACCGCTGGCATGAATTCAGCCCAGCACATTCCCCTCCGAGCGATCCAGGCTACATCAATGTTTGGAGGTAAGTTCAGCCTTCGACCAAAGCTAATGGCACAGTTCCTTACCCAATGAACAATGCTGTGGCCCACTAACCAAATGTGCACCCTGTTGTCTCCTGGAAGGGAAATGAAAGAATAAGCTATGGTCAGGCATGATGAAATTTGATGAATAAGCTATGGTCAGGCATGATGAAATTTGTCATAATTTTTTTCTAACATATGCTTTGTACGCGTCCGATTTCCAGCGACCCATATCCTTTATTATCTTGGCCAAGAGGCCAAGATGCACTGCAGTGGTGGCCGCCCCAATTCGGAAGGGGTGCGCAGCAAACTCCGCTGGGGGAAGATCACAAGCCACAATTGCCATGCGCATAACGTGCAAAGGGAGCCATCAGCATGTATTAAGAAAGGGCCAGGGTTGTTAGGCCTCAAGTATAGGAAACGCCTAGTCTCCTTAACTGGGCAAGGACCTCTCTTTTGAGTTGCTAAAAGGCGGAGGAGGGCCCGTCTGCCCTGCTGCTCAGTCTTTGAACTCCGCACCTGTAAGATTAAATCATTGCTAGATGTTATGTTGCTTAAGAGAATACCCCGTTGGATGGGGTCCGGGGCCCCTTCACACACCACCTCCCTGATGTGCAGTGCACCGAAAAAGGCGAGGGAATAGGCGGCTGAGAATAGGCAGGCCTCATATTTGGACCAGCATATTGTCCATAATTTTTTGTGAATCTGGAGCAAGATGTCATAGGTTATGGGTCTCCTCTTGTCCGCTCCAGGGGGCTGAAGCTTGCGCCAGCCCTCCAAGGCCTTACGAACTACAAAATCTGCACAAGGAGCAGTGGAATGCACTGCCTTGCAAAAGAAGGATATCACAGCAGACTGAATATTAAGTGTCTTTGTTGCCCTGCCCAATTTTTTCAAGTGTACCAGATAGCGAAGGACCTCAGCCTTTGAAGGAGGGGAATCCTGCCCAGCGTTAGGCATGCTATTGCAAAACCTTAAGAAATCTGACCAAGCTTTCTTTATGATCTCAACATGGACAGGGCCACTGAGGCCAATACTCCCTTCATAACTTCGTGTTCCCAAGGCTCCAGAGGTGCTCCGGGAAAGGCTGCGGCAACTGCTGAGCCTCTGGCGCTAACGAGCGGAAGCGGTCCATCTGAAAACGAGACAGAGCATCCACGATGTCAATGTTGATGCCAGGGACGAACTTGGTGGAAAAATAGATATTCTGCACAAAAGGACAAAGGAACGTAATAGGTTTCCTACCCTGGGGGAGGGTGAAGACCGTTTCGATAAGACCGATACGACCGCAAACCCTATGATTACGGAAATCCCTGGCCCATAGATCTTCCACTACCACAATGGGGAAGAATTCCAGGAATGTGAGGTCACAAGTGATGGGCTTCCCCTGCCATGCTGGGGGCCAGCGCTGAGCACACCATTGGCCTCTAAAGTACACCCCAAATCCCAGGGAACCTGCTGCGTCCGATTGGACCTGAAAATCTGTGTCGAGTGCCATGGTGTCCTGCCACAACAAGATGCCATTATACTTATCCAAAAATTCGAGCCAGACTCCAAGGTCTGATTTAACTTCCTTGGAGAGGCGCACCCTGTGTTGTGGCGCACGAAGACCCGCTGACAATCTCGCAAGGTGGCCACAAAATGGGCAGCCCGGTGAAACGACCCTACAAGCAAAATTTAGGTGACCTAGTAAAGACTGAATTTGTCTAAGGGTAACCATTTTTAGGATTCAAATGTGGCACATGCCACGGAGCAGCCCATCGGCATCACTTTGTCAACGAAATATGCTCCTTCAAATCTAAATCCCAACCAACAGAAGTCCTCTGGATGCACAGGAAGGAGGCAGAATGCCGACTCAATGTTGCATTTTGCAAGCAGTGCCCCATTACCGAATTTGCGAATCATTTTCACTGCCTGGTCAAAGGAGGCATATTTAATGGTACAAAGCTCCTGTGGTATTGCATCATTGACAGACCCTCCTCTTGGATAAGAGAGGTTGTGAATCATGCGAAATTCACCAGGTGGCTTTTTTGGGACAATGCCCAGTGGTAATATGTGGAGCCTATCGATAGGGGGGTCCTTAAAGGGACCAGCCACCCTCCCGGCCTCAATTTCTTCTGAATTTTCTTTCTGGCTATTTCAGGCATTTCTCTTATGGCTTTTTGATTCTTAGGGTCACCAGAGTTAGGGGGGAATGAAACTGGAATTCTAAAACCAATGGAGAATCCCTCCCAGAGATATTTTGCAGCTTTTCTATCAGGGTACAGGTCTAGGAGGTGTCAGGGAACTGCAGGCAGTGAGGGAGGAAGGAAAGGGAGGATACAGAGAACGATCTCCTCTGATTAGCACTGGCTCGTCCTCAGAGGAAAGAGAAGAGGAGAGTGAGTCTGAGCAGGAAGGGGTACTTCCTAGAGAGGGGGCTCCACCTCACAGGGAAAGACGGAAGGGGTTGGGCCGATGGCTGTGCTGGTCTCGGGGGCGAGGGAAAAAAGAGACCAGTCGAAGCAACGCGTCATGAAAGAGGGTTCGCTTTGTTTATTCGGCCTGTAATTGTGTCAGAAGGAAATAAAGAAGGGAATTTATGGCTGGCTGCCTGGAGTGCTTTCTCTGCTGAGAGCAGCAACGCGATGCAGCTGGTTAGCTGACAGGAGGGTTTTTAAAGGATGGAGCCGAATTGGTGAGAAGGCCAGCCCCAGGTTCGTGTTACTGGCGATTACTGGCTCCCGCATGCGAGGATCCAGGGGCACCCCTTGAGTTGTTATTAAAGTACCCCCTGCTGCCCCGAAAGGGCTGCTGCTTACCCTTATAAGACGCCATGGCTGGGTGGTTGCCCAGACACTTCTCACACTCGTGGATATACTTACAGGATGGTCGCGAACACACACCCCTGTTGTATTCCCAGCACTGCCTCTGCCGCTTAGCTTCCACCTTACCCGACTTGGCTGGTTCCTGATGTTTCTTTTCTGTGTGTGGGTCTACATCTTTGGTCCAGTAATTTGGGTCCCTTAGGTCCCAGTGGGTGGAGGGTAGAAGGGAAGCATTTCTATGAAAATTCTCATCATAAGTTAGAGCCGCGTTCTCCCCAGCCAATGCGAATGCCCTCCTCACATGAGCCATATAGGCTACCAGGTGGATAGCACGTCTGGGATAAGCCGCGCAAACCACTCCCATAAAGACCTGGACACAGTCCAACCAGTTGTCAAAGGTACGCTCGGCCCTCGGTGTCCTATACCTTCGTTTACCAAATGAATGCTTCTTTTCCCCTTTGCCAGTCAACTTTGTTGGCGGGAGGAGCGTGAAGATATCCACGTAGTCGCCATTGAGGATCTTTGACTTCTTCCTTTGGGACAGGTGGTTTCCTAATATGAAATCCGTGGACAAATTGGTGGAAATCTTTACATCCTCCACCAGAGCCCCCCCTTCCATTCTAGGGTCCCATTAAAGGTCTTCCAATGGGAATTAGCCCTTCTCTCGTATACCCACAAAGGAAGCTCAGAACTGTCCTCGCCAAAACCCCAGTATCCTTCTAAGGGGGCATCACTATCGGAATCAGAAGAGGACGTACCTGAATCATCCTTGGTGTCAGCCTGCTTACTTTTCTTGCTTTTCGCTGAAGTGTGCTTCTTCTTCGACTTTCTCTTGCCCCCCTGTCCGTCGCTGGAAGCCGGAGTTGGTTCAGTGACTGGGGGAGGACCCTGCGGCCCCAGCTGCTCCTCCTCTGACGAGGACCCAGATCCGCCCTCGGCTGTAGTAGATTGAGGCAGCGGCTCCTGGAAAATACTGGGGGCATCTAAAACCTGTTGTAAGTTAGAAGTATTTGAACCCTTGGCAGGTGGCTTGTGACCACCAGCACCTGAGTTGGACTTTTTGGATTTGGAGGACTGAGAACACGTTAAGGGGTGACTGGCGGCGGTGCCCCTCTGCTATGCATTGCATGAACTGGAAGCGGAAGTGTCCGGTTGTTCCTGGCTGCCAGGTAGGGTGTCTGGAATGCAGTCCTGAGACGCATCTAGTGGTGCTGGCAGCGCAGCGACTCATGGCCTGCACTGCAAATAAAATGTTTCAAAAGCGGAGAAAAACTGCACAAAGGTCTGAGGGTTGCACAGCATAGCAGGCATTTGTGCGCTGCCCTGCATGGCTGACCCACCATTGCTAGAGGAAGAGGCCTGCTGATTACCCCCGGAAGCCATGCCAAAGATCAGAAACAACTACTTGCCTATGCAGAAGGTAAGCTAACCCAAAAAACTACAGGAAGTTTTCACTAGGAAGTTCAGTATTGTTTACGCTGCTCCGGCCACACACAAAATATGCAGAATAACCAAATAGTTGGCAAATGCCCACTTATGATGCACTAGTTCAGTATCAGCTACACTAGCCGGAGGAAGATCCCTACTAGGCATGCAATGTGATTAAATATACGCACAATATCTTCCCTGTCACCAGGACAGTAAGGCCAATTTAAAAAGACTTAAGCCACAAATAGCGCATGTATAAATGGATTATCCCGTATAGAGATCAAGCCACCCTGCTATAAAGAGAAATTCAAAATAAAGGGAGAAAACACAGAGCTATCCTCCCCCAGGGGGTGCAGGCTACCAAGCGCCTCATCAACTAAAATATACTGAAATTGCCTGCTCTCAACCAACCCGCTCCAGACTGGCTGCACACAGCCCTGATATCCACACTTAGTTGATTGCCAGCCACTCCAGCAGAAAATTAAGACGTATTTATTACACAAATACCACCGTCAATTAAGTAGTACCCTTAATATAATCCACAATCAGCTGCATAGCCCTTAGCTGCACTTAAATCAACCTTGTAAAATAAAATTGCCTGCCTTCCCTTAACCTATTTGTAACCTCCTTCCAAACACACTAGTAACTCAGGGGTTAACTTTGTGCTTAGAATTGAGGGATTAACTTTCTTGCTGGGCAATATCGATTAAAGGACTAGGAATTAAAGTAGGATCACCCAGTCTTCTCACCGCTAGGCACTTCCATCTGGCAGAAATAAGCCCCCTTAAACAATTAAGTTCTCAGTGCGGAAAAAACAGCGAGGAAACCCCACTGCTCTAGGGCTGAGAGCAAAGTGGCTTTTAATCAATCAGCTCCTAGCATGGAAAATAACAGAAGGACCCCAGCTGCTCTATAGTGGAGAACAATGTGACCTTAAACAATTCAGCTACTAGCGGGGAAAATAGCGAGGAAAGAACCCAGCTCCTCCAGGACAGGGAGCAATGTGACCAAAATTATAATCACCACAACCGCGGCCACCACGTGGTCCAACAATAAGCAGTCGCACAATCTTCCCACAGGGGGTTGCCTCTACTAAGATGGCAGCTGACGTTGCCATGTGATCAAACTAAAATGGCGGCGCTAGGGGTCGTTACCATGGCAACGGCCGGCAGCAACTCTCCCCTTGTCTCCGAGTGGCCAGACAATTAAATAACTTGCTACCGCAACAATCGATTAGGACTTGATGTCCTTACTGCCTCAATACCAATTCAAGCAAGGGACCGGGGGGGGGTGGAGAGGCGCCGCGTGCACAAGCTCCACAGGGGAGCCAGCTTTTTAAAAATCCCTGTTTAGGGAAGCCGTGAGCAAAAGCCGTTCAAAGCCACCAGCTGTTAGGTGAAGCCACGTGCACAAGCAATTTACAGCCACCGGCTTTTTGGGGACGCGAGTCCACCTATCCCCGCCTGCAAGGGAAGCCGCGAGAGCGATTTAACTACACCGGCTTTTACGCTCTCCCCATAAGCCGCCGGCAGCTGGCAGCCGCTAGCGCAGGTTTAGAGAGAGAAATTTAAAGGAGAGAGGAGGGCTGCAACCGCATGAGGGAAAGCAAGACCTCCCAGAAATTCCCACCCACTATGGGGTCTAACAAAGAATGGAACCCAGACGCAGGATTACGTTACCAGTCCCTGGTAATGATCTGCAAGGACGGAGGTTAGGAAGCTCCCAACGTCACGACACGCTCTGCCTCCACAGCGCCCGATGCCGGCTACAGCCTCCAGCCTCCAAAGAACCTTCTCTCAGAATTCGCTGGAACAAACTCCCCCAGAGCCAAAGAACCCCGACCGTGCATTCTCCTTGCCGCTTACTGCCTACAGGCGAGTGCAAAGCGACGCAGTGATTTCGGCCAAGACCTGGGTTTAAATAGTGATTTCAGCTCCGGCAGAAGCTCAGGCAAGGAGCTAGGCAACGATCCTGCAGACAAAGACATACAAGTGATTTCAGCTCAACCGCAGCAGCACAACAATCCAAAAGACACAACTAAACCGGAGCAGCTGGAATGGGAAAGAGGGGGAAATCCTAGGGCGCGCCAGCCATAAGTAGCCCAGGCCACGCCTCCCCAGCCAGCCGATTGGCTGGGCAGGGCAATGATGCGCCCGAGGATTCCCAGACTCTCGCGGGGGCTGTGAGTCAGCCCCCATGTGCATGGGGAGGGTGTGGGCCCGCAACCCCACCTCCTCTCCAATTCAGAAGTGGCTCTACCGCATAAGTATCCATATTTTTCGAACATATCCATATTTTTCGATCCATATTTTTGGTCTCTTCCCCAAACATGTAATTTCCTCCACATTTGGACAACCAATAATCTTGATGCAACATGCAAGTATAGATAGTGATCTGTTCTCATAAGAGACTTCTTAAACCATGTAAAGTACGAAAGGAAACACAACTGTGGGGTAAAATCAATTTGTTCCCCTAGACAGTGTTTCTCAACATGTGGGTCCCCAGATGATGTTGGACTACAATTCCCATCATCCCTGACCATGGATCATGCTGGCTATGAATGATGGGAGTTGTAGTCCAACAACATCTGGGGACCCACAGGTTGAGAAACACTACCACAGAATATTAAAATTATTGAATATATTTTTCACACAAAGCCAAAAAATGTATTATGTGGCATCCCCGTCTCAAATGGTGGTATGTCTCTCTATAACTGGAATACCTCCACCACACTGACACTATTCAAAATTAATGTGGGAGAGGTTCACTGGTGTGCTTTGCCACCTAAGCATTACCTGAATAGCCAAGGTCCATGGGAACTAGTTTATTGAGGGATTAAGAGATATGTTGACTATGAACCAGTGCCTCCATCTTTGCTCTCACTTGGTGTGGGGTCCAACAATTTTGGGAGTACAAAGTTAGTTCCCAGAGCAAAGTTCTGGTCTTCAGGGGCCCAGATCAAAATGTAGCTAAAGCCTAAAGGCACAGCTCAAGTTAAGTGCTCATGTGGTAAAGCTGGACATAGTTCAGGGGTACTGGAGGGTGCCAGAGACATAGTGTTGTGTCATGAATATTGGACAATGACTCCAAAGTCATTAGTGAGGCCTGATGAAATCATTTTCTGGAACTTTGACCCTCCTTGTTCTAATTGCATCAGATTGTTGTGAAAGAGAGAGGATAATTTGTGACGCTTGATCTGTTTGGTCAGATTATATAATTATAATAATTTGGGGGTGGCTGCCCTTAGCCAGACTGCATTCAAGAACAGGCTGCACAGTGATCTGTTGGGGATGCTCTAATGTTGGTTTTTCTGCTTTGGATAGGGTGTTACACCACTCAACCTCCCAGAACCCCATCTCATGCACAAAACGTACATGGTTCCATGGGGTGGAATGTGGAGTTATTGATAAATGTTTGAAGGCAAAGACCAACAACACAAGCATGTGAGAAAAACACCTTAAAATGAAATTATGAAAATGAAATAACAAGGCTTGTGATTGCAACACTTTGCTGCCACTCTAAAATGGCTGTAGACGTGCAACAACCACGTCCCCTTGCCTAAAGAGAACTCTGAAATTTCAAAACTGTCACCTGCAAGCTGATTGAACAAATGTCCTGGGCTGTGGTGCAGTTGCACATGACATAAAGGCAGATGATATGCACCACACTGTTCCATGACCCATTAGCTGCCGTGCAGAAGTGCAAAAGATCTTAAGCAAACAAAACAAAGGAGAAGAAAGAGCAAAGAAAACAATAACACCCAAACACCCAAAAAGAGCCCAATGAGGACTGAGCATGTCTGTAGCCCCAGAATGTTGTGTGTCAGTTGAACTAGAAAGATGTAAAGTGGGGTGGGGCGGGGGGGGGGGGGAGAATGGCCTTCCTGAGGAAGAGCAGCACTGCCAATGTTTTGTTGCTGGTCTCATTGGTGTATTTATAGACATGACAGCACGCTTCTTGCAAACATATGCAGATTCCTGGCTGTCCCAGGAGAATAGGGTGGGTTGTCATGAAAGGTACACCTCTGGAAATGCCCAGCTTTGCACAACTGTTAAAGGTTAAAGAGCTCAGTTTGAGCCTAGATTATGTTCTTTCATGAAAGAGAGCATACAGAGAGTTCAATGTTACTTGAAGATTGGAAGCCGTTTTGTAGTTGCAGGACATCTTTCTACGGATCTACTGCAGTGTCAGAGAAACTTTTCAGCCTGGAAAAACATTGAGGGGATGATGACCAGTTGATGTCAGAGGCTGCTTACCCCCATATGAATCTTGCTAGCCTATTAAACTTTTTTTTGTAGGTTTACTGTCTCTCTGTTCCATTAACTATGCTATGTGGTTAGATGTGAGGGGCTGGACACCTTCAGTGGTTGCAGTATAATTTTGGAACTGGAATATTTATGAAATGGGACATTCCCAGCCCTATACTGTACAGAGGTTTGGGCATTCCTATCTGGCGTCTTCTGCGTGCAAAGCAGCATGCAGAAGCTATTAATCTTTCTCAGAAATGCTTTTTGAGTGCAAATTCTTGAATTTGGACTGTGACCATCTTCCTACATAGTTTAGTTTAAATATTCCTCCAACATGTTGGGTCAATAAACTTGTCTATGACAGTCTCTCAACAATATGATAACCCTGTTATGTCACCTGGTTTTTCTGATTATCATTTTAATTATTTGAAAAATCTTGTCTTCCACCGTCTTATATGATGTATCCATTAATTATGTGGTAAGGCTATATTTCTTAAAATATAACAACCCAAGGCAAATACACAAGTAATAAGAGCCCCTGGGAAAATCATTCAGAAGTGCCAACCACAAGTCTGGAAATGACTGTGCACAACTTAGACATGCATTGACATACTGAATGGCCGTTCTGATAGTAAGGAAAACATTGTGCATGCAGAGTAGCCCAAATGTGGGGATACAAGTTAAGTCCCAGAGAAGTCAAGAGCTGGTGCAAGAAGATGGTTTGAGTTATGCACTGATCTTCAGGAGGGCTTTGAATGTGTTTACTGACATTCATTGCTGTGAAATGAATGCTGGGAGTGAGTGGAAGAGGGGTCCAGATAATCTACATGCAATGTCCACCCAATTTTATGAATGGTCTTTGAATTCTCATGTTATACATGATGTTTCTGAGAAACCCCTCGGAGTTGGCTTCTAGGCTATGATGAATGACATCAACATCCACACAGAGACCAAGAAGGAGAAGAAAGGTCACAAACCCCTTTGTCCCACATTTGGTAAAGGTGAACAATGCTGTATGTCCCATAGCCAGATGTGAACCCAGATTGGAATGGGTCTAGATCAGTCTTCTCATCTAAGAATGCTTGCTGCTGCCCCCCAACCCAAAATATCCTAGGAAGGGTTACAGCTATATAATATGCAGATATAAAGACAGATAAAACCATCACATATTCTGACAGTATGTTTGATCTTGGCAGTTCCAGATCGCAGCACTCTCCCCCCAAATGGACTGAAGTGCCCAGCCTGCCTCCATTACCCCGAAGATAATTGTACAAAGACCATTGACTGCCTTGGGAATGAGAATCAGTGTGTTCATTTTAAAGGATAATTCTTTAAAGGTAAGATTGCTACTAAGATAGGAAAGAAATCCTGCAAAGTGGTTGGGGAAAACATGCTCACGCCTTTCTTTCTCTCCTTTCCTCTTTTCTGTTACCAGAAATGTGACAAGGAACTTTTCTTCTTTGAATGCCAATATCTGTTTTCTTGCTTTAAAATGAAAGTTTCTTTTACATGTCCATAGATTTGCTATATCAGTCTTTAATACATATGAAAGAGAGAAATAAGACCCCCCCTGCTTCTCCCCCATCACTCTTTGTTATCTCCTGGGTGTACATGCTTTTGTACATTTGACAGAATGCTCCTGGAGGACTATCCTTGGACACATACCTTGCCCACAGGAATGTTCCAGAATTAGTAAAGATGAAGGAGGCTGGAAGGTAGAACCAGCAAGAGAAAAAGACATTCACTGGGGAAATTGTCATATTGTCCACATAAATCTACTCATATTTTCAGTTCACCTGTTAAGGCCACCATATCCTACAATTGACAAGGTGGTAAGTGAAGTTTGGATCTTCTTAGTAGCAGCACCTCAGCCCTCAAATATACTCGCCATGGCATTCCTATAGTGCCTGCTGAAAAAATTCTATATACTGTACTCTCTTTTTTAATTCACAGCAAGTATTATATCCTTTGTACACTCCACCTTCCCTTTTCTCCCTCTCCATCCCTTTTTGGTGCACTCTACTTTTTACCCACCCCAATCGTTAAACCTCCCTACTTCATTGATTAGGTCTTCCTTGCTTTATAGGAAACTATGTGTGTTACCCTGCATTCCCTTAACTTTTGTGTCTCTTTCATGAACATGCAGAGATCACAAATCCGTCCTGTGCCACTTTCTGTTTATATCTCTATCTGTTGCAAATGTGCAAAGACAGCATACCTGCCAAGTGGTGTCCCAAAAAATGGGACTGCATGTTTTCTTGTGCAAAATCACAGCGGCCATTTTGGATACCATGTCTCGTGCACTCTCGTGCTGCACACTTTCCTGGCACTCTCACCCTGAAGAAAAGTGCTTTTACTGGGACTGTGTTTTTTGGTGCAGGGTGAGATCTCACCCTGATAAAAGCACCTTTTCAGAGTGAGAGCAGGGTGCCTGTAAACATGACTCGCCAAAGAGCATGTCCTGGAAGACACATGTCCCAGCTTTGGGTCTGAAATGGTTGGATGGTATGAGACAGCCCATCAAAAAGACACATATGCATGCATACAACCCCTCTCTTTCTGTCTCTCTTTTACACAATCACACACCAACCACACATGCATATACACATACACACATATGTCTATCTCCTTCTTTCTCTCAAATCTAGATAACAAAAGAAATGACTACTTCTCACGATCTCACTCCCTCCTTCTTAATCTGCCCTCCAACTCATTCCTCTTCTGATGATCAGTGAAAGCTTTTTCATGGAATGAAGCCAGCAGTTAGGGCTGCCATATGGAAACCGGGCAAATATCTCAGCAAGGGGAGTTAAATCATGCCAAAAATGCATTAAAAAGCCCCAGAACTCAAAGAATCTTGTGGCTCTTACTAAACAATTCCAGGGTTTGTCTAAAAACAGCTCAACAATTTTGGAGGAGTTCCTTAAAAAACCTCAATAATTTTGGGGTCTTCCTAAAAATAGCTCAACAATTTCGGGTTGTCCTGGATTTTACTTCTTGAAATATGGCAACTCTACAGTATTTGATAAGCAACAAATTGCTAAGCAAATGCAGTGGTTTCTAAAATCTCTACTTTCTGCCCCACAAAACAACAGGGGGTCTTAGAAAATGTACACTGTCAGCTTTGATTTTGAATGGATTCCTGAGGCCGCCAACATCACATTCCTTCTCCCTCCCCGCAGCCTCTACCTCAGCTGCTTCCTCCACCTCCTCAGTTGACAGGCCATTCATCTTACTTGATACGCTTCTCCTTCTCAAATTCCTCTCCCTCACCTCCTAATTGCCAACATGCCATCCATCAGAGACTACATGAACATTGTATTTCCAACTTTAGATGAGTTTCTGCAGATTTTTCAGAAGTATACTTTATAAAAATAAATTTTAAGATTCCCATTCACCAGCACAAACATAATCTTGAAGACCTGGAAAAGCACTTATATGAACATTTCTTTATTTCTTTCTTCTTTCTTTTTCAGGTTTTCAAATGGCATGGGGACTGAATTTTAAAGGATGTGCAACAACAGACTTTTGTTCCATCCTGGATGAAAACAAACATCCTATCCCTACAATCTTTGTTAATAAGAATAACCTCCGTGCCATAGAAGAGACGTGTTATGATGCTTCAGAAAACTCATACCTGTCATGGCCAAAATGGCCGCTGTTTCTTTAATGTGAATAAAGCTGGTTCAGCATGGCTCAGCGGTCTGCACCAAGTTGTATATATAAGTGAGAAATGTTAGTTTGTTGCTGAGGCTGGTGTTTGGGTTGGTTAGTGCTGGTGTGTATTCAGTTGTGTTTTGCACAAAGACTTTTAAGAATAAAACTGCAAGGATATTCTCGTGGACTCTTTTGTGCCGACAAGGGTCCGAGGACCAGGCTGAGGAGACAAAGGGAGGTCAGAACCCTTTCCTCCTTTTTTGCTTTTTACAAAAACTGACAGGTTATGGGTCCAGTGTTTCTGAGCATGTGCAGAGTGCAAAACGACTGGCAGCATCTCAGCAGGGAGCTGGTGAGTCCTGGTGGTGTATGGAGCCAGTGGCTATGCTTGGAGCAGTTGGTGGCAAGCTGTAACTGTCTGCAGTGACGCTGGAGCGGCTAGGATCTGAGGATCTGGAAAGCACTCAGCGTCAGCTACTGGAACAGTTTGAACTGCTAGAGGACCACAGTAGGCGACTCACAGAGCGGCTACACCAGTTGCAGAGCCAGGCGGGACCCGAGGGTCAACAGAGGCAGCAGCTAGAAGCCGGTGAGTGCCAGCCAGGACCATCCAGTCGGACTCTAAAAAGAGAGTCAGGAGAGATTGCTGGAGGCCCTACAGAAGGGGCTCAGCAAGCACCAGCAGAGACGGCAGATTTCCAGTCTTCACAAGTTGTAAATATTGGGGGAGGCATCCCTTTTGAACTTCTCTCAGAGAGCAACTGGCTGAGTTGGTCAATTAAAATGCAGCAGTTGTTAAAGAGAGATGGACTATGGGACTGTGTTGAAACTGAGGTTTTGAGATGGGACTCTGCTGAGAAAAAACGGCTAGATGAAAGGGCTCGTGCCAAAATTATGCTGTGTTTGAGCAACTCTCAGTTATTGCATGTAGCAAATGCCAGCACAGCGTTTGAGTGCTGGAATTTATTAAGGGCAATGCATGTCAGAGAAACTGCTGAAACTATCATTTCTCTGACCAGAAGGCTGTTCAGGACTGTTATGAAAGAAGGTGAGAGTTTGGCAACTCATCTTCAAAAGCTGAAATCTCTGTTTCTTCAACTACAACAGAGAGGTAAGCGTTATGATGAGACTGACCAAACATACATTATCCTTTCAAGTTTGCCTGAAAGCTGGTTGCCCGTGATTAACAGCATGGAGAGTATGCGTCCCCAAGATCTGACCCTTGAGTATGTGGTTGGAAGATTGACCGAAGAAGCAGAAAGAAGGTCAGATAGACAGGCTGAACTCCAAGAACGGAGGAGTTACAGCCGAGGGGGCCAGCAGCAGAATCTGCCAATGGAGCAATGCCAAGGTTTGGACTTGGCTATGGTGGTGAGGAGGTGCTATAGATGCAACCAACCCAGGCATCTCCAACGTCAATGCAGGGCAAGACTTCCAGGAGACGACGTGGAGCAGAGACAGCAATCAACGCAGAAATGTAAGCAGAAGGGGTTCTCTTCAGGGAAGAAGAACACGCGTTCTGCTCAGTTTGTTTCTGCATTTTCTCGAGAGGAGAGGAAGATACCTCGAGGAACATGGTTGCTGGACTCTGGGAGCAGCAGGATTATCTGCAACAGGCGGGAGGACTTTAAGACCCTGGGGAAGCCAGCTGATGGAAAAGACTCAATCTATCTTGCTGATGGTTGTAGAAGCAAGATTGATGGCCAGGGAACATGTTTCCTGCAGTGCTTGAACACTACTCTACCAGAGACTCTGTTTGTCAGCAGTTTGGACTATTGTTTGCTGTCTGTAAGCTGTTTGATTAATGCAGGGTATAGTGTTAAGTTCACGCAGGATGGCTGTCTGATAACGAATGGAACTCAGGTATGTGGCCATGCAAAGATGGAGAATGGGTTATATGTAATGCAGGACAAGCCTGTTAAAGCAGCTCAGGTGGTTCAGGAAAATTTAGCAGTTCATAAGGGGTGTGTACATGAACTGCACAGAAAACTGGGTCTCGCCAATTTCCGTGTGCTTTCAGAGATGCAAAAGGTGTGCAAGAACCTAAAAGTAAATAGCTGTAATTGTTTCCTAGATTGCAATGTATGTAAAATGGCCAAATCTAAGAGGAGGCCTGTGGCTTCTAAAAGTGACAGAGTATCTAAAGAGGTTTTAGAACTTGTCCATTGTGATGTGATAGGTCCTTTTCCACAGAAGACTGAAGGGGGCGCCAAATATGCTTTTCTGGTAATAGATGATAAATCACATTTTAGTTGGTTGTTTTTGTTAAAGCAGAAATCTGAGTGTTTCCCCACATTCAGAGAATGGGTTGCCCAAGCTGAAAAGCTCTTCGCTCGGCCTGTTGTTCAGCTGCAAACAGATAGGGGCGGAGAATTTCTGAACAAACAATTTGGGGCATGGTTGCGACATAAGGGGATCACTCATCGCTTGACTAACCCTTATAGCCCTGCTGAAAATGGTCTGTGTGAAAGATGTGGGGCTGTAATACAGTCAGTAAAGGACTGCCTGCTAGTGGATGCAGGATTGGGCCACAACCATAGGCTGTGGGGCGAGGCTTTTCTCACAGCGAACTTTTTGATTAATAGAACCTGGTCAAGCTCTATAAAAGATATACCTTATCGTGTGTTGTTTGGGAAAGAACCAGAGTGCACAATGCTCCATAACTGGGGTGCTTGGGCACATGTAAATATTCCCAAAGCTCAGCACCAGAAAGGGGGCGCTAGAGCGCAGAAACTGCGGTCTGTGGGATATCAGTCCTATGGCAAAGGATGGCATTTCAATCTACACCCAGGACGCATGGTCCTGTCACGAAGTGCAGACTTTGCTGACCAGGACAGATGGACTGTGATCCATGCCAACTCAGATTGCCTACTGCCCCTGCAAGTAAGAGAAGAGGCTTCTTCTCAGCCATTGGCAACACAGGAGCAGGGTGAGGAGGAGGCACAGATTTCCCCAAAAGATGTGGCAATAGATACTTCTTCTCTAGAGGAAGAGGAAGAAAAGCCAGAGATAAGGGGGGAAGAAGAAGTAGTTGTGCCTAGGCGCTCCCAGCGTTCAAACAAGGGCGTTCCTCCTCAACATTTGACCCTAGGAGGAGTGGGAGTATGCAATGTGAGTTGTGTGGAACCACAAAGTTATAATGAAGTCTTAGACTTACCCCCTGGGGAACGTGCTTTGTGGGAACAAGCCATGAAAGAAGAAATGGACTCTTTTAAACGTAACAAAGTGTTTGAAGTCATAATGCCGCCATCTGGTGGCAGAGTGGTGTCATGCAAGTGGGTTTACAAAAGGAAAACACTTGCATCTGGGGAACCACGTTTTTGAGCCAGATTAGTAGCCAGAGGGTTCACTCAGATTAAAGGGGAGAGTTATGATGAAGTGTTTTCTCCCACTGTAAAGAGTGAAACTTTTCATTTAATGCTTTCCATTGCTGCTGTAAGACAACTAGCAGTGCACCATTTTGATGTTGATGCTGCATATCTACATGCAAATGTAGACCATGAAGTGTTAATGAGACAACCCCCTGGGTTTGAAGGGGAGAATGGTGCAGTCTGGCATTTGAGAAAGGCTGTTTATGGTCTCAAACAAAGTGGAAGGTGTTGGAACCAGTGTTTAAATGAAGCCCTTGTAAAAATTGGTTTTAAAAGGAGTGTGGCTGATCCATGCCTGTACACCAAGGGGACAGGCAACAAATATCTAATGCTCTTAGTAGTTGTTGATGATTTGCTTGTAGCAGGGAGTTCCACAGATGAGATCCAGAAGCTCACAAGTCAACTGGAAAAGTGGTTTAAGCTTAAAGCCTTAGGGCCTGTAAGCAATTACTTGGGAGTAGAAGTAAGGCAGGAAGCTGATGGAAGCTTCCTATTGAACCAGAAAGAGAAATTTCTTCATTTGATAGAGCAGTTTGGCATGGAAAACTGCAAGCCAGTTCAAACTCCCATGACACCAGATTTCCCAAAGACAGTGTGTGATGATGAATTTGATCAGCCTGAGTTGTATCACTCAAAAATAGGATCACTGTTGTATTTAAGCCAGTGGTCAAGGCCAGACATTGCATGTGCTGCAAATGTTCTGAGTCAACGTATATCTAAACCCAGTACTGCCGATTGGTGTACTTTGAAAAGGCTTATCAGATATCTAAAAAGGACATTAAATGTATGTTTGAAGATATCTAGTACACAAGACGAAAAACTAGAAGTATTTGTTGATGCGGACTGGGGAAGTTGTGTAACTACCAGAAAATCTACAAGTGGAATGGTTATGATGTTTGCCAATTCCCTAATTGGATGGAGGTCAAAGAAACAAGGATCTGTTGCGACCTCATCATGTGAGGCAGAATATGGGAGCCTGTCGCTAGCATGCAATGAAATCATGTGGTTTATACAGATACTAAAAGATCTAGATTGTAAAGTAGATTTGCCTATCCAAGTGTATGAAGATAGCCAATCGTGTATTGCATTAGCGGGCTCAGAAATAATGAAATCCACATCAAAACATATTGCTATCCGTCATGCGAATGTTAGAGATTGTGTACAGAATGGGGTGATCAAACAGTCACAAGATAATATTGCTGATTTGTTTACCAAGCCTTTGCCAGCAACATGCCATAATGAATTGATGACAAAACTGGGTTTATGTATATAATGCATGTATGTATTGTTTCTGTTGGGGTTTTTCGCATTTAAGAAACAGAAGGGGTGTCACGGCTAAAATGGTTGCTGTTTCTTTAATGCGAATAAAGCTGGGTCAGCATGACTCAGCGGTCTGCACCAAGTTGTATATATAAGTGAGAAATGTTAGTTTGTTGCTGAGGCTGGTGTTTGGGTTGGTTAGTGCTGGTGTGTATAGTTATTCAGTTGGGTTTTGCACAAAGACTTTTAAGAATAAAACTCTGCAAGGATATTCTCGTGGACTCTTTTGTGCCGACAAGGGTCCGAGGACCAGGCTGAGGAGACAAAGGGAGGTCAGAAATCTTTCCTCCTTTTTTGCTTTTTACAAACACTGACAATACCAGCCTGAATTTTAAGAATAGGATACAGAATAGCCACCCTTCTTGTGGTTTCCACAATATGTTGCAGCTGGGAAGGGGGAGTTCGAGATCTTGTGGAGAAATCCAGGCCTCAGGACCTCTGGCTCTTCTCCCCCCCCCCCCCATTTGGTGGAGGAGTTGTGGGTTCTAATTCCAAAAAGCTAAAGTGTAAGATTTAAATCATTTAAATTTCCAATGGGACCTCTATGGAAAACAAAATAAACTATCATGGCAAATGAAATGTTGGTTCTCAAATCTGGCTGACTGACCGAACCCAAAGGGTGCTCATCAATGGTTCCTCTTCATCCTGGAGAAGAGTGACTAGTGGGGTGCCACAGGGTTCTGTCTTGGGCCCGGTCTTACTCAACATCTTTATCAATGACTTGGATGATGGACTCAAGGGCATCCTGATCAAATTTGCAGATGACACCAAACTGGGAGGGGTGGCTAACACCCCAGAGGACAAGATCACACTTCAAAACGACCTTGACAGATTAGAGAACTGGGCCAAAACAAACAAGATGAATTTTAACAGGGAGAAATGTAAAGTATTGCACTTGGGCAAAAAAAATGAGAGGCACAAATACAAGATGGGTGACACCTGGCTTGAGAGCAGTACATGTGAAAAGGATCTAGGAGTCTTGGTTGACCACAAACTTGACATGAGCCAACAGTGTGACGCGGCAGCTGAAAAAGCCAATGCAATTCTGGGCTGCATCAATAGGAGTATAGCATCTAGATCAAGGGAAGTAATAGTGCCACTGTATTCTGCTCTGGTCAGACCTCACCTGGAGTACTGTGTCCAGTTTTGGGCACCACAGTTCAAGAAGGACACTGACAAACTGGAACGTGTCCAGAGGAGGGCAACCAAAATGGTCAAAGGCCTGGAAACAATGCCTTATGAGGAACGGCTAAGGGAGCTGGGCATGTTTAGCCTGGAGAAGAGGAGATTAAGGGGTGATATGACAGCCATGTTCAAATATATAAAAGGATGTCACATAGAGGAGGGAGAATGGTTGTTTTCTGCTGCTCCAGAGAAGCAGACACGGAGCAATGGTTCCAAACTACAAGAAAGAAGATTCCACCTAAACATTAGGAAGAACTTCCTGACAGTAAGAGCTGTTTGACAGTGGAATTTGCTGCCAAGGAGTGTGGTGGAGTCTCCTTCTTTGGAGGTCTTTAAGCAGAGGCTTGACAACCATATGTCAGGAGTGCTCTGATGGTGTTTCCTGCTTGGCAGGGGGTTGGACTCGATGGCCCTTGTGGTCTCTTCCAACTCTATGATTCTATGATTCTATATTTTTCAAATAAATACAGTATGCCCATTTAACTTGTGTGCATTCATCTTTATGTGCTTGGCAAATTAAAAATAAATAAAGATAAAAGTAGGTGGAAAGGTGGCAGGTGTATGGGGAAAGAACTTTGGCAATCCCGCCTGACATTGTACCCAATGTGTTTTAACCACATAAAATTTTTGCTTTAGGTTTGTTCCCCAGAACATGACCCCTGCCTAAGTCTTACTGTAGTTCTGAATGAGGAAGTATGATATTTCCTGATGGAAGCAATCCAGACTTGAGTATTTTGTATCACAGAATTGTAAAGTTGTAAGGGACCACAAGGCTCATCTAGTCCAACCCCCCTGCAATGCAATAACCTTTTTGCACAACATGGGACTCAAATTTACAACCCTGAGATTAAGTCTCTTAATGTAAAACAGTAAGCAAGCAAAGAATTGACAGTATTTGAGTACAGTCATACCTCGGGTTGAATGTGCTTCAGGTTGAGCACTTTTGGGTTGCGCTCATGCACAGATGCTCAAAATGATGTCGCACGCATGCACAGAAGCGGCAAAATGCGACCTGTGCACGCACAGACACGCTGTCACATCTTACATTCCATTCAGGATGTGAATGGGGCTCCAGGACGGATCCCGTTCGCATCCCGAGGTACCACTGTAAATGCTTCTATCTTATAAACTGGTTGTAAGAGAACAAATCATCCAGAAAAATAAAATTATCCTAGAAGGAGAAAAAGGTAACACAATGATGTTACAATTTGGCTGAGAGACTGTTGTGGCCAAAATTATAGACCCAACACATTGAGGGAGAACTTGGATTAAAGTATCTATGCAGCTGGTTTGAACAGAAATGCAAGAAAAGATATTAAAAACCACTTTAAGCGGTGCTACACTTAAGAGCAGTTCTCATACATGAACACTAGCTGTTCTCTTAAATGTGAGTTTCAAAAAAATAATAAGGGGGCATATTGTTCTGAAGATTTATTGCTTCTCTGTCCAGCTACGCTCCCGCCTGCCAGCTCTGCTGCTAGCGTCTGCAGCTTCTGTTTTTCAGCATAGCTCCGGGAGAAAGCAAACAAAGCAGAATGCACAGCGAAATATGAGAAGGACAGTAAATCAGTCCAGACGTTTCTTCTAATCTAGAAGCTTTTTATTTACATGCCAAACAGTCAAATACTCCACCAGAGAATTTGGACATCTTTCTCGGCTGAAAGCCGCACTCCAACTAAAAATGAAAGCACTCTTTCACAGCATAACAACTGACGTAAAGTCCTGGCTTACTTCCTTTGTAAGCCCGTCCCCTAAAGCTTGAGACACAGAAGGTTAACCCTTCACTACACCCAACACATATTACCATCTTATTGTCATAAAGTGGCAGAAGTTCAGGAAATGGTATTTCAGGAAACACTAAACAAGATCTCTTACTGATGCCTTCTCTAGCACAGGTGGGTATCTGGGATGGACAAATTGAAAATTGAACTTATAAAGAGCTGGTTTGGTTTCCAGGAACAGTGTGTACATTAATGCTCCATGTCCAAGCACTCTTTTTCTTGATGCAGTGTGTTCTCCAAGAAAACCTGCTTAATAATAATAATAATAATAATAATAATAATAATAATAATACCCTGCCTGTCTGGCTGAATCGGAGCAAACAGCAATCCAGGGAGAACCCAAATTGATGTTTGATCCAACTGAACACTGAAGAGTGGCTTTTCATGGGGGAAGAAAAAGGAATGGTCAGACAAGGAAACACGCGCATGCACACACACACACATTACAAGAGCACAGAGTAAGAAAAGACACAAAAATAAGAAGCAAGAAATAGTACCCATGTAGAAAACATAAAAAAGAAAAAGAAGGGGGGGAAGCATATTGTGTACATTATAAAAAGGAAGTGGTTGTAACTGTAGTTAACCAGACCTTAACCTAATATAGTATTTATAAAAATTAATTCCAAATATTGTTAAATTCATCCATGCCAAGTCTACAAATGTACACAATTTGTTCAAGTCTAGCAAGTTTGTATATATCTTCAATCCAATTGCTTAGCATTACCGGTAAGTATTTAGACATTAAAATACTAGCTTCTTGATTTTTTAGCTATGCTATGACATCTCCAACCCAAGGTAATTGCACTGTGATCAGATGGTGTCAGGGATGTAGCTGAGTTGGACACCTGGACACCTGAGAAGAGTCTGACTCTGGAGATGAGGGAATGCAGTCATAGTTAGAGCCAGACTGAGTTAGTTTGGGGCCCCTTCCTCCAGAGTTTCCAGATGCAGATAGAGCAGCAGACTCAGGAAGCTCACAGTCGGGGGGGGGAGGAAATAGACAGCCTTGAGGGGGTTGCTATGCAACAAGGAAGGAGGCAATGTTCAGAGGGCTCTTCATTTGAGAGTGAGGGGCAAGTCCACCCACCTTCTCCCCATTCCAGAAGAGCTGAAAGGGTTAAAATGCAACAGAAGGACAAGAGAGGAAGGACTGGACTTTGGTGCTCTTTGTGTTGTGAAAGGGGCGGAGACTCAGGGTGTGCAACTCATAGCCAAGAATGGCGGGCTCAATGCGGCTCTCTCTGTGCTGATTGTAAATAAACGTACCATAAACCTGCCAAGAGGCTCATTCATTCTTATGGGAGCTTGTTTGCCTGCCTGAGATTCTTACAGATACACAACATACATCAATATTACAGTCTTGAATTTGATGGTGCATGTCCACTGTTATTAAGAAAACGTCCAACATGAAATAATTTTTTTTTACTTCACTATTGAATGAAAACTTTCCTTTGGTGGGATGCTTTAAGTGCCAGGAGTCAGCCAAATTCAACTCTTGAATATATTTTTTGAGACTTTCTCAGACTAAGAAGTCTTCTTATTCATAGTGGAGTATTTCTATCAAGATTAGAATCAATTGTTTCATTAAATTTGCCACTTATTGTAAGTTTATCATATGCACTATGACTCAGATGACTAAAGCATTAGTGAAACTTATCTAGGGAGTCTACCTTTGGCCCATATTTATTGATCATTATTATTTCCATATCAACTATTGTCACACTCAAAATTAATTAGCGTCCATTTTAATCCCTAATCATTTGTTGTTTATTCATCTTCATTTCTTTTCATATCAAGATAGTGAGCCCTCTAGTGTTAGAAGCATAATTTGTAGTATCCATCCATGCTGCCCATTAAGGTGCTTAGCTGAGGCATGGGAAACCGTATGCCCCTCACCAGAGCAGTTTAAAGAAGTCGGCAGCTTTGCCTCAATCGCCTTCGCAACAGATCTATATGGTTTACATGACCATAGCAATTAAGGGAGGCCCTTTTCTTTTTCTTCTTTAGGTGTGTTAGCCTTGCTAAGCAATGCAACTCCTTGATAGCCAAAGTTCCTTCTTATGTTCCCATAGCTTAACAGTAAATATATCTGGCTGCAAAGACTGGAGGTGGGCAGAGTTTATAAAAGACATTGATAAATTCAGCATGGCATGGGCAAAGTAGTTTTCTATGTCTGTCCTGAATCTTTCAGCTTCATTGGATGTTCAAGAGTTCTAATTTTATATAAAAAGAACCAAAGTGAACCCCTTTGAACTTTCTCCATATAATGCATAGTTGTTTAATAATTGTGTAAGATCCAGGGGGTGTCCTATATTCTACTCATATAGATCCATAGCAGAACTCCAATGTAAAGTGAGCAGACTAAAAAACTTTGTTGGATTCCCAACAAATAGACCAGAGGCAATTGTATTTGATCCAGCAGAACTTGACTACTACTGAATGCAAAGGAGAATAATGGTCACAAATCCAATACATTCAGAATTGGCACTGTCCACAAGAAGTTTAGTTGCAGCAGACTTAACTTAAACTTACGATAACGTATAATAAGACTAAACCTTAACACTAGATACTGTAGAAATGAATGAAACCCGGGCTCCTTCTGGCCTATTAGAATCAGCATGATTTTGACAGAAAAAGATAACAGAACCAGTTTAAGCCAGCTGTACTCAGCTTCTCTGAAGGAATAACCCAAACATCATTAACCTTTCGTTTGTTTGTTTCACACAAAGAAGCTTCCAGAATCCTCTTGCATTAATTAGAAGAGGAAATATCTTCTGGTTTCAAAATGTTTGTTAACATTGAATCCCTGTTAATTAAACATATTTAATATACTTTTATTTGGTTTTTAAATTTTTCATACAAGTTTCAGTTTATACTCTCCCCTTCTCTGTGCATTATTAAGAAAACCACAAACACCCAAAAGAGAGAAAGAAATCACTTTGCAATAATCTTTCTCTCTTGTCTGTAGTTGCTGTCTTGTCTGTAGTCTGCTGAAATGTATGTCTGTGATTGACATTACCTACAGTATGTCTCAGCCAAAAGTGTTTCAGTATGTAAATCTGGAAAGAATGTTTGTGTCTCCTGTGTTTTCAAAACAAATACAAGTAAGTCTAACCTGTCTTTTAATCATTTCCCTTTTGATGCACGAAAGTGGAAGTGTGAAGACAGTCTGAAGCCCAAGGAACACCTGAGCTGTGATATGCAGATATATGCTACAAAGCTGCAAATATATGCTACAAAGCCCAAAGCTTTCCCTCTGAAGGAGCAAGTCTTTTCAGTGTCACCTAAAGATGATAAAAAGAATCCCATTGTACTAGCTCCTACTTACCTGGAGAAAGCAGGGCCAAGAGCAGGCATGTGCTCAGAAGTACTTTCATCTTTTTATAAAAATTAGGAGACTCAGAGCCTCGATTGACCAGGTCAGAAAACTGATGCAGGTAGAGGCTTACTTGCATAAATTTATAGGGCAGGGATTCATGCTTTGGGCAACATTTGGGAGCAGAGGGACATATTAAAATTTAAAGGGTAGTTTTGAAATGGGCTGAATTAATCATATTTTATTTCATTAGCTGTTGCCAGAAACTACTTTTTCTATTGTTATAGAAATAACTGTTGGCAATTTAAAAGAGTGGCAAAGAGTTACAAAATTTATCTGGCAAGGGAAAAAACAAGAATAAAAATTTAATTACTTACAGATGTTAAAGAAAGAGGAGGTTTCTCCCTGCCAGATTTGAAATTATATTATGAAGCTTCTTACCTATGCTGCTTAAAGGATTGCTAAAAAACCCCAGATCTATTAGATCTGGAAGGATATGACAAAAAATTTGGGTGGCACGCTTGTTTATGGTATGAGAAGGTAAAAGTCCATAAAAGTTTTTTGAACCACATAATTCGAAAATCAATCTATGAGGTGTGGTATAGATACAAGAGTTCACTAGAACGTAAAACATCATGGTGGCTGTCACTGTTAGAGGCAATAACTGTAAAAAAGTTAAATTTGGAATCAAAATGGGACACCTATGGAGATTTGGTGATAGAGGTGGATAACCAGTGGAAAATGAAACCCTATGAGAGAATAAAAGAGTTAGTAAATTATTGGTTACATTATCCTCAAATAAATAATGCATTTAAAGAAGATAAAAAGAAAAATGGTTTTGAATTTACAAGATCCAGGTTTGAAATAGATTTATTAAGTAACAAAGTTAAAATATTGTCAAAAATATATAAGCTACTTTTGGAATGGCATAAAAAAGATGAAGAAGTAAAATCTATAATGATACATTGGGCAAAAGATATTGGTCATAATATAAAGTTAGAAGATTGGGAAAGATTGTGGAAAGATGGAATAAATTTTACTGCATGTAGTTCACTTAAAGAAAATGTAATGAAAATGATGTATAGATGGTATTTAACACCAGTGAAACTAGCAAAAATGTATAGAACAAATAATAAATGTTGGAAATGTAAAGAAAAAGAGGGTACTTTTATCATATGTGGTGGGTTTAAAAGGAGGTGAAGGCCCTCTGGGAAATGATATATTATTTGTTGTTTTGTTGTTTAGTTGTTTAGTCGTGTCCGATTCTTTGTGACCCCATGGACCAGAGCACGCCAGGCGCTTCTGTCTTCATGATATATTATAATGAACTTTAAAAAATGTTGAAGCATCTTCGATAGATATATTGCTTTATTGTTTGGCGCCCAGCCACGCTTCCCCTGCGGGCCTCTGCAGCTTCTGTTTACGCAGTGTGGCTTTGGAGCGGTTTCTCTGAGTGAATCCTTGAGCAACTAACCTAGCTTTATACTGTGGTTCTCCAGCGTCAGTGGGTTTCAGGCGGTAAACCCACCTGCAACTCACAGCCTGCTTTCCCGGTGGCAACTCTGTGAGTGAGAACACACCTAGATCTTTCATGGACCTCATCTCTTTGTCCATTGCCATGTGCCACTTTCCTGCTTCTTCCTGAGGTAAACTCTGAATAACCTCGAAGGATTCAGGTTCACATCTGGCTGAACCTACCCAGACGCCTGAAGCATCATACCAATCAGGAGGCCTCCTTGTCCTCGCTGATCTCCTCAGTGTGAATCCTGGTGTCACTGTTGCCTCACTGGGTCCAGCTAAATCATCCTCAACTTCAATGTCTTCCCCCTTTGACCTGCTGCGCCTCTTGGGCCTTACAGCTGGTCCAGCAGGTGAGGAGGGCTCACTCTTTGGCTCAGACTTGACACTTGCCTGAGGAGGTGTTCTTGGTTCCCCCCTCTGAGGGATCCTGAGCTGTCCCTGCCTTGGACTCTGTCCCTGTGGTGGACCCTGTTGCTCTGGACCATGGTCCCCAGCAATGAGTTCCTCTTCCTCCTCAACGTCTGAGTCATAGAACGGCTGTGGAATCACGTCTGAATTAGCGTGCAGACGTTTCCAACCAGCTTACTCACAGAACTCAGCACTATTGCTGATAACCAACCTTGACTGGTTTCCACTCGGGTACGCAAACCGCCAGGCTTTGGAGCCAGGCTCATACCCTACAAAGATCATTATTTTAGATCTTGGCTCACCTTTCTTGCGTAAAGCCTTTGGAATAAGCACCCAGGCCTCACAACCAAACACACGAAGGTAGTGTACCTTAAGCTTCTTTCCATGCAGCAAGAAATAAGGTGTATTTCCTACACTAGAGTTGTACACTCTGTTCTGCGTATGAACTACAAATCTCCAGGCTTCAGACCAATATTTCTGGGGTAGCCCTGCATCCCACAGAACAGAAGATACTGCTTCCTGCACCGTCCTATTCTTTCTCTCTGCCAGCCCATTCTGTTGCAGAGAGTAAGGAGCGGTCAATCGGTGGCTAATCCCCTTCTCCCTAAAGAAATCCTGTAAAGCAGAACCGGTGAACTCAGCACCTCTGTCACTTTGAAAGCCATGCACTTTGGTGGAGAAGGTTACCTCAACTGCGGTGATCCAATCCCTGATCATTTTAGCTGCCTCCCCTTTCGTTTTTAGGGCAAAAGTCCAAGCAGACCTCGAGAAATCATCAATCAGAAGCAGAGAGAACCTTGACCCCCCCAGTGACTCAACTGATATGGGGCCACACAACTCTGCATGAATTAACTCAAAGGGTTGTGTGGTCTGTCTCTCTGACTTTGGATAGGAGCATGTCACAATCTTCGCCTGTTTACAAGCATTACAATCTAAAAATTTGTCACAAGCCTTAAATTTGCACCCTTGTGTCAGTTCGGGTGCCTTCTTAATAAATCCCCAATTTAGATATGCAAAGCGCCTGTGCCAAATATGCAGACAACCATCGTGGGGCGCTACATTCACACATTGCCCCTTTGCTTCTTCGGTGTCATCTTCTTCTGTAGAAACAGGCATATCTACAACAAACAAATTGCCTTTAGACCTTTAGACTGTACTGTGTACAGGCGCTTCCCATTCTTAGAAAAGTCACATTGGGTACCTGCAAAAGACACATGAAAACCATCAGCAAGTAAATCATGCACACTTAACAAAAGTTGGCTAAGCCGGGCACCGCAAAAGCTTTGATCTCATGCTTAAGGAAGGAACAGTAAAAAAGGCCTAACTCTGTTAGCTGTTTTTTACTTCCATCCGTGAGAGTCACATATCTATCAGTTTTTACTGTCCTGCAGTTCCTTAAAAGACCAGCAGATGGCACGAGTGTGTTGGTGGCTCCACTGTCGATGACGACAGCCAGAGTGTCTTGTTGTTGACATTCCTGGATCGCCATGGCAACAATCCCCTCGTTACACCCCTCTCTGGGGCCTCTGCAAGTCCTCCCTGGTTGTCATGGCAACAGACACCCCCGGCAGGAAGACTTGCCCAGGACCTTCACAGCTTCCGTAGATGCAACTCTCTCAGTTGCCTTGGAGACCGGACTGCTCCTGGCGTTCTCACGCAGATCCGAAGCTCTTATCTTTGTTTGCTCCAGGTGGCCGGCCTTGAAGCCTCGCATGGCTAGGCTCCAGCACACTTCGTAAACAACACTTGGCAGCTTTTGGAGAAAGAGGCGTCTCTGAGCTTTCACTGCTCACTGCCCCCCCACTACTCACGGGGCTTCCAGGACGTTTGCCTGCACCCCCTCTGACGGGTACGGGGCTCCCAACTCTTGGCCTCTCTCCAGGCTCCTCACACAGACACGTTGCAGCCTCCAAACAGCTTTCAGGCACAACAGCAACAGTCCCTTCGCCACCACTGTGGGGGCTCAAAGCTCCTCTTAGCTTTGTTTAAGCTCTCAAGAATGTGGCCGGCGCCATCTTGGCTCTCTCTTTTAGGTGCAGCCACGTCTTGGCCCTTGCTTCCCACCCCAGCTCCACAAGCCTTTCGGAGGGATTCCCAAGCGGCCTCTGGCTGCTTTGCACCCAGGACAACTGGCACTAGATGAGCTTCCACACTTTCAGCCAAAATTCCAAGCACACGCTTCTCCATTTCACTTTGCACTGCAGCCTTCTCTGTCTTTGCTTTTCCAGCTGCATGCTATGGGGGCTGGACTAAGTCCCATAGCTGCTCTCCCACCAGCAAGAATTCCATTTCAAAACTCCATTGTAGCCAATTTTGGCTATTCAGTCTCTGACACGGCAGTTTAAACTCAAAGCCATGTCCCTGGGGCTGAGCCATGCTTTCCCTCTCCCTTCTGTGGTGTTTGCAAGAGTACCCACTCATTTCTGCCAACTGGGCGTTCCAGAAAGACCTGGCATCGCAGCTCCTTCCCTCCGTCAGCCTCCTCCGAACTGCCCTCTGCTTTCTTTGGCAGTCGATCAAGCTGACGTTCAGCAATTAAAGTCTTCCAAGCCCTTTCTCACACGCTTCGCGTTGACCCATAACCTCTTCGATAGATTTATTGCTTTATTGTTTGGCGCCCAGCCACGCTTCCCCTGCGGGCCTCTGCAGCTTCTGTTTACGCAATGTGGCTTTGGAGCGGTCGTAAAGCAATTAGCAGAATTACACAGCGTCTTTGTGTTGAAAGGGCAGTAAAAGCAGTCCAGACGTTTCCTCTATCCTAATATCTCTTTATTGGAAACAAAATAGTGTATTTACAATCCACAACAGCCATCCGTGTTAAACTGCATTTTCTTTGCCTCCTCTCTCTCCTTGCAGCGGCTGAACTGAATGCTTTCGATTTCCACTCAGTTCACAGCATACCAAGCTGTTTACGTCACGTCCTGGCTTACTTCCCTTGTAAGCCCGTCCCCTCAAGCACGAGACATAGAAGGTTAACCCTTCACTACACCCAACAAAGCATACGTTTATTAAAAAAACCCAGAAGCCTTTCTGTTAAGTATAGTAGGTAGAGAAATACACAAACAGGATCAAACATTGTTTTTATATGCAACACCTTCAACGAGAATGTTATTAGCCCCGAGATGGAAACAAGATTTACCAACAAAAGAAGAGTAGCAGATGAAATTATTGGACTATGCTGAGTTGGCAAAACTGATGGGAAATATCCGGAACCAGCAGGATTAGACTTTTCTGAAAGACTGGAACAAATTTATGTTATATTTGAAAGACAACTGTAAACAATTAACATTGCTAGTAGGGTTACAAGAAGTTTTGTAAGGTTAAAATGACTACTTATTATTTATTATAGTTAATTTACATAAGATTATGATTTAATAGTGGTAAGAAATATAGGAAAATGCAGTACCCTGAATTCTGCCCTGGTACACATCTTTCCACTATTCCCTTGCTATCTGGGACACTTCTCCCTCTGCTTATCCCTCCTTCCTCCTGTCTTTCTAGTACACAGTATTTCCCTCCCACCCCATCATTAATCCCCCTCCTTCATTGACCTGGCCTTCACTTTCTTCCCACCGCTTCAAGGAAACTGTTTGGTGCACTCCTGTCCATTAACTTTTTTGTCTTTCTTCCGTGAACACATAGAGACAACACACTCCTCCTTCTCCCTCCCCCCCAACATACACACATATGCACGCACACACGCACACAAATATTCTATCCCTTTCTTTCATAAAGAATATTTATTCAATTTATTCAATAAATGAATAAAATTTACCTTATATTCTGTATTGCTCATTGTGTAATTCACTCAGAGCCAAATTTATCTTCCCTATCACCTTAGAAGGTGAACCAAATGTTTTAAAAATTAAATGGCTGTTGGCAGATGTTGCTAAATGGTTATAGGGTGGCACTATTTGCAGTAACAGCAAGAAAGATAAGGGCAACCTTTTTGGATAGTGCAAGTGCCAAACCCTAGGGATGCTGACCAAAAGGATTAATAATAATAATAATAATAATAATAATAATAATAATAATAATATTGACAGTGTCTGGTCTTTCATGTTATGCCTTTCATTTTGTAGTTTTGTAATTTGTGCTTATATTGTATTGTGATGGCCATTGGGTATAAAAAATAAAATTTGATTGATTGATTGATTGATTGATTGAATTTATTAATAGTAATATAATCTAGATGGCTCTACCCAAGTATCCCAGAAACTGTAGCTTTCACTTATTAGGCCTAAATATGGTTAATCAGATTCCTTCATCACATAAATGCATGTTTATAACAGACTGTACATGGCTGCTAAGATTTAAGTGCTTAAACTCTTGAGTTGACTCTCCCCTACATCCCCTTGTAACCCAGCAGTCCTTGCTCTCAATTGCATTCATCTCCTGTCCTCACTCACATTACCATCCAAGGAGCAAGCATTTCCAGTGTCCTCTAAAGACGATAAAAAGAATCCAATTCTACTGGTTTCTACTTACCTGGAGAGAGCAGCACTAAGAGAAGGCATGAGCTTAGAAGTGCCTTCATCATTTTCTATAGATTATGAATCTCAGAGATAGGCTAGAGAACTGATGCAGGTAGAGGCTTACATGGATAGATTTATAGGCCAAGAATTCTTGCCACATGCTACACTTGGGAACAAAAGGATCATTGAACTCTGGGATGGGGGTTGTGTGTTTGCCAAGAAGACTCAAAGGAACTAAGTGAAATACAAAGCATAGTGTTGAAATTGGCTGAAATATTCATCTCTGATTTCATTAACTGTTGCCAGACACTTCTCAAAATTATTTTTCTATGTAATTAATCTACAATTCAAATGGTAAAGACAGCAAAGAAAGCATCTGTGGGGAAAAGGCAAGGGCAAAACCAGGATGTCACCTACATGGAAATCACTCATAAAATTCTTCATGAAAAGATTTCTTTTTGAGGAGGAAAGTTTGGATATGAGATTCTTTCTGGTAAGACTTTAGCAATGGTGTGAGCTGCAGGTAAAATGACTTCAAAATCTAAGAGAACTCTTAAATCACTTTGGCCTGATATTGCATAGATGCACTGGAAGCTTCAGCCAGTAAAACTGATTCTCCTGTCATAGAGGTGATCACCTTCCCAGAGAGGGAAAGGGATGACTAGAGACCTTAGGAGCTGAAGTAGTAGTGTCTAAGAGAGTAACTGGTGATAATAAAACACCCACACAGCATGGAGCCAGCTGTCTCCATAAACTACACAAACAAGGCCATACTCTCAGCCACTCTTAGTCACTTCCACTTCCAGTCAAGTGGAAGACACCAGGTAATGTGCTAAACGGCAGTTGAGGAAGACGTTGTTGGCTCAGCTGAAGATTATAATAATAATAATAATAATAATTTATTGTTTATACCCCGCCCATCTGGCTGAGTTTCCCCAGCCACTCTGGGCGGCTCCCAATCAGTGTTAAAAACAGTACAGCGTTACATATTAAAAACTTCCCTGAACAGGGCTGCCTTAAGATGTCTTCTGAATGTCAGGTAATTATTTATCTCTTTGACATCTGATGGGAGGGCGTTCCACAGGGCGGGCGCCACTACCGAGAAGGCCCTCTGTCTGGTTCCCTGTAACCTCACTTCTTGCAATGAGGGAACCGCCAGAAGGCCCTCGGCGCTGGATCTCAGTGTCCGGGCTGAACGATGGGGGTGGAGATGCTCCTTCAGGTATACAGGACCGAGGCTGTTTAGGGCTTTAAAGGTCAGCACCAACACTTTGAATCGTGCTCGGAAACGTACTGGGAGCCAATGCAGATCTCTCAGAACCGGTGTTATGTGGTCCCGGCGGCCACTCCCAGTCACCAGTCTAGCTGCCGCATTCTGGATTAATTGCAGTTTCCGGGTCACCTTCAAAGGTAGCCCCACGTAGAGCGCGTTGCAGTAGTCCAAGCATGAGATAACTAGAGCATGCACCACTCTGGCAAGACAGTTTGCGGGCAGGTAGGGTCTTAGCCTGCGTACCAGGTGGAGCTGGTAGACAGCTGCCCTGGACACAGAGTTAACCTGTGCCTCCATGGACAGCTGTGAGTCCAAAATGACTCCCAGGCTGCGCACCTGGTCCTTCAGGGGCACAGTTACCCCATTCAAGACCAGGGAATCCCCCACACCAACCCGCTCCCTGTCCCCCAAAAACAGTACTTCTGTCTTGTCAGGATTCAACCTCAATCTGTTAGCCGCCATCCATCCTCCAACCGCCTCCAGGCACTCACACAGGACCTTCACTGCCTTCACTGGTTCTGATTTAAAGGAGAGGTAGAGCTGGGTGTCATCTGCATACTGATGAACACCCAGCCCAAACCCCCTGATGATCTCTCCCAGCGGCTTCATATAGATATTAAAAAGCATGGGGGAGAGGACAGAACCCTGAGGCACCCCACAAGTGAGAGCCCAGGGGTCTGAACACTCATCCCCCACCACCACTTTCTGGACACGGCCCAGGAGGAAGGAGCGGAACCACTGTATGACAGTGCCCCCAGCTCCCAGCCCCTCTAGACGGTCCAGAAGGATGTTATGGTCGATGGTGTCAAAGGCTGCTGAGAGATCCAGCAGAACTAGGAAACAGCTCTCACCTTTGTCCCTAGCCCGCCGGAGATCATCAACCAGCGCGACCAAGGCAGTTTCAGTCCCATGGTGAGGCCTGAATCCTGATTGGAAGGGATCCAAATGGTCCGTTTCCTCCAGGCGTGCTTGGAGTTGTTCAGCAACCACCCGCTCAATCACCTTGCCCAAGAATGGCAGATTTGAGACTGGGCGATAGTTGGCCAAATTGGCCGGGTCTAAAGATGTTTTTTTAAGAAGCGGTTTAATGACCGCCTCTTTCAGCGGGTCTGGGAAGGCTCCCTCACAGAGGGAAGCATTCACCACCCCGCAGAGCCCATCACCCAGCCCTTCCCGGCTTGCTTTTATCAGCCAGGATGGGCAAGGATCAAGGAGACAGGTGGTCGGTTTCACTTGTCCAAGCAGCCTGTCCACATCCTCGGAGGTAACAGATTGGAATTGATCCCATGTAACAGGACCAGACAGAACTCTAGCACTCTCCCGCCCTGGCCCTGCTCCCACGGTGGAGTCTACCTCCTTCTGAATCTGAGCGATTTTATCTGCAAAAAACTTGGCAAAAGCATTGCAGGAGATCTTGGGGTCCCTACCAGGCCCCGGTGGTACAGGTGGTTCCGATAGACTGCGAACCACCTGAAAAAGTCTCCTTATCCCAAAGGCCATTAGTGTAGCCCAGCAGTGGGATGCGCCAAAGGCAGTGAAACAGACAGCCAGGGTATAGGGAAATAAGGTTAAGGTAGAAAGTTAAATTTCCTATGTGGAAGTAAAATACACAGCTATTCCATATGGAAAGGCCTCCACTATGTTATAATACCATTTATTACTGCCTAAGCAGAAATTTGGGAAAGGGGGATTTGTGTATGCCTTTGTTGTTCTTGTTTAGGACACTTTTAGTTTAGGACACTTTTCAGGAATCAGCCAGTATTTCACTCCTGGTATGAATTGGAAGTACACTTTGGGTCTGACATGCACATTTTGGGAGAACCATAGAGTTGGAGAGTTGGAAGGTACCCTGTGGGTCATCTTGCTGCAATACCAACCTGCTGCAATACAGGATTCTCAACTAAATCTTAAATAACAGATGGCCATCCAACCTGAGGCCTTCTGATTATGCCCACCATCAAAAGAGAAAAACCAATTTAGTGTTTTGGCTCTTCTGCTGCAAACAAGCAAACAAGCAAATGTTTGAATAGCTTGCAAAAATGCTTTTTTAATCTCTTCTCACAATGCTATCCAATCCTTCAACATTTCTCCTATTCAATAATAATAGTATTTTTACTATTTATACCACACCCATCTGACTAGGTTGCCCCAACCACTTTGGGCAGCTTCCAACATAAAAGAACTTATTAAATATTAAACAATTAAAAACTTCCCTATACAGAACTGCCTTCAGATGGCTTGGGGGGTCAGATAACTCCATACCCTCCAACGAAAATAGGGACATCATAAGGAAAAGTGGATCAAATCAGAAATTGGGACGGCTTCTGCAAATCCAGGACTGTGCCTGGAAAATAGAGACACTTCAATGCTTCCATAGCTTGCAAATATGTTTTTTAGACTCTTCTCAAAATGCTGTGACTCCCAATAGTGTTCTCCAGTGACTAACTGCCAGCCCTCATTTGTTACAGACTTGTGAACTACTTCCGCTGTTACTAAGATGTCCAAAGCTTATGAGGAGCTGCTAGGTTTTTATTGGATAAAGGGATGTATTTACATGAGCCATTGCCTCAGTCTTTGCTGTTCTTTGCTGCGGGGTCTAACTCAGTTGGAAGGAGAATATATTTTTATCATCCTCCATGCCCCAGAAAAAGAACTAAAGAGGTGGCAATTCTCTTCATAGCTGAGGAGTATTGATAGATGCCAGGGACAAAGAGATATATACTGAAGATTGTACAGTGACTCCAAAGTGCTTACCAACAGCTGATGAAATCATTTTCTGCAATTTTATTCCTCCTTGTTCCAATTGCATCACATTGCTGGCAAAGAGTGAAGATACTTTGAGTCATCTGATCTGCTTGCCTTTAGCCACGTTGCCTTAAACTGAACCAATCTAGTTGTTTACACCTGTTTCACATCCCTTCTTCAGCACTAACCTCATCCATATGTCATATATTTCTTCATTTACCATAAACCATCTTTATTTTCTGGTACCTAACCCTTTTTTTCAACAATGTATGTTTTATTGGTTTGCATAGATGGATAACCATTTACCTGGTTCCCTGGAACCTCACCTCTCATAATGAGGGAGCCACCAGAAGGGGCTCAGAGCTAGATCTCAGTGTCTGGGCTGAACGCTGGTGGTGCAGACGCTCTGGTTATAAAATGAAATTGCAAAAACAATCAATATGTGTGGCTCAATTCCATGTTTTTAGAATTTAGAGATAATTCATATTTTGTACACGCAGCAGGTAGAGAGATAATTTGCAACATCTTACCTGTTTGGTGATGACTGCTCTTAGCCACACTATTTTGAATAGGACCAAACTAATCCATATGCCAGAAATCAGGAGCTATTCAAGAACAGGCTGGACAGTCATCTGTTGGGGATGCTCTAATGTTGGCTTTTCTGCATTGTATTAGGTGTTAGATTAGACAGCCTACCCCACCCCGCACACCACAATTACATGGTCCTACACAGTTGGGACGTGGGTGGTGCAAGGATTTGGGTGGCGCTATGGGTTAAACCACAGAGCCTAGGGCTTGCCGATCAGAAGGTCGGCGGTTCAAATCCCCGCAATGGGGTGAGCTCCCATTGTTTGGTCCCAGCTCCTGCCAACCTAGCAGTTCAAAAGCACGTCAAAGTGCAAGTAGATAAATAGGTACCACTCCAGCGGGAAGGTAAACGGCATTTCCATGCGCTGCTCTGGTTTGCCAGAAGTGGCTTAGTCATGCTGGCCACATGACTCGGAAGCTGTACGCTGGCTCCCTCAGCCAATAAAGCGAGATGAGCACCGCAACCCCAGAGTTGGTCACGACTGGACCTAATGGTCAGGGGTCCCTTTACTTTTACCTTTACACAGTTGGAGTGTGGCAATATTGACAAATATTTTAATGCAAAGTCCCACGACTCAAGCATGGAAGAAAAGGCCTTAGAATGAAATTACATGATCAATCAATATGTGGGTCTGAATTCCACAATTTGGAATTTTGAGATATTTCAAGTATTGTACACGCAACAGGTAGAATCTGGTTAGGATGTTTTCAAATGGCAGGTGGTTACACCACATAAGAGCTAAGGAGTACCGTGATGATGCTTTGCTCTGATGCTTACATGGCTGCACACATGCAAAAGCCCCCCCCCTAAAAAGAACCCTTCACAATTACAAAACTATCACCTGCAATCTGATTGAGCAAATGTCCTGGGCTGGGCAGAGATTGCGTATTGTCTGTGACATGAAGGAGGATGATATGCACCACACTGTTCCTTGTCCCATTAGCTGCTGTACAGAAGTACAGAATATCTTAAACAAACAGTATACAGCAGCACAAAGGAAAAAAAGGGGGTGGAACCAAACTGCAAACAGCCCAATGAGGACTGAGCACATCAGTAGCCCCAGAATGTTGTGTGTCAGTTGAACTAGAAAGATGAAAAGTGGGGCAGTTGTAGGAAAAGAATGGCCTCCTCGAGGAACAGCAGCACTCCCAACATTTTGTTGCTCGTCTCTTTGATGTATTTACAAACATATGCAGACTCCTGGCTGTCCCAGAGGAATAAGGCGGGTTGTCATGAAAGTCACACCTCTGGAAATCTCATCTTTGCACAACTGCTAAAGGTGAACAAGATCAGCCCTAGTGTCCCTAGATCATGTCTGTGTGTTTGGGGGTAGGGTGGGGGTGGGAGAGAGTGAGATTATGTTTGTCAGACAGAGAGTTCAATGTTACTTGAAGACTAGAAGCCATTTTGTAGTTGCAGAACAACTCTCTGTTGGTGTACTGCAGGTAATCTCTTAGGCTCTTTGGATGAGTGTGAGGGGTTGTGCCTCATCAGTGGTTGCACCATAATTTTGGTACTGGAATGTTTCTGAAATGGGACATTTTCAGCCCATCTGGAGGTTCCGGGTATAAAAGCTGGGGTCTTCTTCACGCAAAGTATCAATGAGCTATCATTTCTCTCAGAAACGCTTTTTAGTGCAGATTTTTGAATTTGGGCTGAGACCAGCATCATAGACACTTTAGTTCTAATATTCATCCTATGTGTAGGGTCAATAGTCTTGCCTATAACAGTCTCAACAAGATTGTAACCCTGTTATGTCACCTGTTTCTATCCAATTATCCTTGTATTTATTTGAGACTTGCATTGGGGTTATATGATACCATATTGCATTGATTTACCAACTATAGAGTTTTGGAGCTAGAACCCACAACCCCCCACATTGCTACCCTCACTTCTCCATCCCACTCCAATCCATTTCCCTCCACCGTATGGAAAAAAGAAAGAAAGAGAAGACACAGCAGTTCTGAGGCATGGCTTTCACCACCAGATCTCAAAATCCCCTTCCCAACACAGTAAATCGGGGAATTCACAAGGAGAAAGGCTATGCTGTATCCTAACTACCTTTCAAGGTCAGGCTAGTGTGAAATTTGTGAAGCATTATAACAGTTACTAGCATGCTCCTTGAGGAAAATATTTAAGTCAGCTGTGATTTTATTTCCCGGAGGATTGTTTCCTATTTTCCTGTAGGCACAACAATCTGGTGTTAAACATCCTGGAGAAGTGAGCAAATCTGGCAAATGAAAATAAATGTACATATTAGTCCTTTAACCTTGGAAAGAGTGGTTGTGTTGGTGAATTAGAATGTTAAAAATTTATTGATAAAAGGGTACAATTTAAAAATCTGCAAAATCTTATAAATCCATTAGAAGTTCAGAAAAATAACACTCAGATGTAATTTAACATACCCTCAAAACTATATTTATAGGGCAGCATCTAGCCAATTCATAAAGAATTGGTAGGGCTGCTGTCAACGAGGCTGGAATAGAAATTACCCAACATTAGACAGGGAAACTGCTCCCCGTTATGAGGGCTTGTTTGAGACAATCTGGGACAGAGCTCTGTCTGAGCACTTGATTGAACAAACGTGGGTAATTTTGGGAGTGAACAAACAAGACCACTTTGATGTAAAGTGGTTTTCCTTCATCTTCATCTTTTTTAGCAGAAAGGCCAGTATTGTCTGCACTGACTGGCTGAAACTGTTCAGTGTTTCTGAGATGGGTATTTCCAAGTCTTACCTGGTTTACTGGGGATTGAAATTAAAACCTTCTGCATGCACAGCAGATGCTCTACCACTGTTAGAGGCTGGGCAGAGGAGGAATGGTGAAGACCACCTTGCTATCCTGGCCCTTCCAGGGAGGAGGAAGAGGAAGGGAAAGACAGTTTAGATTTTCAACAGGGGTTTGCTCAGAGGCAGATGAAGGGGGAAGTTGGAAAATCATGGGAAAGGAGCAGCAGCAGCTGGCTGGCATGTTGTCATTAGAAAGCATTCCAGACCCTCCATCTTCCATAACCCTGCAAGCCTTAAAAGTAGGAGAGCAAAGAGCTTGAAGACATAGGGCACTTAGTAACATCCATAGAGAAGTTGTTGTTGTTGATGATGATGATGGAATGAGGAAGTGGGAGAGACGGGGTGGAGGTTCACGCAGGACAATGCCATTATCCAAGAGGCTGGGTTCTATAGCCTCTCTCTGTAGAGATTGTAATACTAAAAAGGGACTGAAATAAACTTTTCCTTGTCTTTACAGTTTCCTGGGCAACCAGCTGGGAGCCACTGACAGCATCCTGACAACCAATGACCAAGCTTACCTAATTCACACTCCCCGCCCAAAAAAATACATGCACCAAAATGAAGTTTCCTTTGAAAGGAAAAATGAGTTGTTTTTTTAACAAATAAAAATGCTTATTGCAATACAGAAGCTAGCACAACAGAGCCTTCCCTAACTGCCTTCTCACTGGGTTCAAACCTTGCTTTAAACCAGCCCTGCAGTGTCAGCCTGTGTTCACTGCTCTGCCGCCCAAGAAGGTGATTCAGCACACCTTATGTGGTAGAAAGGTTCTTAAATTATAACAGGCCTTGAGATGTCTAGGTCTAAAAGAAGCACAAGTCTGAAAACGACTGTATGTCTGGTGTGTGTCCTCTTTCTTGTGATCTCATGCCTGCTACTCTACCTGTGCCATTGAGCAAAATGGCCTAATGAGAGAGACTCAGCTTCTCAGGTAATTGAGTGAAGAGAAATAACCCATAAACAATTGGGTTGGATTCTGCTAAGTTCCCATGTCCAGTTTCCTAGTCACCCACTAGCCTGTGTCACATTTGTATATTGCACTTTACAACACATTTAAAACATTTTATTTGCAGCTGTATAGCTGAGTCCCAGTTTTCTTCTCTTGTCACAAAAGGTTGTGCTCTACTGCACCTGAGACTAGCAGGCTAGTTTGCTCACTGTTCTGCCTTGAGCCTGTTTGCCATGTTTTTGCTATGGTGGCAATGCCACAGGCATGTGCCAAATAAACAGCTTAAACATGCATGACACCTACTGTATGCATGAGAAAGGTATTCTTCCAGTCTCCCTGAAGATCAACAGGATCTTTTGGTGGCACTGCTTCTGACATACTGGGGGAAAGCAACTTGGAAAGAAAGAGAGCCCAGTTGTGATGTGCCTGGCCTCCCTCACAGTGTGAGGGGAAGGTGATGTGACTGAGTCCAAGAATTATACAACAATCTCAGGGGAACTGAACTAGGTACCTGATACAGAACCTGAGCGTAGTGGTTAGGAGCCTATAGAACTCAAACCAAGAAGCTCAGAGATGCCTTTTGCATGCTCAATTCACCTATGTCATCCCACCATGCTTGTCCAGTGGCCCTACAACCTTCACCCTGCTTGCCTAAGGATGTCCACAAGTAGGAAAAGCTGGTGCTGCTGGCTCAGTACAACAAGAAGGGATGTGGGAAGAAGGGTCAGAATGCAAGGCCCAAAACACCAGTGGCATCCCAAGGCCCAGTGGGGATAGGACTCCACAAATGGGGAGCCATCACCTTAAGGCATGATGGGAGGTGCTGAGGAGGGTTAAAAAAAGATGCAGCAACAGAAGACCTCAGATTAGCACCAACCTTCAGCTGTGCAAGTTGTTCTCTTGGAGTTGTCTATGATCCAGAAAACAATGGCCAGCAACAATGGCCAGCAACAAGCAAGCATCATTTAGCCCAGTGTGAGGGTTCAGAAGAAGAGTTGTCAGGAGCTAAGAGTGAAAGGTCAGGGATTATGATTTCCCTTGATTTACAGCATCACCACATGGGAAGCTTTCTCACTCAACGTTTATTCATTTCTTTGGTATCCTATATTTCATTTTTGGCATGTTTCCTAGCATATCACATGGATGCCTTTAAACTGCTCCAAGATTGAATTATAGAAATATAGAGTAGGAAGAGACTCAGAGGATCCCCTAGCCCAACTCCCTGCAACTTAGACATGAATTGACACACTGAATGACAGTGAGGATAACAGGGAGCATCCAGAGCAGCCCAAATATGGGGATACAAGTTAAGACTCAGGGAAGCAGAGAGCTGGTAAACACAAGTCTCTATTTGTATCCATTCTTATGCTATACTGAAGCAGTTGTTCCTAGATATTGCCCTGAGGCTCATTTGGCCCTGATGCCAAGCTGGGTATCGAAGACTTGTACTATCTGTCAAAATCACTTTGTGTTTCTGAAAAATACATTATATATGATTTGGTATTTCAGTAGGGCTTCAAGGTCATTACTGAGGGTTGATGAAATCGTTCTCTGGAACATTCTGCCTGTTTCTTCCACTGCACTTACACCCAATGTACTGTGAAGATGAGACAATATTTAAGTCATCTAACCTTCTTAATGATTTTGGGTTAATATTTATATGCAACTGAAAAAAATGGGCATATGGAGCCTATGTAAAATATCTGTATGGTATTTACTCCCAACTACCAAGAGAACTGTCGATTAAAAGTGACAAAAATAATTATTATTATTGTTGCTGAGATTATTATTGTAGTTGGCATCTGTCTGCCTTGAGAGACAATGGAGTGCACCTCTAGGGATGAAGTCAAATTGCTGCATTAGCAGCACCAAAATGAGCTCCCCGGTGTGGAAACTTGGGCAGTGTTCATGGATGTCCTAGGCTGCACAGGCGACAATACACTCTCTTGGCCTCACTGATGTAGTCCAAAGGAAAGCAGAGCAGTATGTATGGAACCAGCATGGCTACAGGAGTTGCCAGAAAGAGGCATACAAGGTTCCATCTGTCTGTCTTAGATACTCCTGTCCAGATTTGTGCAGTATTTACTCCTTAGATTTTCTTCTCCCTAAGATATTCCACAAAGCAGCAGTGGTTTAGGGACAGAGTTTTCCTTCTCCTAGATCGGCTACCTTCCCAGTTTGACCAGCCCCATCAGTCCCTCATGCCCCTCTACAACATGTACAGGAATCACTTTCTTGACAGTTGCACTCACTATTGGTTTTGTCCACTCAATCTGATAGAGTCAGTCCCTGCATGCAGGGCAAGACCCTAGCTCACTGAAGGTCTGGGACCCCTCAACGACCCTTGCTTGGTTTAGCCAGCGTAATGAAGCCATTTCCAGGTTGTGGCTGCTGTCGCATGCTGACAGCTTCTGTGACCCACAGGGAAGAGCTAAGTACAGGGTGGGGACCAAAGATGGACAAAATACCCCAGAAGGAGCATGTTGTGTCCCCCACCAGAGGATCTAATCCTTCCACTAACACATTGTATGCCCCATAACCCAGTTTTTATGCAAGGAGCTCAAGGTGACAAACACACTTCTTCCTGTATGAATATTTTTTTAATGTTATTGAAGTAAAAGACGTACAAAAAAAGCAGCACAGTATATCTAGGAGAGACTTAATATTTAGTTGGTAAAGTACTTAAGAACATTACAAAAGCCATGTGTCTTTTTTTTTTTTACCATGGACAGGGAGTACGGGCATGAATGGGCATCTGTATTTGTTGTATATAAGATAACAACCCACCAAGCAGTCCAGAAATTTTCAGGGTCCTCCCAGCCTTTGGCAACAGGTCATTTATTGTTTTCAGCCAATACTGAACTCCACATCATCCATAAATCCAATATGTAAAATTTCCATATCGGGGCAATTGAGGTTCTGGCTGCCACCAACATCCATGTCAAGAGTTCCAGAGAGTAGAAATCTTTCAAATGGTCACCTCATAATTTTAGTATAAAAAGTTGCGGTGACAGTGGATATTTTAAGACAGTCTTTTTAAAAACAAACAACGCCCCCCACCATTCTACAGAATTTGAATAAATGTGGGCCATCCCACCATAGGCAGAAAAAGTTTACTCTTTTCCCATACTCCTTCAGCAGTTCTGTGACTTCATATGGGGAGTTTGCATTGGTATGCAATGCCATCTATGCAGGATTTTCTTAGAATGCTCTCTGCTATAAAAGGAGGTTGTTCTACATGGTTTAGATGACCATAGCTCATACCATTTAGAATCTTTTATTTCTATGTGAAGGTCTTTCTCCCGTGTAAGTTTAAGGCTTAATAATGGACCAGTGGAAGGCGGAAATCCTAATTCTGCATACATAGCAGACAGCAGTCCTTTCCCCCTTTGACCTTAATCTAATAAAAGTACTTTAGATAGCTGTACACTTGGCTGGACCCCTTGAGATATAACCTTTTGCAATGTTGAATTTTAAAATCAGTCGTGCTATTATGGGAATGATGAGGGGAAAAATCTCCATGTGCATCCTTTCTTCTGCCTCATCAAACAAGTTCTGCCCAGGTGCTGCCCTAAGGGTCTGGCAAAAATTAATCCATTTATACAAAGTAATTTATTTTTAATTAATTAACAAACTTTGTAATCTGGCATCACCCATTCTGGTACACTCAGTCACTACATCTCACTGCCCAAGAAACAAATTTTCCCGAAGTGTTGCCCTCAGGCCCCTTTCCTTCTCATTTAAATTGCTCTGAATTGGCTCTTTTCTGCATCAGTTGCCTTTGATGGTCCAACTCCTATCCAAGTCGTTCCTGACTCTTGCTTATTCCAGCACTATGAAGGCAGTCCTGAGCACATGCCTTTTCTGGGCAATGCTCTCTCCAGGTGAGTTGAAAGCAGATAACCAGAATTCTTTTTATCATCTCAGAATGTGCTGTGAAGGAGGACGAAGAGAACCTCAGAGGATCATCACTGGAAAAGGAGCAGAGTATGGCATACCTAAAGAGAATAGTGATCAGAGACCACTGATTATACATTTAGCAGAGTGGAAAAGTCTCCTAGTAAGGTACAGTTTCAAAGTGGAGAGCCAGGGCTATACTATCTCTAATATAGAACATGTGGAATTGTGTTTACTTTGTTCCAAACCAAAATCTTCCATTTTCTTTCATTTCTTTGGCCCTTTCCTCCCCTTTCCCACTGTTTTGTGAGCACTGCAGACTGGGCACTCTGGTGTGTTTTCTTTTTTAAAAAAATATTTATGATTTTCAGGTTTATACATTTCAATAATTTTACAGTCATTTTAACATTTCAAAACTTGACTTCCTCCCCCCACTTTCTGCAGTTCCTTAAATTTACTCTGGTGTGTTTTCTTTCGTTGTCATCCGTTTGGTGCTCAACAACCTGTAAGTAACTCCTCTAAAGCCCTTGGGATGATGTTACTTCTCTATATCATCCCTGAGGATTTCCAGTATGGGGTGTTATAGAGGCTGCCTTTGTTGCATTAGAGTGTTTTTTTTATTGAATTTTTCTCTTTTGATGTCTCACTGCAGCAAGTATTCACTAGAAAGGGAAGCCTTCCTTTCATATCTAATCTCTGCATCCACAGCTCTTGAATAATGCAATTCCCTCAATTCATCACTATATATAGCAATTGTGGCAGGTCCTTTTCCTATTCTTCTTTAAGTGTGTTAGCCTGGATTGGAGGTGGGTAGAGTTTATAAAAGACATTGATAAATTCAGAATAACATGGGCTAAGTAGTTTTCTTTGTCTGTCCGCAATCTTTCAGCTTCATTGGATGATCAAGAGTTCTAGTGTTATATTAAGAAGGGCCAAAGTGAGTCCCTTTAAACATTCTGAAGGCAGCCCTGTATTGCGAAGTTTTAAATGCTTGATGTTTTAGTATTTTTATATGCTGTGAGCTGCCCAGAGTGGCTGATGGGTGGGGTATAATAATAATAATAATAGTATTGGTAACAACAACAACATTGATAAAATTATGCAGAGCATGGGCATAGTTTCAATGGATGTTCAAGAATTTTTGTGTTATGAAAAAGGACCAAAATGAATCTTTTTAAACTTTCACCGAATAATAAATGGTTGTGTAAGAATTGTGTAAGACTCAAAGAAGTGGAGTATTTACTTGAGAGATCCAGTGGGAGGAAAATTGGTGGTAGACAGGAGAGGATTGAGCACTCCACCACACCTAGGAAATAGTAAAACTTATTACTTCTAGCTAATGACTTCAACAGCACTAATTAATGAGTGTTTGCCTTATTTTATTTTACTAAAATGAAACATTATTCAAAAGGTTTATTGGATCCCTGTTAATTAAACATATTTAACATACTTGTACAGTGGTACCTCGGGTTAGGTACTTAATTCGTTCCGGGGGTCCGTTCTTAACCTGAAACTGTTCTTAACCTGAAGCACCACTTTAGCTAATGGGGCCTCCTGCTGCCACTGCACCGCCAGAGCATGATTTCTGTTCTCATCCTGAAGCAAAGTTCTTAACCCAAGGTACGATTTCTGGGTTAGCGGAGTCTGTAACCCGAAGCGTATGTAACCTGAAGCATATGTAACCCGAGGTACCACTGTATACTGATTTTTCATGTTTCATAAAAGTTTGGATCTGCAATCTCCTCTTCTCTGTGCATTATTCACAAAAACACAAACACCAAAAAGAAAGAAAGAAACAGCTTTGCATTAATATTTCTCTCCTGCCTGTAGTTGTACCACTGAAATGCATCTCTGCGGTCAACACTACTGAACTCTCAGACGAAAATGTTTCGGAATGTAAACCTGGACAGAATCTCTGTGTTGCCGGTGTTTTGAACACAAAGTCAGGTAAGTCTAACCTATCTTTTAATCATTTCCCTTTTGATGCACAAAAGCAGAAGTGAGGAAGAAGTGGCATTCCAGCTGTGCTTGAATTTGAAATTCATCAGCCACAGCCAGCATGGCCAATACTCTGGAAAGATGAGAGATGTTGTCCAACCAGTTCTGGAGGACCACATCTTCCCCATCCCTGCAGTGAGTAATGGCTAACATGTGTAAGTGGGTTATCTAAAAATAAAATAATAAAGAAAGAACATCTGATCACAACCAGTGATCCATTTTGGATGCCCATTTTGATTTGCAGTATCTAGAGATCTGCAGCACCCCCAAACTAATGAAAACCAGTTTACAGTTGGCTATCAGACCAGGATAAGAAACTTGGACTATAAACCAAATATAGTCAGTGCCAAGAACTGCACTACAATTGAGAGTTTCTCCACTGCTTCCGTAAATAGTATTCATATGTTGAGCAATCAATGGATGGAAGATCAAGGTGCTTCACACTGTCATGGCTCCTTGTCCCACCTCAAGTAATTTTGAAATAATGCTTCACAATGTGGAGAACTGAGGAAGGAAAAAACACAAGAGGAGTATTCCAGTGGTTCACCTCTAAACAAACGTTTTAAGGTTTCAGGAAATATAGCAAGGTATTAACTTAATTAATGGATGCATACTCTATCTCAAGGCAGGCAACATTTTTTGGTGCTGCTGTTTCTACTTTCCCTGTTATCCAAGCTGGATGGAATTTGGTGCTAGGGTGGCTACCATAGCAAGCCCATGCCTGCTTCTTGCAACCCTCTAACTAACATATTTTGGAAGATTTGTCACATATCTTATTCTGCTCAGAGATTCCCCACTCACTCACAAGTCATTATCAGCTAATTGCCGAGGTCAGGGTAAGTCAGATTTCAAGGATATACCACGATACATCTTCTTTCATGACATCTCTGGAAAGACATTGTGAAGACAGTCTGAAGCCCAAGGAACCCCTGACCTGTGATATGCAGATATATGCTACTAAACCGGACCATTTGGTTGGATGGGTCAATGGTGCTCACCTGACCTTCCATTGCCCACATCACTGCTGCATCCTTGGAGGTAGAGGGGGAAGGGCAATGAGACAGAGGTCAGTGTGATGCAAGCTGAGATTGCTGAACTGCGCAATATGAGTTCAGCGGAGCACCACCACTCCACTCTGTTACTGTTTTTTTTAAAAAACACATTATTGAAATTTTACATTTTTAGCATCAAAATATCATCACATATAACAAAAATACCACCCCCCAATTTCCCCCTCCCCTCCACGACTTCCCTGAGCTTCCTCTTTTTGGGGGGGGCATATTATCTCTCCCTGCTTATTGGTTATTTCTATTCTCTAATTTTTTAAAAATTATTATTACTCTCTTATCACTTAAACATGTTCATCCTACATTTATTTTGTTAATTGCAAGCGTTTAATCAAACCCTGCAAGTAAGTCCATTTCTTTGCATTGATTCTGTAAATATGACATGAATGGTTCCCAGTCTTTCTTAAAATCTCTATTGTCCTTGTCTCGAAGTCTTTCCGTTAATTTTGCCATTCCAGCATATTCCATCCATTTTCTTTGCCATTCTTCTTCGGTTGGTATTTCAACACTTTTCCATCTTTGTGCTAGCAATATCCTAGCCACAGTTGTAGCATACATGAAAAGTTTTTTCTTCTCTTTTGGCAAATCTTGACCTGAAATGCCTAGTAAAAAGGCTTCTGGGTTTTTCACAAAAGTTATCTTAAATATTTTTTTCAATTCATTATAAATCATTTCCCAGTGCTTTTAAATTAACTTACAATTCCACCACTCTGTTACTGTTTTTAAGCAGTAGAAAACACTGCAAACTGTTTTCAAGTTTGTAGGATATATCAGAATGCAGTTTGCAGAATTCTGAAAGGAAGTTCTGCATTATTTCAAATGAAATGTTTTTTATAAGTTTAAATGGAATGGTTCCATTTTAAAAATGCTTCAAGATAAACAAATCCCCAGCACTCTTGTTTCAAAAAATAGTGGCCCTTCTCCTAGTCTATTAAATTTAATAATACTTTCTATATGGTTAGTCTGAAATTTCCCCCATTCAGCCAGATAAGAATATGGGAAACATTACAAATAAACTATGTTTGGAGTTAATAGACCAGCATTTTTTGCTCAAGTTCTAGGCATTTCTTTTAAAATTCTCTTTCACAGTTGCTAATAGAGAGGAAGTTTTCTATGGATGTGCCGCGTCTAAAGTGTGCCATTCGGGCCATTACAGCTTCACTTCAACTCAGGGTAAATTCCTTGACATGACGATCCACTGCTGCAGCAGTGACCTGTGCAACAATGAAACTCTCACAAGTAAGTGTCTACATCTTTTTAAAAATATCCTACATATTATAGTTGTGCTCCAGATTCAGCCAAGGCACAACCTAAGCTGGGCATCTTTTGAGGGATCTTAGTCTCATTCAACTGGGGTTGAGACAGCCTCAGATGGCTAGATCTAGGACTGAGCAGTGCAGAGCTTTCTGGGGATGAGTTGTCAGGCAGACAGGAAGCAGAGGCTGCCATGAGTGAGAAGGAGAAACACTGAAAAAGAAGACCATTCTGGGAGGATCCCTTTTGAAGAAGGTCCTTTCCTCCTTCCTGCCCTCCAAAGGAACACCATGGAAGATCAGATTCTCCTGTTGCTAAGTGGAAGGATCTGACTGTGCACTCTTCTGATGCACCGTATGCCAGCCATATTTTAATTGTATGTTAAAATATGATGAAAGAAATAAATATATATAAAATCTCTTAGCATTGAGCTCCAAATTGCTTTGGAGGTGGGAAGGTTGTCGTCAGAGCAGTACATCATGAACTGAAAGATCCACAGGCCACAGAACAGAGGGTCAATGCACAACTTTCTTTGTGTATACACTAATACCTCCGTGAATGTCCGCCTTGTCTAGCGCCCATTCCGGCGAACGTCCACGGCAAACGCAGAAGTACTGGAATGGGTTACTTCCATGTTTGCCGCTCGCACATACGCGGAAGCACTAAATTGCGCTTCGTGCATGCGCAGAAGTGCAAACCGCTCCCCATGTGTTCACAGACATGTCACTTTGCCCTGTGTATTTTTTGGCTAGCAGCCGGGGCTCCAGAATGGATCCTGGCCGCAAAACAAGGTACAACTGTATATAGGAGTGTGTGTTTGTCCATGTGTGTGTGTTCTTTTGCATTTAATGTAGCAGTTTAAGGTTTTTCAACATCTTCCCATAGACAAACTTCAATTTTAACCCATAGAAGATACTTAACACCTATCTTTTGGGGAAGGTGCTAAAAAGTATCATTATCTTCATGTGTGAAAACCTCTTAGATGGAGGCTTAATTCAGCCCTCTTGTGTCCTTAGCCAGCTCTCATCACTCCGCTGTAGCAACATCACAATCCCTCCACCACCAGCAACCTTCTTCTGGAGCTTATCCCTAAAAACACAAGATGAAAAGTTTGAAAATACAATAATGAATGCAAGCATACATTATTGGAGTTAACTTCCAGACGAGCATTGCCCCGTAAAGACTTTTAAAAGGAAAGACCTTTTAGCAGCACATAAAAAGCAAATGAGATAATAAATGTATATGTGATGCCAGAGATTGTAGATATAAAGACAGATAAAACCATTACATATACTGACTATAGATTTGATTTTGGCAGTTCCAGATCACAATGCTCTTACACCGAATGGTATGCAGTGCCCAGCCTGCTTCGCTGCCAAATTTCAGAATTGTACGAGTGATAAGACCGTCAACTGCCTTGGGAATGAGAATCAGTGTGTTCATTTTGAGGGAGCTCTTATGGAAGGTAAGATTGCTACTGAACCAGGAAACAAAGCCTGCAAATTACCTTGGAAAACCATGCTGACCCCTTTATTTTCCCCTGTCCCCATTTTATGTTGTCAGAAAAGTAAGAAGCAAGCTTTTCTTCTTTTTTGAATCTGTTTTTAAAAACAATAATCAAAGTTTCTTCTACATGTCAATGCACTTGGTATATCAGTCTCTAATATAAATGAGAGAGAGAAAGAAGCCCCTCTGTCTCTTTCCCCCACTTCCTCTGATATCTCCTGTGGATGCATGCTTTTGTACATTTGGCAGAAGGCACCAGTGGGCTCTGCTCCTGGTTAGCTATCCTTGACACAGACTTTGCCCACAACCAGATTTCAGAATTAATAATGTGATGGAGGATGGAAGAGAGAATGTGTTGGAGAAAAAGATACTGCCTGGGGAAAGTGTCACATGGAGGAAGAGCCCATCACCTTATCTCACTTGCTTCTCTGCTTACACCAGTAGAGGGAATATTCAGGCCTCTCTAACTCTACCTTGAAACTCTCCCCAGACCACATCTCTCTGTTAACAGCAAGCAAAATGGCAGAAACTAATTGGGGCAAAATGCTTGCAATTAGCTCCAAATCTATTTGACGTTTTATACAGATAGTTTTACTAGAGCCCGCCACACCTTTAGATGGTCTTTAGATGAACATGTGATTGAAAAATTGTGGTGTTTACTAGAGCCCGCCACACCTTTAGATGGTCTTTAGATGAACATGTGATTGAACAGTGCCCCTTTTTTAAATATCTGGGTGTTACATTTCAGGCTACATCTAGTTGGCTAGCCCACTTTAAGGCTGTAACCATCCTAACACGAAGAACAATTGGTGTCCTGCTTAGTTTCTTCCATACCCGGGGAGGACAATTGGTGATCCCAGCATTAAGAGCTTTTGTTGGGAAAGCTATTCCCCAGATGTTATATGGGATAGAACTCTGGGGGCGGAACCAGAGGCTGTTGGAACGGCTTGAAATTTTGCAAAATTATTACCTCAAGAGGATTCTAGGCCTTCCTCAAGGAACACCAGCAGCTTTCTTGAGGGTGGAAGTTGGATTACCCTCTGTGTCTGCCAGGGCCCACTTAAGATTCCTACGATTTTACATCAACCTTGCAAACACTTCAAACACCTTATTGGCCAAACAAGCCTTTGTATACAGATAGTTTCTTGAAAACAGAAACCAGTTCCAAAACGGTCTGAGAAACCCTCAGGACTATCTAGGTTCCCTTCAAAGTACTGGTGTCACATAGTTAAATGTGCCAAATATCTTGGGAATTGGGCATCTCAAGGACTGCCTTCTCCCACATAAGCCTACTCATCTGTTGAGGTCACCTGTGAAAGTTCCCCTTCTGGTCCACCCACATCCTGAAACTGAGAAGGTTGGATCTACTTAGGGGTAACACCTCAGCCCTCAAATGTACTCTCCATGGCCTTTCAAGTTCTAAGGACATTGGGTGTCATCTGAAATTGTTTCTTTATAGCCATACTTTTTTATTCAGGACAAGTGGCATATCCCCCTGTTTGTTGCACTCACCACCCCACTCCCATCCAAGACATTTTGAAAGTCTCTCACACCTCTTACAAACATTTGAAGAGTGCATTTCCCTCCTCCAGTGTGCTTTTCCACCCCGCGTGACTCCTTCTCCTTCTCTCTCTGTCCCTGTCTCTCCCTCTCTCCCTGATTTCTGAAGGGGTAGACCCCCTTCTATGATTCCTCTGCTATTTGGGATGCTACTCCCTCCACTTCACCCTTTCCTACATGCTCCTTAACCCTACCCCATGATTTATTATCCTTTATACACCCCACATTCCCATTCCTCCCTCATTTCCTCCCCCTTACTGGTGACCTCTGCTTTTCACACACCCCAATCATTAACCCACCCACTTCATTGATCTGGTCTTACTTGGTACACTTCACTTTGCTCCCCCATCTCAAGGAAACCATGATTGGTACACTCCATCGCCTTAGCTTTTTGTTGCTCTTTCACAAACATCTCTCCCTCTTCCTCCCAAATGCACACATATTAATATTCTATCCTTCTTTTCTAAAAAGATGTCTCTCCCTCACAGGCATACATGCATATATACATACCTCTGTTTACCTCTCTCTCCTTTACAAAGATGTAGAGACACCTATCACCAAGACACTCATGCATACGTACAGCCCTACTGTTTTTGCTTTTCTTTTTCACAAAAACACACAGACCACATATGTCCACATACACACATATATCCCCCTCCTTTCTTTAACACCTGGATACCAAAAGACAATGACTACCTCTAACCACCTTACTTCCTCTTTCTTATCCATCCCAACACACCATACTTAGGAAATCCTTTCTTTTCTGACAATCAAATGATGCTCATCCCTGGAACGAAACCAGCAGCTGGCAGGCAGCAAACATCTAAGCAAATGGGGTGGTCCATATAATTTCTACTCCCCCCCAAAAAAAAAAAACCAACGGGGGGGGCAGGTAGCAAATGCACAATGTCAGCTGTGATTTGGTTGGACTCCTGAGGCATCCAACATCACAATCCTTCTCCCTCCCCTCAACCTCCCCTTCTTCTGCTTCTTCCTCTTCCTCCTCTTCAGATGCCAGGCCTTCCTTCTATGCTTGAGCCTCCTCGGCTTCTCAATTTTCCTTCCCCTCCCCTGCCTCCTCATTGTTATCATGCCATTCATCAGTGGCTGCATGAACATTGTATTCCAAATTTTAGATGTGTTTATGGGATTGCTGCAGATTTTTCAGCTGTATATTTTATAAAAATGAATTATTAAAATTCACATTCACTAACACAACCACAATTTCAAAGGCCCTGGAAAAGCACTAATGTGAACATTTCTTTCTTTCTTCTTCTTCAGGTTTTCATAAAGGGGATAGATTCTTTTTCCATGGATGTGCAACAAAAGATTTTTGTGCCATAAAGGAAAAACAAAAGAATGGTTTCGGACATATAGTCCGTATTGGCAACACTATTATCACTGCCAGAAAAGAGAATTGTTATAATGCTTCATAAGTTTGAAGCCTAGTGATCACAGCCAGGCCTCAGGACCACTGGGCTTCTTTTATCCTCTTGGTGTTGGGGTTCTGGGTTCTAGCTCCAAAAAGCTAGGGTGTAAAATTTAAACCAGTTAAATTTCCAATGTGATCATTATGATAAGAAAATAAATGATTATGGCAAATGAAATGTTGGTTCTCAAGTCTATAACTTTCAAATAAATACAGTAAGCCTGCAACTTAATAAAGCTCACAATTTAATAAACTAAAGGGACATATTACCACTTCTGATGGGAGTTCCATTAAATGGCAGCAGTTAGGGAAAAAGTATTTCAGGAAACACTAGACAGGACCTCTTGCTAATGCCTTCTCCAGCATTGGTGGGTATCTGGGATGGATGAAATGAAAATGGAACCTATAAAGAGCTGGTTTGCTATCCAGGAACAATCCTTGCATTATAACTCCATGCCCAAACACATTTTTCCTTGCTCCACAGTTTTCTCCCTGAAAACCTGCTCTTTAAAGCTGAATCAGAGCAAATGGCAATCCAGGGAGGTCCAGCGCCGAGGGCCTTCTGGTGGTTCCCTCGCTATGAGAAGCCAAGTTACTGGGAACCAGGCAGAGAGCCTTCTCAGTAGTGGCACCCGTCCTGTGGAACGCCCTCCCACCAGATGTCAAAGAGAAAAATAACTACCAAACTTTTAGAAGACATCTGAAGGCAGCCCTGTTTAGGGAAGCTTTTAATGTTTAATAGGTTATTGCGTTTTAGAGTTTTGTTGGAAGCCGCCCAGATTGGCGGGGTATAAATAAATTATTATTATTATTATTATTGTTGTTGTTGTTGTTGTTTGTTGTTGTTGTTGTTGTTGTTATTATTATTATTATTATTATTATTATTATCCAAATGGCTATCCTGAAACACTGAAAATATTTTATGGGAAAATGACTAAAAAGGCTTGTCTTAACCAGATATGGATTACTACCATGAAGTGAAAAATTAAGACTGAGCTGAGGATGAGCTGAGGATGAAGAACAACAACAAAACCAAACACATTTTCAAATATGTAGAATCATAGACCCATAGAGTTGGAAGGGTCCCCACGGGTCATCTAGTCCAACCCCCTGCAGTGCAGGAATCTCAACTAAAGCATCCATTATATCCATGGCTATCCTACCTCTGCTTAAAAACCTCCATGGAAGGAGCGTCCAACACCTCTCATGGGAGTCAAACAACTCTTTTTTTAAAAAGCTGTTTTTATTGGGTTAAAAAAAACAGACACCACGCAAATGCAAGTATAAGAACAATTAAACACTTATCCAGCAGTACACCTAATGGTGTTTGTTCTGTCTGTTGACTTTAGACATAAACTTACACATTCAGTGTTCAAACATATCACTTAACATAAACTCTCCACTGAGAATAATGATCAGTTGATGTGACAAGGTTTTGATTTTGGTCATTACCATAGTTAAAGAGAGTGGAACATGTTTCATGGAAGATTTCTCTATTCATTATGCATCTAATTGCCTTCCTGTGTCTGGTGAGGCACCCAGTCATTGCTGTATCTATAATATTATTTCCCACATGTCCAGGCATATTTCAGTCTGGTTCTTCCAGATTACAGTGGAACTTCAGCCCCTGAATGCCTTGGGGGCTGAACATTCCGGCTTCTGAACAATTGAAAACTGGAAGTGATTGTCCCAGTTTTCAAATGTTCTTTGGAAGCCAAACATCTGGTGTGGCTTCCGATTGGCTGCAGGAAGCTCCTACAGCCAATCTGAAGCTGTGCCTTGGTTTCTGAACCATTTCGGGAGTCAAACGGAATCCCAGAACAGATTAAGTTTGGGAGCCGAGATTCCACTGTATCATGCTGCAGACTGAAAGAAGCCTACTAGTTCTCTGTGGAGAAGAGTGGAGCCCAAGTCTATGCCCAAAAACAGTAGGGCAAAGGCAGGATTTGGAAAAAGGACTGGTTTTGTCAAACAGCTCTTATCATAAGAAAGTTATTCCTGAAGTTTAGTAGGAATCTCCTTTCTTGTTACTTTAAGCCATAGAGTTGGATCTTACCCTCCAGAGCAGGAGAAAACAAACTTGCTCCATCTTCATATGCCAGCCTTTAAGATATTAGTCTCCTCTTTTCCTAGCTAAACATACCCAATTCCTTCATTCGTTTCTCATACAGCTTGGTTTCCAGACCCTTAATCATCTGGGTCGCCCACCTCTGCACATATTCCAACTTGTTCATACTTTTCTTAATTGCTGTGCCTAGAACTGGACACAGAACTCTAGAGGTGGTCTGACCAACACAGAATAGAGTGGAATTATTACTTCCCCAATCAGGACACTATTCTTCCGTTGATGCAGCCTAGAATAGCATAAGCTCTTTTTTACACTTTTCCCCACACTGTTGTTAAGTTTTTGGTCTACTAAGACCACTAGTTCCTTTTCACATTACTACTGGCAAGCCAGGTGTTACCCAGGGGGTTGGGGGGGAGAGGGGGTTATTTTGTGTGGGTTTTGTGTGTGTGTGTGTGTGTGTGTGTGTGTGTGTGTTACAGGGAATGGGAGACATATCTGAAGGAAACAGGCCAACCCCATTCTTATCTCTCACCCAACTGATACCCTCCATATTTTTTAGGGCCCAGAGGATGCTCAGCCCTCATCAATAAATTTCTTTCTAAGCAATGGACTGTATTTGTATGGGAGACAGTAGGGTACAGGACTGGAAGAACTGGCAGAAAGACTGATGCTCCTAACTATATTAAACAGAAGTCAGGATAGAATACTGCCTTCTTTTACCAGTGATGATCCAAAAGGATATTGTGGACGATGGTATCAAAGGCCACTGAGAGATCCAGCAGAACTAGGAAACAGCTTTCATCTTTGTCCCTAACCTGCTGGAGACAGTTGATAGCCCTGGTTAGCTCCACATTCCAGTGAGCCACCAGGGAATGAGCTGAAAGGCCACAAACATGGGATAAAACATCCCCTACCACTCTCTGGAAACCATTTGGATCCATTAAGTGGTGGGGGTGAACCATCCGAATCAGTCTCACCTCCCTGCAGAGGATAATAGTCGCAGAGAAGTCCAGTTGCGCCAGGAAGTGATTCAACAATGGCACTTTTTTTGTTTCGCTTTTACTTAGTGTCAGATCACCCATATCCATAGAGGTAAACACCAGGTCTAAGGCATGTCTGCGACTCTGAGTTGGGCCAAAATTATTCAGGGACAGCCCCATGGAGGCCATTCTTTCCACGAAGTCCCAAGCGGCCCCTTGTAAGGTCATTCTGGCATGGATGTAAAAATCCCCCAGGCCAACCAAACTAGGTGTTTCCAGGAGAACATCACCATGACCTGAAGCAGCTCAGGCAGGGAATCCTTGGTGCAGCGGGGAGGTCGGTACAACAAAATGAATCCTGTACTGCCCCTATTGCCCAGCTTCCAGAACATGCACTCAGAAAACTGGGTTTTCCCAATAGGATGCCTGGTGCAAACTAATGACTGCCTAAAAATCACTATAACCCCCCCCCCCCCCGCCCACATGACCTGGGTTGTTGTGCATAAGAGAAACTTGGTGGACAACCAGTGGCAAGGACAGGCCCATCTGCTTCATCCAACCAAGTCTCTGTCACACATGCCAGATTAAAATTACCTTGACTTTCTAGGCATCTGGGTAGGCTTGTCTAAACAGGAATATTTTTAGTAGCTGCCAAAAAGTACAGTGAAGGAGCCTGCTTGATCTCAATAGGCAGGGAGTTCCAAAGTATAGGCGCTGCCACACTAAAGAACTGAGTTCTTATAAATGCAGAAAGGGTATTATGTGGCATAATAGCCACATAATACCCAAATTGCATCATAATCTGGGGCCCAAGTTGGTGCCCCTGGCTGTGCTCCACTAGTGGGTTACACTCAACAGCTTTTTCTACTAGTTACTGGAGATCCTATGTGGGTTAGGCTATTGTGCACATGCCTTGTAGGAATATGGTTAGGCACTCTGGGACCAGAATGCTGAATTCTGAACGTGCCCTTGGTTTGATCCAAGGTGGGACAAGAATCCTCTTATTTCCCGACTCCTGAATTTCTCAGTGGGTCACCATAGTTCTTCCAAACAGCAGGAATCTGCCCTAGTTGCCTAGTGACAATTGGCTAAAGCTGTGTAAGAGCATTCAACTCGCTACTGACACCAAAAATGTTTCACAAAATGTATGAAGGCATGAAGAAAGCCTTTGGACCAACAGATAGGTAGCCGTGTTGGTCTGCCATAGTCAAAACAAAAAAAATTTTTTTCCTTCCAGTAGCACCTTAAAGACCAACTAAGTCAGTTCTTGGTATGAGCTTTCGTGTGCATGCACACTTCTTCAGATATACTGAAACTACTGGAAGGAAAAATTTTTTTTTTGTTTGGACCAACAGTTAGGAAAACTACATCACTGAAAAGTCTGTTGGGAAAGAGCATCACACACCACAGCAAGCAACAAAAGCAATGGGCAGAGCACTATCAAGAACTGTATTTGTGGGGAAACATGGCATCTGACACAGCAGTTGACAGTGTCCAGACCCTACCTGTCTTGGAAGAGCTGAATGACCTCCCTCCCTTGATTTGCTGACAAATGCCATCAACTCTCAGATATGTGGTAAAGCCCCAGGACAGGATGGAATCCCAACAGAAGTGCTGAAAGCCACCTTCAATTCCTCCATCATGATGCATCTCCGCAACCTCCTCTTGGGAACAAGAATCTGTGCCACAAGACATTTGTGACACCAGCAACAAAGGTGACCACCATGACTGTAACAACTACCATGGAACCTTAGTAATTCTCAGTACTTTGTGGAAGGCCTTTGCCCTTGTAGTTCTTAACAGATTGTGGTTCGAGGACCCGACCCCCGCGATGTGAAATGAATACACAAGGACACGAGATATAAGGTTAATGGGCAAGAAAAGGCCACAACTTTATTGATTACAGCAGTGAAAAGGTATTGGCTTAGGCATTGGATGTCTAAAACGGATGGGTTTATTCACCAGTAGGTGGAGCCTGTTGATGCTCATCCAACTATAGGCTCTCCCCTGACGTCACCGAGGGTCGTGCCATGGCCTCCCGCCAAGCAGGCATCGGACGGAACACACGACCGCCGGATTCCTTTAACGGAATACCCAACATATTGAAGGCATAGGCGATGGCCACACCTAGCTCTTCTACACCACAACACATATTTCCAATGCCTAACCGCCACCCGAGCCCAAGAGGCTCGCCGCCAATACCTTCACGGCTGCAACCAATCCCAAATACTCCTGATTACGCTATCTAACCAAATGTCATTCCCCAGGTCTGATAAATGCACACCATCATTCCGGTATAAGGCTTGGTCACCAATCCGGATACGGTCATGATAAATGACTCGGCCATACATGAAGCGCACCCAACGGGCCACCGCCCGATTTACGAGTTTCCTGGTTTTTTCCATGGCCATACAGCTATGCGCACCGTGCCAAACCAGCCTCTTCAGGAAGGAAGACCAGAACACCGTAGTCCTGGGGCACAAGGCAGCAATCGCATCCAAGTCTCTCTTTATGTGCCACGACACATCCGCACTTCCTTTGTCAACCAGGTCGTTCTCCCCAAGCTGAATGATAAGGGCATCGGGGGAACCGAACGTGGCTACTTTCTGCACCAGCAAAGGCATGAGTTCCTCCCAAAGCATGCCTCGTCTCGAAAACCAGGAAACTCGAACTCCCGGTGGCAAACCAAGATTAGCCTTGAGGCCGGAGCTAACCGCCCGGACGCGGGCCCAATGGACTATGCTATGGCCGCAGATCCACACACTTCTCCCGAAGACAGCTGGGAATGAAAGGAAAGAGAAAACCAGTGAGTAGGGTAGCATAGAAGAGCGCATGCTAGCGAATATAACCCTTATAAGCGTTGGATCTCCACCGGCCCATTTCCTTGATCCTGTCAGCCGGCAGACCCAACCGCGCCGCCGTTGTAGCAGCGCCAATCCTGAATGAGTGTGCAGCGTAATCCTGTGAAGGTAGACCGCAGCTGTCAATGGCTTTGCGGAGTACCCTCGTGAACTGATGCCTCAGTAAAGGAGACCCGTCCGCATGCACCAGGAGCGGACCCGGGCCGGGTGGCCTTAGGCAGAGGTATCGTCTAGTATCCTTGACCGGGCATGGGCCCCGTTGCGCAGACGCTGTCAGTTTAACCAAGACACCCCTACCGGCCTGATCAGTTTTGGATTGACGTATCCGTACCGTCATACCTGACTCGGACAACTGCACGTCTTCCATAAGGAGACCGCGCGTAGCCCCACTACCGGTAACCTCGACCACAACTTCGCCCACTCTTAATGCGCCAAAAAAGGCGATGGCATACGCCGCGGAAAAGAGGCGGGCCTCAAACTTGGTCCAACAAATTAACCTAAGCTTTGTACGGATCTGAGATAGTAACCCGTAAGAGATCGGCTTACGGCCCTCGGCCCTCGGGGGTCGCAACCTGCCCCAACCCTCGACGGCCCTGCGGACCAGGAAATCACTGCACGGATCAGAGGAGAACGTGGCTTTGGCGAAGAAGCTGATGGCGGCTACATGTATCTTCAACGTTTTGGGGGCACGGCCTAAATAATCTAGATGAGACAGGTATTGCAGCACGTCGTCAGTTGTGGGTGGCACGCTAGGTGAAATTCCCGATACCCCAGACCTGAAGCTCTGGAAGTCGCACCAGGCCTTCTTATAAGACCTGAGGGTGGAAGGTGCGACAGACGCTAATACTCCCTTGATCACTTTGCGTCTCCAATGTTCCACAGGTGCTCCGGAAAGGGTTCGGGCAACAGTTGTGCTCCAGGGGCAAGCGACCGGAAGCGGGACATCTGAAAGCGAGACAAAGCATCAGCTATATCGTTCTTAACCCCTTGAACAAATTTGGCTGAAAAAATTATGTTGTACTCAAGGCATCGGAGAACGAACGCCCGCAGAAGGGAGGAAACCCTTGCAGATCGCGAGGACTGCCTAGCCAGGATGTTCACCACCGCTTGATTGTCGGTTCTGAAGCACACCCGGCGATCTCGAAACTCCTCAGTCCAGATATGAACGGCAACTACTATTGGGAAAAACTCGAGAAAAGTGAGATCCCGGGTGATGGCCTCCCCACGCCACCCGGCTGTCCACCGTTGAGCACACCATCGACCCTTAAAGTACACGCCAAAGCCCAGGGACCCTGCTGCATCCGACTGAACCTGGAAATCCGAAGACAGGTTAAGGACATCCTGCCAAAGGGACACCCCATTGTAGTTTCCCAGAAATGATAACCAGACGTCTAAATCCGCTTTAACTGACTTGGGCAGTCGAACCCTGTGGTGCGGGTGTTTAAGCCCAACTGAAAGCTTGGCCAGTCGGGCGCAGAAGGGGCGTCCGGGGGAAACCACTCTGCAAGTGAAATTGAAGTGGCCCAGAAGGGATTGAATTTGCCTAAGGGTGATCTTCCGTAGCATAAGGGTAGTTCGGATTACCTCCGTGAGGGCGTCAATTTTATCCTTCGGGAGTCTGGATGACTGCGCGATTGTGTCTAATTCTATGCCCAGGTAAGTGAGGCATGTAGCGGGGCCTTCAGTCTTATCGGCTGCGAGGGGAACACCCAGCTCCTGGGTCAGCGCTGAGAAGGCCCTAAGCAAGGAGGCACATTCACCAGTGTTGGGCTTTCCCACGAAAAGAAAATCGTCGAGATAGTGTGTGACCCCCAAGGCATTGGTCCTAAAGCCTAAGGCCCAGTCCAAAAAGGTGCTGAACGTTTCGAACGCCGAACAGGCTACTGAACAACCCATTGGCATGGCCTTGTCAACGTAAAATCTCTCCTGAAATTTGAAACCCAGCAACCAGAAATCATCGGGGTGCACTGGCAAAAGGCGGAAGGCTGATTCTATATCGCACTTCGCTAGCAGCGCCCCAGGGCCGAAATTCCTTATTAATTTAACTGCCTGGTCAAAGGTGGCGTATTTTACTGTGCATAATTCTGGTGGGATGGCGTCATTCACTGACCCGCCCTTCGGATAAGAAAGATTGTGAATGAGCCTAAATTCCCCTGGAGTCTTCTTAGGGACGATGCCTAACGGTGAAATGTGTAAGTGTGTAAGAGTAAGAGTGTAAGAGTCTTTACAGTCACACACTAACAGGGTCTATCCCGAGTCACAGCATGGCTTTAGATCACAAATGAAAATAGTCAACATGATTTTCTCACTGCAGGAGAAATGTCAGCTGCAGGAGAAATGTTGAGAGCAGAGATACCTGTTTGATCCATTCCTTTTGAACACAGTACCTTCCAAATCCACCTCAGAGGGTTCTAAGATCTGCAACTGCTGTTCTTCAGTCTTCCCTTCTTGTCTGTTGGAGGTTATCTGAATATTATTGGGTCAAGTTATGAAGGCAGGAACCTTATGGCTCAAGTACTTCCTACTCCTTCCTTTCTATGTGTTATTCTCTCTTCCTCCCAATCTCTAATACATTCAGGGTGCTCTCTTCCATACCCCTAGGAGTCATCTGATGCTCTTGGTGAATAAGTACCTCAGGCAGGAGAACACCCGCTTTCTCCTTGAGAAACAGATGGTCATACTGATTCTAAGTTTCTCCCATGCGAACCAGGAGAATGAATCTTGGGGAGGAACATCATCATTTGTGTAAGGGCAACAAGGATGAAATCTGAAACCTCATTGAAATTAATGAGTCTAAGTCAGCCATGCCACTTCATTTTGTGGGTCTGCTCTGAAAAGGACTAGCATATATTTGCATAATAAATAAAAATGAAACCTGCCTATACCACACATTTTACCAATTATCTAAAATCCTTCCTTTTTTTCTTTTTTAGAATGGTCATTCATACTAGGGATTACTAAGTATAGGACCAATTTTTACCAGTATCCTTTTTTTAAAATTCTCCCTTACACACAGATCACTCCCATTTCCAGGTTTCCTCCTCCCTGCTACTCTGCAGTCTGCTTTGTGCACACACCTCATGATGTATGTTATTGTAAGTTTAAGCTTATTAGAATCCACATGGTTCCAGGCAGTAAATACATTGTGCTAAGGTCCTATAGAATATTTGAGGACTCCACATCCTTTGTGTATCTCAAATGAAGCAGCTGAGGAATGGAAGAGAGACATTTGAGTACTGCAAGAAGAGTGGGAAAATTAAAGTGAAAGGAGGGCTTATTTTAAACAACAACAGAGATTTGAGCAGTGCAGGGATGGAGGACATGTGGTTTTAAGCAATGACAGAATTTATTAGTAAAGGAGAGGAAGGAAAACATTGAGGGTTTTTATAATAAAATTGCATGCCACCCCAATCTATGAGCAGCGTGAAATTCCAGGGGTTCCAGGCACTCAACCAGGGTTCATGTTTCCTTTTGGAATGATGCACAGCAGAGACTGTAGTGTCTTTATGATATATGGTTTATTTACACATATATAACCTGAGCCTACAATGGAGGGGCTCAAAACATTGTGGCCCAGGCTCAGAAAATGCATGGCATTGGTGGGGTCAGTGGAGGGTAGGAAAAGAGACACAGAGACACAGAGCATCATTGTTGGGTTGAAGTAAGCCAAAACTTTTTGTTGATTACAGATGTAAGTAGGCTTTGCAAAGGTATTAGGCCAGCTCTGGTGCTGGTTGATGATTGGCTGGGTCAACACTCAATTGAGGGCCACCCTATGACATACATCAAATTAGGATGCCTTTCAGGTTTACCACCTGGAAGGGTGCTATAGCCCTTTGTAGGATCCTGGTGAGAAACCCATTCTATAAACTTCTGCCAAGAATGAAGGGATAGTACCGTCAGTAAAGCATGAGACTCAATCTCAGGGTTGTGGATCTGAGCCTCATATTGGGCAAAAGGTTCCTGCATTGCGGGGAGTTGAACTAGATGACCCTTGTGGTCCCTTCCGTGTCCAGAATTCTATGGTTAACACAGAAGTCAGAGATGTCTACACACACACACACACACACTTATACATTGATCCAGCTTAAAATCTTGAATAATTTCTTCAAATCTGGCAGCAGGTCTGCCATAGGCTAGACAAGCCAGATTGATATAGGCTCTATGAAGGAAAAAGGAAGCTTAAAATACTGAACAAGCTCAGGAGTATCTAGAGGGGAATATCTAAATTTTGGAGGGGAAGGAAAAGACCAGCAAATCATGTTAGAGGTTCTGATAGAGTGTACTTCTGTTTCATAAGGTTGGCTTTGCTCACAAAGAGACCCCCCAGGTTTGTTCAGATTGCTGCCACTAAATGGAAAATTGGAATTGGCTAGAACAAAAAAGAAAGTATCCTGAAAGGATGACCTGCCTTAATGTATGCCTATCCATCTTTGCGTCTTGAGATGTTCCTGTGTGTGAGAAAGGGGGAAATGTGTATCGGTGTGGTTGCACTACATATGGATCCTGAAACCATTATGACAGATCATGTCTGTCTTGGAAGATTGCATCCAATAAAGGCTGAGATCAAAGTCAATCTCCTAAGTGGTAATGTAATGCCATTTCTTAAGGACTGAGTGTCTCATGTACTGAATGTCTCCTCCTCTCTCCTCTTTACAGCTGCAACATTGATATGTACCAAAAGAGTGGAAGGTGAAACCATAGAAGTTGAGAATTGTGATATCGAAGGAAGCAGTTGCTTTTCAAATTTTGTTGAATACTCTTTAAGTGAGTATAAAGCCTTTCTGCCAGATTAAACCTGAGTGTGTGGGTCCATTTTGTCTGTGGGGTATCTAGGGGTATCTACAGAATGCTGATGTCACCCAATGTTGAGGAAATCAACCTGCTTTTTTCAGGGAAGAGATGTTTTATGCATTCAACTGATCCATTAAGTGCTGAAATATCAAAGAGCTAGAGATAAAATGAGGTAAGGGTATACATGAACCAGCCATGTAATTCTTCCAAAATGACACAGTAACCACATGGCTTTATCTCTGCAAGGGGGCCCATGCAGAAGATTTCTCCCACTGGGGCTTGGAAAACACTTCTAAGGCACATCCTATAGCAACACATGTTTCTGTTTGTGTGCATATTGCATGCTGCTTCAACACACCTCTATTTGTGCACAAGCTTGTTTTTGTTGAAGTCACATGCCACAATATTTATTTATTTTTAAAGATATTTATTAACAGTTTAATAGTTACAGAAAAAAGAAGAAAAAAAACAATAAAAAGTTTACAATACATCAAAAAAAACAAAAAAAAACAAAAAAATACAAGAAAACAGCAAGAAAAGCAAAAACATTTAAAAAATACATCCAATATCTCTATATCTCTACCTTTCATTTACTTGTATCATTGACCTCCTCACACCTCCCTTTTTTGTATTCTTGTTCAATTAGCTATTTCAGCAAATCCTTTCCATCTTTCTCAATTTTTGTTCTATAATTTATCTTAACACAATCTGACCTTAAATTTTACACTTTTGACCCATTAACAATCTATTTTTACTTAGTTCTTTATAACATTTCTGCTAAAACCATGTAACTTCATTCCAGCATCCTTCTAACATTCATTAATTTTACAATATTTCTGTAGATATACTTTGAATTTTTTCCAATCTTCTTCCACCGACTCCTCTCCCTGGTCTCGGATTCTGCCAGTCATTTCCGCCAATTCCATGTAGTCCATCAGCTTCATCTGCCATTCTTCCCGGGTGGGTAAATCTTGTGTCTTCCAGTGCTTTGCGATGAGTATCCTTGCTGCTGTTGTAGCATACATAAAAAAAGTTCTATCCTTCTTTGGCACCAATTGGCCGACCATGCCCAGGAGAAAGGCCTCTGGTTTCTTCAAGAAGGTATATTTAAATACCTTTTTCATTTCATTATAAATCATCTCCCAGAAGTTCTTAATCCTTGGGCATGTCCACCAAAGGTTAAAGAATGTACCTTCAGTCTCCTTACATTTCCAACATTTGTTATCAGGCAAATGGTAGATTTTTGCAAGCTTGACTGGTGTTATGTACCACCTATAGATCATTTTCATTAAATTCTCTCTTAAGGCATTACATGCCGTAAACTTCATAACTGTGGTCCATAACAGCCATCATAATGTTATGTCCCACATCTTGTGCCCGTTTGATCATAGCAGATTTCACCGTTTCATCCCGAGTATTCCATTTCAACAACAAGTTATACATTCTTGACAAATTCTTAACTTTGGGGTCTAACAATTCTGTTTCCAATTTTGATTTTTCCACCTGGAAGCCTGATTTTTTGTCCAAATTATATGCCTCCATTATTTGATAGTAATGGAGCCAGTCTCGCACTCTGTTTTTTAATTTTTCAAAGCTCTGCAGTTTTAGTCTATCTGCCTCCTGCTCCAGAATTTCCCAATACTTCGGCCATTTGGCCTCCATATTGAGTTTTTTCTGAGCCTTTGCTTCCATTGGTGGCAGCCATCTCGGGGTTTTATTTTCTAACAGGTCTTTGTATCTTATCCAGACGTTAAACAGTGCTTTCCTGACAATATGGTTTTTAAACACTTATGTGCTTTTACCTTGTCATACCACAGATATGCATGCCAACCAAATACATTGTTAAAATCTTCCAAATCCAACACGTCAGTATTTTCAAGAAGCATCCATTCTCTCAGCCAACAAAAAGCGGCTGATTCATAATAAAGTTTAAGGTCTGGCAGGGCAAATCCACCTCTTTCTTTAGCATCAGTTAATATCTTAAATTTTATACGAGGCTTCTTGCCCTGCCAGACAAATCTAGAGATATCTCTCTGCCACTTCTTGAAACAATCCATTTTGTCCAAAATTTGCAATGTTTGAAACAAAAACAGCATTCTTGGCAATACATTCATTTTTATCACAGCAATTCGACCTAACAACGATAACTTCAAGTTTGATCATATTTCTTTTTTTTTTTAAGAAATATTTATTAAGATTTTACAAAGACAAATATACAAAAACACATAATAAAAAATAAAAAATAAGAGTAAACATACAGAAAAAATAAGAAAAACTCATTTGCTTGTTTCTTTGACTTCCTCACACCTCCCCTTCTTGTATTCCCATTTAAATAATCAAATCAGCAAATCCTTACCCTCTTTCATTTATCTTATCTCTATAACTTAACATTTTATAACTCAGTATTTTCATCCATTATTAATTCATTTTTGCATATTCTTATTAACTTTGTTGCTAATACCGCTTATTTCCAATCCAACATCATTTTAATTATTTTTTTACCTATTTATACCCTTCTTCCATATTCTTAAAGCATTACAGCTGGAAACCACTTAATTTCTATCCAACATCATTCTAACATTCATTAATTTTACAATATTTCTGTAGATAGTCTTTAAATTTCTTCCAATCTTCTTCCACCGTCTCTTCTCCCTGGTCTCGGATTCTGCCAGTCATTTCTGCCAATCCCATGTAGTCCATCACCTTCATCTGCCATTCTTCCAAAGTGGGTAAATCTTGTGTCTTCCAATACTTTGCAATAAGTATTCTTGCTGCTGTTGTAGCGTACATAAAAAAAGTTCTGTCCTTCTTTGGCACCAATTGGCCGACAATGCCCAGAAGGAAGGCCTCTGGTTTCTTCAGGAAGGTATATTTAAATACCTTTTTCATTTCATTATAGATCATTTCCCAGAAAGCCTTAATCTTTGGGCACGTCCACCAAAGGTGAAAGAATGTACCTTCATTTTCTTTACATTTCCAACATTTATTATCGGGCAGATGATAAATTTTTGCAAGCTTGACTGGTGTCATGTACCACCTGTACATCATTTTCATAATATTCTCTCTTAAGGCATTACATGCCGTAAATTTCATACCAGTGGTCCACAACTGTTCCCAGTCAGCAAACATAATGTTATGTCCAACATCTTGTGCCCATTTAATCATAGCAGATTTCACCGTTTCATCCTGTGTATTCCATTTCAACAGCAAGTTATACATCCTTGACAAAATCTTAGTTTTGGGTTCTAACAGTTCTGTTTCTAATTTCGATTTTTCCACCTGGAAGCCAATTTTCTTGTCCAAATTATATGCCTCCATTATCTGATAGTAATGAAGCCAATCTCGCACTTTGTTTTTTAGTTTCTCAAAACTCTGCAGTTTTAGTCTATCTCCCTCTTGTTCCAAAATTTCCCAATATTTTGGCCATTTGGCCTCCATATTGAGCTTTTTCTGGGCCTTTGCTTCCATTGGTGACAGCCACCTTGGGGTTTTATTTTCCAATAAATCCTTATATCTTATCCAAACATTGAACAAAGCTTTCCTGACAATATGGTTCTTAAATGCTTTATGTGCTTTAACCTTGTCGTACCACAAGTATGCAAGCCACTCGAAAACATTGTTAAAACCTTCTAAATCCAAAATGTCTGTGTTCTCAAGAAGCATCCAGTTTTTCAACCAGCAGAATGCTGCTGATTCATAGTAAAGTTTAAAGTCTGGCAGGGCAAATCCACCCCTTTCCTTTGCATCAGTTAATATCTTGACTTTTATTCTGGGCTTCTTGCCCTGCCAGACAAATCTAGATATATCTTTCTGCCACTTCTTGAAACAATCCATCTTGTCCACAATTTGCAGTGTTTGAAACAAAAACAACATTCTAGGCAATACATTCATCTTTATAGCTGCCATTCGACCCAACAAGGAAAGCTTCAAATTTGACCAAATTTCTAAGTCTTTTTTCACTTCCCTCCAACATTTTTCATAATTATCTTTAAATAAGTTCCCATTCTTGTCATGTTAATCCCCTAGTATTTCACTTTCTTGACCACATTCAGACCTCTCTCATTCTGAAACCTCTCTCTTTCAATCGGTGTTAAATTTTTCTCTAAAACCTTAGTTTTTGACTTGTTCAATTTGAATCCTGCCACTTGACCAAATTCTTGAATTAGTTCTAAAACCCTTTTAGTACTAGATTCTGGCTCCTGTAACGTCAATACTAAATCATCTGCAAATGCTCTCAATTTATACTGTTTAGCTCCGACCTGTATACCTTTAACCAACCCTTCTAATCATATTCAGCAAAACCTCCAGGACCGATATAAAAAGCAATGGGGAGATTGGGCACCCCTGTCGTGTCCCTTTTTCTATCTTAAATTCTTCTGTCACCACATTATTTACAATTAATTTAGCCTTTTGTTCAGAATATATTGCACCTATACCATTTTCAAAACCTTGGCCTACCCCCATCCCCTGTAGGTTCTTTTTCATAAAACTCCAAGAGATATTGTCAAAAGCTTTCTCCGCGTCCACAAATATCAGAACTGCTTTAGTGTTTATATTCACTTCTAGTTTTTCCAAAATATCAATTATGTTCCTCAAATTATCAGACAAATGTCTTCCCGGGAGAAAGCCCGCTTGATCTTTATGGATCTCTTCCATCAATACCTTTTTCAATCTCTTGGCCAAAATGTCAGCAAAAATTTTGTAATCCACATTAAGTAACGATATAGGGCGGTAGTTCTTAAGCTGAGTCTTTTCAGTCTCTGTTTTCGGTATAAGTGTAATATACGCCTCTTTCCACGACTCTGGTGCCCTCTTCCCTTCCAGAATTTCATTGCAGACTTCCTTCAAAGGTTGTATTAACCACTCTTTCAAAGATCTATAATATCTAGAAGTCAGCCCATCCGGTCCTGGAGATTTGCCCAATTGCATATTTTGAATGGCACCTTCTACTTCCTGTTCAGATATTTTATAGTTCAACATTAGTTTACTTTCTTGAGAGATTTTTTGTAATCCATTTGTTTCCAAAAATCGGTCTATGTCCATTTCTTTCTGTGGCCCTTGTGAATATAATTGTTTAAAGTACCTCTGGAAACAATTTCTAATCTCAGTTGGGTTATGTATGTTCTTTCCTTCCACTTCTAAATTTGTAATAGTATTTAATTTTTGTCTTTTTTTCATTTGCCAAGCCAGCAATTTCCCACATTTATTAGCTGATTCAAATGTTTTTTGTCTCATTTGTTTAATTTTCCATTCTATTTCCTGATTCATCATTTCCATATATTGTACTTGATATAATTTTATTTCTCTCAAAATCTCCTGCGATTTTGGTTTTACCCTCAATTTCTTCTCACATTCTTTTATTTTCTCCAAAATTTTATTTTTCTTCTCATTTTGACTTCTCTTCTTTATTGCATTCTGTTGTATCAAAAACCCTCTCATAACAGCTTTACTTGCGTCCCAGATTACTCTTTTTTCTACATTGGTGTTCATATTTATTTCAAAATAATCTCTCAAAGTTTTTTGGGCCTTTTTATACACTTCTTCATCTCCCAATAAGGTGTCATTCATCCTCCATCTGAAGGAGCCAGTTGATATTTGCTTCATCTCCATCCTTACAGCATTATGGTCAGAACAAGTTTTTGGGCAGATTTCCACTTTCTTTATCTTTGGTGCCATTCCTCTAGTTACCCATATTTGATCAATTCTAGTCCATGTCATCTTGGCTTCAGAAAAGAAGGTTCCCTCTCTTCCCAAGGGGTTCTTTGTTCTCCAAATATCCACTAAGTCCATATTGTCTGTCATTTCAAAAAAAGTTTTTGGTAGTCTACCATCCTTGGTAACTACCTGTCTTTGTGCCTTGTCCATGTTTGTAGATACAACTCCATTCATATCCCCCATCAAAATCAGATTGTAATCCAGATAGTCCAATAATGTCTCATGCAACTTTTAAAAAAATTCAGATTTCCCCTCATTCGGTGCATAAATTCCTACGATCAAAAATTTCTCTCCTTGAACTTGAATTTCAATTGCCAGGTATCTTCCTTGTTCATCTTTAAAAATAAATTTTGGTAATAATCTCTCCTTTGCATATATCACAACTCCTCTTTTTTTAACTTTGTCAGATGAAATAAACTCCTGTCCCAATCTCTTATTGATAAGTAATTTCCTGTGTAACCTTGTTACATGAGTTTCTTGTAGACAAATCAAGTCCAATTGTTCCTTTTTTAATAAATGAAAAACACTTTTTCTCTTCCGAGGAGAGTTAAGACCGTTGCAATTCCAACTTGAAAGTTGCAGAGCCATGATGGGGTTACTTCGCTTTACCTCCGACTGCACCAAGTGTCTGTTCTTGTTCTGTCAACGATGTCTCTTTCTCTGGGCCGTGCAATCCAAAAGATAGATTTGCTATATCCAGTATTCCTTTTTCCAGTGCTCTTGGCTCTTCTCCAGATTCCACTTCTTTTTGTAGATCTTCTTCATGGTCTTTCAGAAACCTGTCTTTTTCGTTGACTGATTTTATTTTTATCTTTCTTCCTTTGTATTTAAAGGATAGACCTTGAGGAAATTCCCACCTAAAGAGAATTCTATTTCTTCTCAACAGGGCCACTAAATCTCCGTAGTTAAGCCTTAAGTCCAAAAGATGTTTTGGAATATCCTTAAATATCTCCACTCTTGAGTCGTCAATTTCCAAAGTTCTTTGATAGTGCAAGTTCAAAATTTTATCTCTCTCCTCTTTTGTTCGAAAGGTAATCAAGCAGTCCCTCACCTTGTTCCTCCTTTGTCCTCTTCCGAGTCTGAATGCACTCACTATCTTAAATTCTTCCTTTCCCAAGTCCTGTTGCCAAAAATCTGTAAATTCCTGTGTAAGAAAATCAGCCAGATTATCTTTCTCACGTTCTGGTACAGCCCTGATTCTTAATTTTTTTTGTTTCTCTTTCAATTCAATCATAGACAATGTCAAACCGTGGTCCTCCAATTGCTTATATACTGGTGGTATCTTCTCTTGAGTGGCAGTTGCAATATCTTTTGCTTCTTCAGCTATCTTTCTGGTCGAAGCAGATTCCTGTAATAATTTTTCAATAGACTGTGTATTGGTATTCACCTTCTGTCCCAAATTATTAATACTTGTAATATTCAAATCAATTTTAACTGATGCTTCAGCTACTTGTTTATTTGTCTCCGCCACCTGCTTAGCTAAATTTTCCAAAGATTCATTAATTTTCCCAAGTGCTTGTGCCAAAACGTCTTCAGACGACATAACTTTTGGTTTGGCCTGTGGAGTGGCAGCCCCTGATGTTCCAGATGCGTCAGATGTTGAAGGCCTTCGCTGCTGCTCAGTATCTGTCCTATATTGTCTTCCAGACCTAGTAATCTTTTCCTGCGCCAGCTCTAACTTTCCTCTCCCATCTGCCATAACACTCTCATGAAAATCCAAGGCCAATCCCACGGTTAGAGATTGTTTTGAAAAGGAATTTTCCTATAGTCCAGTTGTTATTGTAGCAATGTCAAACCTCCTCTAGGGGGACACAGTAACAACCAAAGCTTGCAACTTTTAAAGACGAATATAGTCCTTATGAGTCCCCCAATTCACTGAAAAACAACAGTTTCAGGCCACTTAAACAGTTACTTTAAAACCAGGAGAAGTCCAGTAACACTGTATCTCTTTTTTTTTGCAGAGCAAGTCAAAAGTCCTTTGCTTACCAATAGGCTTTCCACCGAGCAGCTTTCCTTTTCTAGGGGCAGTCCGTTCCCAGGTTTTAGACAGCAGATTTTAGCTTCCTTTTCCTCTTATTTTTGCAGGTAAATACACCTCAGATTTCCCCCCCTCCTCTCCTGCAAACTGGAGGGGAGACCGCTTTCCTGATGTTAAGATTTAAGTCTTTTTCCAAAGCGTCCTTTCAAGTTTCCGCTTTACAGTCTCTTTGCTTTGATCTGTTTACAATAAGGGAAGGCAGACTTCCTGTTTATACCTTCCCGCTTCGGTATCAAATTTACTTGTTCTTTTAAATCCAATTCAAATCCAATTTAATCCTACTCACGGGTAGTTACTTTCAAGTCCAATTGTCCCAGGAAAAAGCCAGCGCTCTCCGATAACAGCTGTGCGGCTTCACTCCGCGGAAGAAGCAGTCGACTCTCAGCACCGCGCTACTCACCCCGTCCCGCTCCAGAGCCCTTAAAAAAAGGGTCCCTTTGCAGATTGGGGGGGTGCAAATGGTGCCCACCGAGTCCCCACATTCACAGGCTTCCCCTGCCTGTGATTTTTAAAGGGTCCCCGCTTTGCCGCAGTGGTAAGACCCAATCCCACGGAGCTAGTCCCTCCGAGACTCAGAGGGAATCCGCCATTAATCAATGGCGCTGACCTGGAAGTCCCCCAAGTTTGACCATATTTCTAAGTCCCTTTTCACTTCAGTCCAACATTTTTCATAATTATCATTAAATAAATTCACATTCTTAGCAGTCATATTAACCCCTAAATATTTCACTTTCTTAACCAGTGTTAATCCTGTCTCCTTCTGAAACTTATCTCTCTCAGTCTCAGTTAGATTTTTCTCTAAAACCTTAGTTTTTGTCTTGTTCAACTTAAAACCTGCTACCTGACCAAATTCTTGAATCAGTTCCAGAACTCTTTTAGTACTAGATTCTGGCTCCTGTAAAGTCAATACCAAATCATCAGCAAATGCTTTCAGTTTGTACTGTTTGGCTCCCACTTGTATACCTTTTACCAGTTGGTCCTTTCTAATCATATTTAGCAAAACCTCCAGGACCGATATAAAAAGCAATGGAGAAATTGGGCAACCTTGTCGTGTTCCTTTCTCAATCTTAAATTCTTCCGTCACTACGTTATTCACAATTAATTTAGCCTTCTGTTCTGAATAAATTGCACCTATACCATTTCCAAAGCCTTGACCAACCCCCATCCCCTGTAAATTCTTCTTCATAAAACTCCAAGAAATGTTGTCAAAGGCTTTCTCCGCGTCCACAAATATCAAAACTGCTTTAGTATTGATCTTCACTTGTAGTTTTTCTAAGATATTAATTATATTCCTCGTATTGTCAGACAAGTGTCTGCCTGGGAGAAAACCCGCTTGATCTTTATGAATTTCTTCTGTTAACACCTTTTTTAGTCTTCTAGCCAAAATGTCTGCAAAATTTTTATAATCCACATTAAGCAGTGATATAGGGCGGTAGTTCTTAAGCTGTGTCTTTTCAGTCTCTGTTTTCGGTATAAGTGTAATATATGCTTCTTTCCACGACTCTGGTGCCTTTTTCCCTTCCAATATTTCATTACAGACTTCTTTTAAGGGTTGTATTAACCATTCTTTCAAAGATCTGTAGTATCTTGAAGTCAATCCATCCGGTCCTGGGGATTTACCCAATTGCATATTCTGGATGGCCCCTTCTACTTCCTGTTCTGTTATTTTATGATTCAGCATTAACTTATTTTCCTGGGCACATGCCACAATATTTAGGAGTCTCCACAGAGTGATAAAAAACCTCAGAACTGGGAATCTGATGGCGCTGATATATGAAAATAGTAATATGTTTTATTCAAGCCTCACAGCAGCTCTTTATCAGCTGAAGGCTGATTAATCCATTATTTTGATGATATCAGGTAGAGATGGGTGGTAGAACAACTCATTCCATGCCCTTGCCTATTTCTGTGTGCAGGAAAGCAAGTCAATTATGTCTTTAAAGGAACTATGCTAAAAAAAAAATCATAGAGTTTTGCAGAAGAAATTATGTTGTGCTTATAAGATGATTCTTGAATATACTATTTTAAGGATTAGCTATCCTTTCCCATTCTCTCTCACAGATGGCACTAGAAAAGTAAAAACTGAACGAGGATGTGCTATAAACTGTACTTCAGGAAGTTACAGCTACACTAAAGTGAATGATGTATTCTACCGAAGTATCATGAAGTGCTGCCAAGATAACTTTTGCAACACTGAAAAGTTTGAATGTAAGTAGCTGCAGCCTTTTTTATAATCATATATCCCTGAGCATAAATAGGATTGGGGTTTGAGGTGTCTTCCATGGTTACACGTAGACAAATGATGCTGCTCTGAGCAGGATTCATTCCCCTAGTTTGTATGGGAAATGCCTAAAAATCAGCATTACCTTGCTGGCCCTGGGAATCATCATTCTTGGGCAGAACTGCAGAGATAGTAATAGAAACCGGCTGTTGCTGTTGCATGCCATCTAGCTAGTCAACTACAAAAGCAGCACTGCAGAGGCAAAAGGGTGTTGGGATTTTGATGAGTCCAGTTTTATAAAATTGCCTCTTTCATGGGTTTAATTGTCTGAGGACACTCCTTGGTGGGAGGAAGGAGTATCAGGGAATGTTCGTGTGCAGTTCCTCCCATCCTCAGGTGAGAGTCCAGAGTGGGAGACAGCAACCAAGGGAGGGAGCCAGATTGCTGCCAGGTATATCTGTGAGTGGCAATTTGCATTGTTATTTTGTACAGTCCAGTCAGCAAACAGTTTCTTGGTCTCCTTGGTTTCTGAAGTACACTTATGTTGTGTGGAAGCAGTGGCTGGCTATTGAGTGAGAGATACTGGCGCAAGTGGGTGGGTGATGTGTTGTGTGTATTTGTGGAAAATAATGGGATGAGTGATACGAGATGAGAAGCAAGGATTTTATTATTTGTAGAGATGCAGACTTTGAGTGTAATGTGCAGTATTTTGTGAGTTTGGCAACAGGGGCTCTGAAGAGAGGGGCTCTGTCTTTAAAGTTATTTCAGTCTGTGCTGATACGTTCCTGTTTTTTGATATTACACTGTTTTACTGCTATGTATTGTAGTTTTAGCAATTGTGGTTATGGTTAAATTTGCATTAATTTTATTTTAGTTTCTCAGTTATATATATATATATATAAAATATTGTAAACCTCTTAGAGACTGTTGTAATTCTTAAGTGGTATATAAATATAATAAATAAATTATAAATATAAATGACAAGGCTTTATTTAGTTATCAATTGTTTAAGAAATTTATATAATACCCTTAATCATAGGACAGTTTACAACACAATAACAAAGTAAACAGCATTATATACCTACATAACATTATAATACAGAAGTATATTTCATTGTCATAACACATAACAAAAGATAATACATGATAAGCAATGCACAAAATGCAGCAGTGGAACATTGACAACCCAGGAATAAACTCCAACTCACCTGCTGCAAAATACCCCTACTTGTCTACTCATCTCAGGTGCAACTATGAAATCCAATACAGTGGTACCTTGGGTTATATACGTTTCAGGTTACATACGCTTCAGTTACAGACTCCGCTAACCCAGTAATAGTGCTTCAGGTTAAGAACTTTGCTTCAGGATGAGAACAGAAATTGTGCTCCGGCGGCACCGCAGCAGCAGGAGGCCCCATTAGCTAAAGTGGTGCTTCAGGTTAAGAACAGTTTCAGGTTAAGAACGGACCTCTGGAATGAATTAAGTATTTAACCTGAGGTACCACTGTACATGTTGTTTCTTTTGGCAGGGCCAAGTCGTCAGTTGAATCAGCTGAAGTGTCCAATCATTTGTGGCTCAAAATGTTGCAAGAACTCAAAGACCACAGAGTGTTATAATGATGAGACTCAGTGCATAGAGTTTGTTCTTATTTACGGTAAGTAGCATTGGCAGCCAATGAGTAACAGAGGTGGAACAGCTTGGCAGGTTCATACCCTCCACAATTTCTCTGATGAAAATAGGGACAAGCTTCTTTTGCTTTTGATCTTGCAACACACATATATGTCTGTCACTTTGAGCCGAGCCGATTGCAACCTCTCAACCTAACCTACCCTCACAGGATTGTTGTAAAGAGAAAAATGTGAGAGGGAAATGACCGTGTACAACATGTTCCACAGATAAATGGAATGAAATAAGATTTTAACTGTAAGCTGCCTTGAGTTGCTGCCAGAGACAAAGGTGGGATACTATTACAACAACAAGAATGATCAAGAACATACCAGAGAGTAAATCCTATTGAACTCAGTGGAACTTACTTTTGAGTAAAAATGCTTGCAGTGTCATGCTGCACAATCTTTACCCAGTTACTTGGGAGTAAGCTTAATTGAATGCATTGGGCCTTACTTCTGAACAGACAGCCTAAGGCTCCATTTACAATAAAGGAATAAATACCCCACACTTTTCCTAAGAAATGGTTGGCTGATGAAGCATTGCAATTAAAGAAAATAAAGTGGATTGGTTACATTTTCCTTCAAAATGGTAGGAAGGGCTTTATATGCCAGCTTCAACATTTCCGTCATTTGCAGATATTTCATTATAAACAGGACTCTTGTTTTTGCCTCTACACACAGAGAGAGGAAGAGAGCACTTTTAATTGTTCTCTGATACATGGAGGAGAGGAAAAAGGAAAACTGGTCCTGCACAGCTGGTCTCAGGATCTTGCTCTCTCATTCTTTTTGTGGCTTCCTGTCAGATGGGTGGGGTATAAATAATAAATTATTGTTATTATTATAGAAAATATACTGTGTGTTTTTTTTGGGGGGGGCAAGCTTCTCTTCCCTGAAAATATTACTTTGTCAAAATTGCCTTTGCATTCTATGTATAAAGATGAGACTGTGGATTTCTGAAAGTGGGGCATGAGAAAGAGAGAGGTGAATGATCAAGTGGTTAAATTATGTGAAAACTGCTTTTAAAATAATATTTTAACTAGCCTTCTGAAGAAATAGAAGCAGCCATAGAGCCCAGATTTCAAATGCAAAATCAGTGAGGATTGGTACCCCTTCCCATTAAAAAAATAGATTCCCCCTCTAAATTTTAACCTTCTGGGTCATATTCATATCAGGATGCGACTCTGACATGCTTTCTATTTTTTTGCGTGATACAGTTAAAATGTCTCTTTAGTGTGTGTGCGCGCGCGCACAAATGCACACCCATTACCACCTGGGTACTCATATGACCATATATCTTTCTCTTTACTAGATGACCATGCAATTCCTTATGAGGTCGTCAAAGGCTGTGCAACACCAGATTTGTGCTCGACGGCCAGCAAATCAGTTCGTACTGATGAATTTTCAGGCACTATAACCCAAGCAAGATGTCAGGATGCTTCTCCGAGCAGCTCAACTTTGAAGGGTAGTTAGGAGAGAACAATGTCTTTTTCTTTTTGAATCCCATTTTCAGCATCAGTATAGGTGGAGGTTGCTTGCCTGATGGTGGGAGTGCAGAGCGACTGGGATTCATAGGACTCCTGAGTCCACTATCTGGCTTTTTGTGGTGAATGGGATGCAGGGGATAGAGAAGCTAAAGTAGAAATGTGGGGCTTGGGGGCTCTGGCTCATGATAATACGGTATATGGCTTAAATTGCCCATTGTTCATAATCAGAATAAATTGTTGTGAAGAATAAAAACTGTGTCTGTCTTCGTCAAACTAAGAATATTTGGCAGTGGTGGTGGAGGGCAGTGTTTTTAGAACAACAAACGGATTATTATTAATTATTTCATTGTTTCAGAAAATGTATATGCCAGTCCATATTTCAAACAAATCTCTCAGTTGTGACCAATATCTTAAGGATATCATAAATAATTCAAACAAATATAATCAAAAAAATTTCCCACCCTACCTATCAAGAGGGAAACACTGAAAACTATTTTGTAAAGCTGTTTGCTTAGAGGCAAACATGGATGCAATTTTATAGTAGATGGTGCCCAACTTTATTTCTGTAGAAAGGGCCAACGAGGTAGTCCCTCTTCATTGAAACAATAAGAATGAAACAGAGGTTTGCCTTCAAATATAATAGGGAATGGGGTTTGGACTTTTGCTTTAATAGGGGGGAAACACAAAGGGGTTGGGATTTTGGCACACATTTCATATTACTTGCATAAACCTGGAAGGAACTTCACAGCAACAACCCCTTCTCCCCCCAATCACTTGGAAGCTATCTTTAATTACAAGCATTACTGAAAGGAAAAACAGCAAAATTAACATCATTGTTTCTTTGGAAAGGGCCAGTCAGCTAATCCCTCTGTTTAGAGTCAAAAGTATTAAGCAGAGATCTTCCTTTAAGTACAATGAGGAATTAGGTTGGGATTTTGCCGCAAGACAGGGGAAACATAAGGGGTTTGGGATTTTGGCACACACTGCATGTTTTGGTAAGGTCTCTGGTCCCCCCCCCCAATAACAAGTTTTCTTGGTAATGTTTGAGTCAAGCTCCTCCTCCTGGACCCACCCACCCTCTGTTCACATACCACAATAACTCTCAATCTCACTTTACTCCACCCATGGACCAACTCTCTCTCTGCACAAGCTCCCACTAAACCTGTCTTGTTCTCCTCCCACTGGTGACTGGACCCACATTCTGTCTGCACAGTTTTGAAGATGATGAGGTCCGAGTTTAAAAGGGGGCAAAATGTGCCCTGTTTAAAATCAAAACGGGATGTGTCGATTTACTTACAAAAATATGAAGATCCCATTTTTTAAGGGACAGGTTCACCCTCAGCCATTAAAAAAATTTAAAAAATCTATCGCCTGTTAAATGTGTGTGTGTGGGGGGGCTTATTATGATTTTTTTATAATTATGCTGTTTATTATTAGGCTATGTAGGGTATGTTTTTAATTTTATGCTGCTTAAATTATGTTCTTAATGTACACCACCCAGGGAAATTTGGCTAAAGAGTGGCATATAAATGGAATAACTTATAACAGGAACATATAAAAACAAATAAATACCTTTTGTGTGGATGAGGAGAGCATGAGGGCAATGAGGGAAAAGTTACATCAGGTGAGTCTTCCCTACCCACCTTCATCCTCATGGACATTATACCCATCACACACTGGCTAACGCCTTGACGAGCTGAAGGAAGCATGATTGCCACAACAAAGCAAGGGGTGAATCAACAGATATGGGAGGTAGGCAAACTGTTATAGACTGCATGAGGCCCAAAGACCAAATGTTGCTCATCTGTGCTGGAAACAATGAGTAAATGGCTGAGTCCTAATGAGAACTGTATCCATCCAAAGCAGGAAGCACCACAACTGTTGACTCTAATATCAGGCAGTATCTGGGATACTTTGTCTTTTATTCTACACATTTCCAATTTTCCATTTAGCATCACAAATCTTGGTCTCATGAAACAAAAGTCTGAATGAACCTGGGGGGGTGTCTTTTTTTGAAGACTACCCAAATCTAACCTCATGTAACCAAAGTGCACTCTATCAGGCCCTCTATCATTGTTTGCTGGTCTTCTTCCACCCTCCAAAATTTACAGCCCAGAAGCTCCTGGTCTTACCCAGTATTTTTAGCTTATTTCCTCCTCCATATAGCCTATATCAATCTCCCTTGCCTAGCCCACAACATATCCCCTCCCAGATTTGAATAAATAATTCAAGATTTCAGCTTCCCACTCACCTGGGAAAGGAAAACCAACAGGAGACAATATTCAAGGGAACTGTCAGAACAAGAAAGCAGGCAACTGATGAAGGAAGAGGCTGATGTGGAAGGATTTATTGGCCAAAAAGAGATGCTTTAGGCTTCCAGGGGTGAGGATCTGGTCCAGTGTGGGGCGGGAAATGATGAAAATAGGGATTACATACTTTCTTAGACATCCTATAATTTTATAAGTAAAGGTAAAGGTACCCCTGCCCGTATGGGCCAGTCTTGCCAGACTCTAGGGTTGTGCGCTCATCTCACTCTATAGGCCGGGAGCCAGCGCTGTCCGCAGACACTTCCGGGTCAACGTGGCCAGCGTGACAAGCTGCATCTGGTGAGCCAGCGCAGCACACGGAACGCCGTTTACCTTCCTGCTGGTAAGCGGTCCCTATTTATCTACTTGCACCCGGGGGTGCTTTCAAACTGCTAGGTTGGCAGGCGCTGGGACCGAACGATGGGAGCGCACCCTGCCGCGGGGATTCGAACCGCCGACCATGCGATCAGCAAGTCCTATTTTATACTGGAATTCAAAACTCAGTGTTGAAATTGGATGAAATCATACTGGAGAACTGTGTGAAACATTGAATTCCATTATAAACTGTCTGCAAAGCGTGATTTACAAAGAAAATGACAAAGGTGGTTCTAGCAAAAGCTGAGCCTGATGAGATTGAAATGGGTCTTGATCAGAATAGCCAAAGTGCTGTCCTCCAGAGGTTCCTGAACTACAACTCCCATTGCCTTGGCAACTAGTTATGCTACCTATGGTTGATGGGAATTGTGATTTGAGCGCACTTCGTCGGCTAACCTTGGTTTATATCGGGGTTGGCAAGGCTTAAGCAGCCTGGGCCGCTTCACTCCCATACAGATCTCTCCACGGGCCAGATCGCCCATGCGCGTGTGCACGTTCTGGCGTGGAGAAGGTGTCTGCATGTGTGCACATGCGCAGATGCTATTTCCGGTACCGAGGAGGAGCCGAGGAAGCATCTGCAACTTCCTATTGGCAGCACTGCAGCACTGCAGAAGTGAGTCCCTGAGGCACATTTTGCTGGTTTAGCACAGCACATGGGGACTTGCCCAGCGGGTGGCAGGGTTCGGGGGCGGCTCGGGGGCCAGTTAAACAACCCTTGCGGGCCATATCTGGCCCCCGGGCCTTAGGTTGCCGACCTCTGGTCTATATTACTCTATTCATTCCAGAAAGCCCAAAACTGAATGAACCCCTCCCTCAGCCAAACCAGTTTCACTATTTTAAATAAAATTACCTTTACGTGCCAGGCAAAAAATGTTCCTTTTTAACCAGGCCTTTTCTTAACCAATCAACATCCTATACCTTTTAAAATGTGGCTCCTTTTTGGGGGGGGGGGGGTTATTGGATTATTTCTATTTTTGATGTTATATATTGTCATTTTTAGTGTGAACTGTCCTGAGACCTCTGGGTACAGGGCAGTATATAAATTCAATAAATGAAAAATGAAATATTATGGAACCACACTTCTTCAGAAAGTACACTGGGTGAATACCACTTTGAGACAACTGGGGTTTGGCGCTCTCTCTCTCTCTCTCTCTCTCACACACACACACACACACACACACATGCTTTTCCTGTTGCCTCCTGTCCTTGCAGTGACGTAGCGTGGGGGGTGCAGGGGGGGCCGGCCACACCGGGCGCAACATCTGGGGGTTAGGGTTAGGGGGCGCAAATCCACGGGTTAGGGGGCGCAAATCCATGGGTTAGGTGGCGCAAATTACTTGCCTTGCCCCGGGTGCTGACAACCCATGCTACGCCACTGTGTCCTTGCCTCCTTTGGGGGTTCACACAAACTTCTGCTTCCTGAGTCAAATGAAAGTCCAAATGAAAAAATGGAAGTGTGTAGAATATAACAAAAAGGGATCTCAGGTACCGCCTGATTTTATGGTCAATGACTGTAGTACTGTATTGCACCCCACGCACCTTCAGGCTGGACCACAGGGGTGGGTGAAAGTCCAATGAAAGTCTGAGCCAGTAGGCCCAGGCATAACACAGTTTTAAATCATTCTAGCTGACCTCCTGGCTCACTCCAATTGGTACCTTCAAAGGCACTTTCAGTTAAAGAGGTCTATGAATACAGTCTACCTCTCCTACCCCACAAAAAAACCTCATAACAACAGTAATAAGGTGTAACGAGCAACCTGGGGGTACTCAAGCGTATGCAGTACCAGCACCATATTATTATTTTTTTTAAAAAAATAGAAGTGTGGCACTTCCTATAATGATTTCATGGTGAGTACTGGCATCCTTTTTTTTTTCTATATAAAGGATAAATACCTGAGAGGGGTACAACACAAAAGCTAACATGAACAAGCTAACATAACAAAGCCTTTCCAAACACCATTCTTGCTGAACTAATATCATATATTCAATTTCCATATACTTTCCCTCCGCTCCACTTCATCTTCTGCTTACTCTACTCAAACTTTCAAGGTGCCCCATCCAGTCCATCCCACTCTCACCGTCAGAAAACAGGAATTGTAAGTAGAGGACTCCCTTTCTGGAACTCCATGAAATTTCATTAAATGTCCTTCCAGTCTATTCCCACCTCAATTTCACCACCATGCCCTTGGGGCCAAGCCATTCTCAACCAGGCACAAAGTCGTCAACAACTGGTACATCACGTGGACATTTATTTCTCTTCCCAGCAATCTGGTGATGCTGGAACCTGTATACGTTACTGGATGCAGCCAAGTTTACGTGTTCAATTTTGTAGATTCCTTAGTTTAACTATGAATGGTTTGAAACAGCACCTTCCTTTATTTGTCTTGAATTTCCCAACATTCCCTTTTCCTGGGTGTCCTCAAGTTCTAGCGTTATCAGACGGAGAGAAAAGCTTTTCTCTAGCCTTTTTGTCAATGCCATTCATAATCTAATACACCGCTCTCATTTCTCTTACTTGCCTTTCCTCCAAACTAAAATGACCCCATACTACATTCCATCCCCTTCAGCATCATGGTTCCCCTTTTCCAACTCTACAATATTCTTTTTGAGATGGAGTGACTACATATTATTACAAGTATGGTCACAGCTGCTGCTGCACCGTGAGTGTGAGGGAAGGCCGCTCCCTCCTCAGGCTATTTCCACCTGGCCTGGGGGCGGGGCCCAGACTCACCTTCGCCACGGCTTTAAGAGGCCTCATTGAGGCATTGGGACATTGCTGCTGCTGCACCGTGAGTGTGAGGGAAGGCCGCTCCCTCCTCAGGCTATTTCCATCTGGCCAGGGGGCGGGGCCCAGACTCACCTTCGCCACGGCTTTAAGAGGCCTCATTGAGGCATTGGGACATTGCTGCTGCTGCACCGTGAGTGTGAGGGAAGGCCGCTCCCTCCTCAGGCTATTTCCACCTGGCCTAGGGGGCGGGGCCCAGACTCACCTTCGCCACGGCTTTAAGAGGCCTCATTGAGGCATTGGGACATTGCTGCTGCTGCACCGTGAGTGTGAGGGAAGGCCGCTCCCTCCTCAGGCTATTTCCATCTGGCCTAGGGGGCGGGGCCCAGACTCACCTTCGCCACGGCTCTAAGAGGCCTCATTGAGGCATTGGGACATTGCTGCTGCTGCACCGTGAGTGTGAGGGAAGGCCGCTCCCTCCTCAGGCTATTTCCATCTGGCCTAGGGGGCGGGGCCCAGACTCACCTTCGCCACGGCTTTAAGAGGCCTCATTGAGGCATTGGGACATTGCTGCTGTTGCACCGTGAGTGTGGGGGAAGGCCGCTCCCTCCTCAGGCTATTTCCACCTGGCCTAGGGGGCGGGGCCCAGGCTCACCTCTGTGACAGCTTTAAGGACACTGGTGCTGCTGCAGCAAATGTTAAAGATGTTTTTATATATTTTAAGATGTTATAAAGGTGTTTTTATTGTTTATTCTGTTGTACCACCGTGAATGGTGGTTTTTATCTATGTATTTTTGTTTTGTTCCGTTTTGTTTTGGTTTGGGGTTGGATATTAAGTGGGGTGGGATTGGTTTTGTTTGGGTATAATTGCTTTTGGTTGTTTTGTTTTTCTATTCTGTAAATGGAGGCAAGTATGAGGCTTGGGATTGCTACCGTGGAGGGGCGAGGGAGGTATGGCGGTGGGGGCAGATGTTATAGGCGAAGGGGATCGAGATACAGATATGCTCGTACCCCTTCCAATCTGCGCCCCATCCCGAGGGACGAGGGTAGGGTGAGCAAGGATTACTCACCTCCGTCACTGGTGTTGTACAATGCCAGGTCTATAGGCAACAAAACCGCCACCCTGCGAGATTTCTTTACCTCGCAGGGGGTTGATCTGGCTTGTGTGACGGAGACCTGGGTGCGCGAAGGGGAAACTGTTACCTTACGAGAGATGGCGCCCCCGGGTTTCTCCGTCCTCCACCAGTCACGGACTGTGGGCCGGGGGGGAGGGGTGGCATTATTAATCCGGGAAGATTGTTCTTTCAGGGCTCTACCATCGCCACTGATCCCCGGCATTGAATGTGTTGGCCTAGTGTGGGGCTCTGAGGTGAGCTTGGCTGTCTGGCTGGTGTACCGGCCACCTAGCGCACCAGCAGCCACCCTGTCAGGCCTGCTGGAGGCGGTGGCTGGCTGGGCCTTGGAGTTCCCTAACCTATTGGTATTGGGGGACTTCAACATCCATGCTGATGCCACTCCCTCCTCACAGGCTCTGGACCTGGTGTCTTCCATGGCAACACTAGGGCTCTCCCAGTTTGTTTCAGGCCCCACACATCAAGCAGGCCACACGCTGGACTTGATCTTTGGTGCCGGTATAGATGTGATCATGTCTCCTTTGATGAAAGTGCCATGGTCTGATCACTATGCTCTGAAAGCCAGGATTGACTTTCCACCCCCACCCTGCTTAGGTGGCGAGCCGATTTGGGCTCGCCCGCAGAGGCTGATGGACCCTGATAGATTCCGTCAGGCCTTGCGGGACCTTGCTCCCCCTGGCGACTCATTGACTGAGCTTGTTGAGGGCTGGAATACCCAGCTCCTGGCAGCCATCGATGAGATCGCACCTAAGCGCCCTCTGCGACCCCACAGAAACCGGGCTCCCTGGTTTACCGAGGAGCTTCGGAAAATGAAGCGGGATCTCAGACGGCTAGAGCGAGTATGGCGGGGTGCTCGTGACGGAGCCTCAAGAACATCTTATAGGGTTTTTATGAAAACCTATGAGATGGCAGTGAAGGCCGCTAAGAAGTCTTACTTCTCGGCCTCCATTGCATCCGCTAGCTCTCGCCCGGCGCAATTATTTAGTATAATTAGGTCTCTAACGTCCCTTGAAGGACAGCCAAATTTAAATAACAATCTGACACACAGCTGTGAGGCATTTGCGAGCTTTTTTGCGGAGAAGGTCCTGTTGCTCCGCCATGACCTTCCTGCCAATTTGGACACAATAAATGAACTGGAGGCCCCTCGACTGTCCTCGGGTCCAGTATTGGACCACTTTGACCGGATATCTCCAGCCGATGTGGACAGACTCCTCCAAGCTGGAAAGCCCACCACCTGTCCTCTTGACCCGTGCCCGTCATGGCTGATTAGAGCGTGTCCAGATGAGGTGCGGGCCCCCCTGGGGGATATCATCAATTTGTCCCTTGGCACCGGGATATTCCCAGGGGAACTGAAGGAGGCAGTGGTGCGTCCGCTCTTAAAGAGAACATCATTAGATCCCTTAGATCTGTCCAATTACCGCCCGGTTTCGAATCTCCCATTCCTGGGTAAGGTGATTGAGAGAGCGGTTGCTGAACAGCTTGGTAGGTTTCTGGATGAAACATCGGCTCTCGATCCATTCCAGTCCGGCTTCCGCGCTGGTCATGGGACCGAGACGGCTCTGGTCGCCCTAACAGATGATCTCCGCAGGCAGCTGGATCGAGGCGGGTCAGGGCTGCTGATTCTTTTAGACCTGTCAGCAGCCTTTGACATGGTCGATCACGAACTCTTAGACCACCGCCTTGCCGACGTGGGGATCCAGGGCACAGTCCTCCAATGGCTGCGCTCGTTTCTCTCTGGTCGGGGACAGAGGGTGGCGCTTGGGGGGGAATTGTCATCGCGCCACTCCTTGGTGTGTGGAGTGCCTCAGGGTGCGATTCTCTCCCCAATGCTTTTTAACATCTTTATGCGCCCCCTCGCCCAGCTTGTTCGGAGTTTTGGGCTGGGTTGCCATCAGTATGCCGATGACACCCAACTCTATCTGTTGATGGATGGCCATCCTGACTCGGCCCCAGACACACTGACCAGATGCCTGGAGGCTGTGGCTGGATGGTTACGTGGGAGCCGGTTGAAGTTAAATCCTTCGAAGACAGAGGTCCTCTGGCTGGGACGGGACGATATGGGATTGAGGGGGCAACTCCCATCTCTTGCGGGGGTGCAGTTAGTGCCAGCACCGTCCGTTAAGAGTTTGGGTGTAATCTTCGATACCTCCCTCTCTATGGAGGCGCAGATTACAGCTATAACAAAGGCGGCATTTTTTCATCTCCGCCAAGCTAAGCAGTTGGCCCCTTATCTCTCTCGCCCTGACCTAGCCACTGTGATCCATGCGACGGTCACCTCCAGACTGGATTATTGTAACTCGCTCTACGTGGGGCTGCCCTTGAGACTGACCCAGAAACTCCAGCGGGTGCAGAATGCCGCGGCGAGACTCCTTATGGGGTCTTCGCTGCGAGACCACATTCATCCGGTGCTATATCAGCTGCACTGGCTCCCGGTGGAGTACAGGATCAGGTTTAAGGTGCTGGTTTTAACCTTTAAAGCCCTATACGGCCTAGGACCCTCGTACCTACGGGACCGCCTCTCCTGGTATGCCCCACAAAGAAACCTACGGTCTGCAAATAAAAACATCCTGAAAGTCCCAGGCCTCAGAGAGGTTAGGCTGGCCTCAACTAGAGCCAGGGCCTTCTCGGCTGCGGCTCCAATCTGGTGGAACGCTCTGTCAGAAGAGACTAGGGCCCTGCGGGACTTGACATCTTTCCGCAGGGCCTGCAAGACAGAGTTGTTCCACCAGGCCTTTGGTCAGGGCGCAGCCTGACTCCCTCCTCTGGCAACCTGCACAGAGCTTTGTTTAATGGTTGCCATTAACTTGATTTTAATTAATTTTTATAATGAAATATTTTTAGAATGTTGGTTTATTTGATTGTTTGATTATTTGATTGTTGTTAGCCGCCCTGAGCCCGGCTTCGGCTGGGGAGGGCGGGATATAAATAAAATTTATTATTATTATTATTATATACAGTGGTACCTCTAGTTACGAACTTAATTCGTTCTGGAGGTCCGTTCTTAACCTGAAACCAGAGGCCTGCTTTCGCTAATGGGGCCTCTTGCTGCCGCTGCGCCGCTAGCACATGATTTCCATTCTCATCCTGGGGCAAAGTTCTATCTTTGTGTCTGGAGTTGTTGCTTTGTGTGAGACAGGGGAAAGATGTGTTTCTGTGTATATGCAGCTTCCAACCCACAACTACCTGGGGATCCTCAGACAATTACAACTGCTCATGTCTGGCTTGGAAGATTGTATCCAATAAGTGCTGAGATCAAGGTCAAACTAAGTAGTAATGTAGATGCTATTTGTCAAGGACTGAGCAACTCATGTACTAAACGTCTCCTCCTCTTTCCTCTCTACAGCTGCAACTCTGATATGCACCAAAGAGGTGGAAGGTGCAACCATTGAAGTTGTGAATTGTGATATTGAAGTTGCTTTTCTTATTTTTCGGAAAACTCTTTAAGTGAGTATAAAGCCTTTCTGTCAAAATAAACCTGTTTGTGGTCCATCATTTGGTCTGTGGGTTATCTGGGGCTATTGTTGGAGAACAGGAGACATTCCTGCAAAGTGGAGGTGGACAAATGTTCCGCCCATCTTCAAAAAGGGGAGGAAAGAGGACCCAAGTACAGTGGTACCTCATGTTAAGAACTAAAATTTATTCAGGAGGTCCGTTCTTAACCTGAAACTGTTCTTAACCTGAGGTACTGCCGCCATGTGATTTCTGTTCTCATCCTGAAGTACAGTTCTTAACCCAAGGTACTATTTCTGGGTTAGCGGAGTCTGAATGACTTGGATGAAGAAATTCAGGGCATTCTCTTCAAATTTGCAGGTGACACCAAACTAGGAGGGGTAGCTAATGCCACAGAAGACAGAATCAGGATTCAAAATGACCTTAAAAGGTTGGAGAACTGGGCCCAAACTAACTACATCTATTTCAATAGGGACAAATGTAAGGTTTTGCATTTATGCAGGAAGAACCAGATGCACAAATATATGATGGGGACACCTGGCTTGCTAGCAATACATGTGAAAGTGATCTAGGCATCTTAGTGGACCAGACTGGGTATACATTCCATTATTTTTGGTGATAAACTGGTAACCTCTGGATCAGTTAGCTGGACATCAGGTAGAGATGAATGGTGGAACAAATTATTCCATGTCCTTGCCATTTTGTTTGTGCAGGAAAATAAGTCCATTGTGTTCCATTTAAGTGGAATTTTTAAAGGAACTATCCTTGAATATTCACATGGTTTTGCAGAAGAAATTATACTGTACTTACAAGGTGATTCTTGAATACACTGCTTTAAGGATTCACTGTTCCTTCCAATTCTCTCTCACAGGTGGCTCTAGAAAAATAAAAGAAGAATGAGGATGTGCTATAAATTGTACCACAGAGAATTACAGCTACACTAAAACAACAGGTTTATTCCATCGGAGTCTCATGAAGTGCTGTCAAGATGATTTATGCAACAGAGAAAATTATGAATGTAAGTAGCTACAGACTTTGTAATTATATATCTGTATATATCCCTGAGCATAATTGGATTGAGGTTTCAGATTTCTTCCATGGTTACCCTTTGATAAATTATACTCTTCCTGATCAAAATTCATTCCACTAGTTTGTGTGGGAAATTCTTAGAATCAGCACCACCATCTGTGTCCCAAGGTGAAAGCAGGTGTCCCTCCTTATTCACCAAGATTATTAGATGACCCCTGGGTTTGTGGAAGAGAACATCCAAAATAAATTGGAGGATGGGAGTGAGAGATAAGAACACATTTCCTTGCTCCCTGATAACCCTGCCAGCCCTGGGAGTCATACTTCAGGGGCAGAACTGCAGAGGTGGTAAGAGAAACCAACTGTTGTTGCTGGATGCCATCTAAATAGAAAACTACAAAATCAGCATTGCAGAGGTGAAAGGGTGCTGGGAGTGTGATGAGGGTGCCCTCAGTCAACGCTATTAAATTGCCTCTTGGATGGTTGGTGATTGAGTGAGAGATGGTGAAGTGACTGGGTGGATGTTGTGCATTTGTGGAGTGGAATGGGATGAGTGATACTAAATGAGAAGCAGGTATTTGATTATTAGTCGAGGCAGACTTAGAGCATAATGTGTAGAATTTTGTATGACTATGCAGATATTTCAATCTGTACTGAATATATATATCATTGTTTTATTGCAATGTACTATGGTTTTAGAAATTTTTGCTATGTGTCAGAACCATGGCCACCCAGAGCGCAGAAGAGTTAGACTCAGAAATCAAACTAAATGAACGAGGGGCACTGGTGGAGGAAGAGGAGTGTGGGGGGAGTGCATCGTCCCTGGCAGCGCAATCCCAGTGGGTGCCATGGAGGCTGCCCCCCTTATCATTATTATTATTATTAAGCACGTAGAGACTTTTAAAAGTATTAAGTGGTATGCAAATATATTAGATTATAAATATAAATGCCAAGGCTTTATTTAATTATCAATCGTTTAAGAAATTTTTATATTACCCTTAATCACAGGACAGTTTACAACACAGTAACAAAGTAAACAGCATAATATATTTACATAACATTATACACATAAGTATAAGTAATAAGTAATGCATAATAACACAATGGAGCAAACAGCACGCAGACCTAGTGGTGGGAATGGAGCAAACAGCACGCAGACCTAGTGGTGGGAGGAAAAAATCCTTAAATAAGAGACACGGGGGAATGATTAATGGACTTCAATGTCTGTACACTAATGCGCAAAGTATGGGAAATAAACAAGATGAGCTTGAGCTCTTGGTACAGCAAACTAAATATGACATAATAGGAATCACTGAAACCTGGTGGGATAAGTCCCACGATTGGAATGTAATAATGGAGGGATACAATCTATTTCAGAGAAACAGACCAGACAAGAAAGGAGGAGGAGTGGCGTTATATGTCAGGGATGTGTATACCTGTGAAGAGATCCAAGATTTAGAACCTCAAAGCCAAAGTGAGAGCATTTGGGTCAAAATTAAGGGAGAGAAGAATAACAGTGACCTCATTGTGGGAGTTTACTATAGATCCCCAAGCCAAACGGAGGACATAGATGATGCCTTCCTGGAACAGATGGCCAAGCATGCAAAAGGAAGGGAGATAGTAGTAATGGGGGACTTCAATTACCCGGATATTTGTTGGATGTCAAACTCAGCCAAGAGCATAAGGTCAAACAGATTCCTCACTGGCCTTGCAGACAACTTCATTGTCCAGAAAGTGGGAGAAGCAACAAGAGGAACAGCCATTTTAGATCTGGTCCTAACCAATGTTGATGACCTGGTTAGTGGGGTAGAAGTGGAAGGATCATTAGGCGCGAGTGATCATGCTCTTCTGAAGTTTACTATACAGCGGAAAGGAGCAACCAAGCATACTAGGACTCAATTTCTCGACTTTAAGAAAGCCGACTTCATAAAACTTAGGGAAGTGCTTGGTGAGATCCCATGGACAGTAATACTAAAAGGAAAGGGAGTTCATGATGGCTGGGAGTTTGTTAAGAGGGAGATAGTAAAAGCACAACTTCAGGCAATACCAATGAGACGGAAACATGGAAGGTGCCTAAAGAAGCCAGGGTGGCTATCTAAAGAACTTTTAACTGAGTTAAGATTAAAAAAGGATGTGTACAAAAAATGGAAAAGGGGGGAAACCACCAAAGAGGAATTCAAACAAATAGCCAGCACGTGTAGACACAAAGTCAGAAAAGCTAAAGCACAGAATGAACTCAGGCTTGCTAGAGAGGTTAAAAGCAACAAAAAAGGCTTTTATGGGTATGTTCGTAGCAAAAGGAAGAACAAAGAAACAGTGGGGTCACTCAGAGGAGAAGATGGTGAAATGCAAACAGGGGACACAGAAAGGGCTGAACTCCTCAATGCCTTCTTTGCCTCAGTCTTCTCCGATAAAGAAAACAATGCCCGACCTGAAGAATTTGGAGCAAATGATTCAGCAGAGGAAACACAGCCCAGAATAACTAAGGAGATAGTACAAGAATACTTGGCTAGTCTAGATGTATTCAAGTCTCCAGGGCCAGATGAACTGCATCCAAGAGTATTAAAAGAACTGGCAGATGTGATCTCAGAACCACTGGCAGTCATCTTTGAGAACTCCTGGAGAACAGGCGAAGTCCCGGCAGACTGGAGGAGGGCAAATGTTGTCCCTATTTTCAAAAAGGGGAAAAGAGAGGACCCAAATAATTACCGCCCAGTCAGTCTGACATCAATACCAGGGAAGATTCTGGAGCAGATCATTAAGCAAACAGTCTGTGAGCACCTAGAAAGGAATGCTGTGATCACCAATAGTCAGCATGGATTTCTGAAAAATAAGTCATGTCAGACTAACCTGATCTCGTTTTTTGACAGAATTACAAGCCTGGTAGATGAAGGGAATGCAGTGGATGTAGCCTACCTTGATTTCAGCAAGGCATTTGACAAGGTGCCCCATGATATTCTTGTAAAGAAGCTGGTAAAATGCGGTCTTGACTATGCTACCACTCAGTGGATTTGTAACTGGCTGACTGACCGAACCCAAAGGGTGCTCATCAATGGTTCCTCTTCATCCTGGAGAAGAGTGACTAGTGGGGTGCCACAGGGTTCTGTCTTGGGCCCGGTCTTATTCAACATCTTTATCAACGACTTGGATGATGGACTCAAGGGCATCCTGATCAAATTTGCAGATGACACCAAACTGGGAGGGGTGGCTAACACCCCAGAGGACAGGATCACACTTCAAAACGACCTTGACAGATTAGAGAACTGGGCCAAAACAAACAAGATGAATTTTAACAGGGAGAAATGTAAAGTATTGCACTTGGGCAAAAAAAATGAGAGGCACAAATACAAGATGGGTGACACCTGGCTTGAGAGCACTACATGTGAAAAGGATCTAGGAGTCTTGGTTGACCACAAACTTGACATGAGCCAACAGTGTGACGCGGCAGCTAAAAAAGCCAATGCAATTCTGGGCTGCATCAATAGGAGTATAGCATCTAGATCAAGGGAAGTAATAGTGCCACTGTATTCTGCTCTGGTCAGACCTCACCTGGAGTACTGTGTCCAGTTCTGGGCACCACAGTTCAAGAAGGACATTGACAAACTGGAACGTGTCCAGAGGAGGGCAACCAAAATGGTCAAAGGCCTGGAAACGATGCCTTATGAGGAACGGCTAAGGGAGCTGGGCATGTTTAGCCTGGAGAAGAGGAGGTTAAGGGGTGATATGATAGCCATGTTCAAATATATAAAAGGATGTCACATAGAGGAGGGAGAAAGGTTGTTTTCTGCTGCTCCAGAGAAGCGGACACGGAGCAATGGATCCAAGCTACAAGAAAGAAGATTCCACCTAAACATTAGGAAGAACTTCCTGACAGTAAGAGCTGTTCGACAGTGGAATTTGCTGCCAAGGAGTGTGGTGGAGTCTCCTTCTTTGGAGGTCTTTAAGCAGAGGCTTGACAACCATATGTCAGGAGTGCTCTGATGGTGTTTCCTGCTTGGCAGGGGGTTGGACTCGATGGCCCTTGTGGTCTCTTCCAACTCTATGATTCTATGATTCTATGATTCTATGATTCTATGAAAATAATGCACAAACAGCAATGCACAAAAAGCAGCAATAACACATTGACAACCCAGCAAGAAACTCCACAACTTTCCCACTGCAAAATACTCCTGCTTGTCTACTCATCTCAGGTGCAACTGTGAAAGCGTGTTCTCCCTAACAGAGAGCACGTGTTGCGGTTGCCATGACTAGGCAGATTTGTGAGGAACCCAAGCCTTTAAGTGGTTAAAATTGGGTTGCTGGGGAGTTTTGATTGTTGCCAATTTGGAGGAGGGGTCAGAGTCTTTAAATACAGGGGCCAGACGTTGGACGTCCTCTTGGCCGTTTTGCACCGGATCACCCGCCCTCCCTTTAATAGGGTGGTTTTTCTTGTTCGCTTGACCTTGCTATGCCTGTCATGGGGTCGTCCGCCTTGGAGCGGGGGCCTGGTAGGAATTTTGCCATTTGGCTGATTGGCTGGTGCCATTTGGTTTTTGCCTACTGCGTAGTAAATCGTCACAACTTGTAAGGTTGGCGGTTAGGCATTGGTTAAATTGGTGCTTGGAGGGGTAAGTGCCTACCCCTCCAAATGATGCGAAAGGGAATTCCGTTAAAGGAATCCAGGGGCTTGCCATTCTTTTCGTCCTTGTCCATGGTGTTGGACTTGGGCCGTGCAAGCCCCACAGGAACATGAGGGTGAGAAGTGAGGGACTGATGCCCAGCTTCATTTTCTCACCCAATACTTGTTTCCCACGCTGGCTTCCGTTGGTGTCTGGAAGGCCAGCTCTGTCCCTGAGGGCATGGACAGATAGTCATAACCAATGCCTAAGCAACCACTCACATTTTTGTATTTTGAATAAAGTTGTGGCCAAAATTATGCCAAAAACCTTAAACAAAAATTGATGTGTGAAGTGTGAATTTTTTAGGGGGTGGCAATTGTGGGACTCAACACGCAAACCCAATACATGTGTTAATTTATTGGTTGCTTTTGGCAGAGCCGAGTCATGCCTGGAATCAACTGCAGTGCCCAACCTTTTGTGCTTCTAACTCAGGACTTTGCAATGGCTCGAACACCACCGATTGTTATAATGATGAGACTCAGTGTATAGAGCTTGTTTTTGTTCACGGTGAGTAGCACTGCCAGTCAATGAGTAGGAGGGATGGAATGGCTTGCCTGGTTCATACTCTCTCACATTTCTCAGATGAAAATAGTGGCTGGGGAAACTCAGCCAGATGGGCGGGGTATAAATAATAAATAATTATTATTATTATTATTATTATTATTATTATTATTATTATGTTCTTTTCTACATCAGGAATCTTCTCCCATGTTTGATCTCGCTGCACACAAATAAGTCATTACAAATATACGTCTATCACCTTAAGACTTTAACCAATTAGAACCTCTCCGTCTAACCTACCTCACGGGATTGTTGTAAAAATGTGCAAGGAAAAGGAGAATGTACACCTTCCACAGATAAATGGAATCAAACAAGATTTTAAATGTAAGCTGCCTTGAGCCCCTGTCAGAGAAAAAGTTGGATGATAATGATGATGATGATAGTAATAATAATAATAATAATAATAATAATAATAATAATAATAATAATATAATAATAGAACTGTGAGAATGATTAGAAACATACCAGAGAGTAAATCCTATTGAACCAAGTGGGACTTACATTTGAGTAAAAATTCTTAGGGCTGCAGTGTAAGACTGCCCAATCTTTACCCATTTACGTGGGAGTAAGCTCCATTTAATACAGTGGGCCTTATTTCTTAATAGACAATGTAAGACTCCATTTAAAATAAAGGAATAAACACCCCATGCTTTTCCTAAAAAGTGCCTGGCTGTTGAAGAATCTAAAGTAGATTGGTGACATTTTCCTTCAAAATGATAGGAAGGGCTTTGAATGCCAACTTCACCATTTTCTTCATTTGGTGCAGGTATTATATATTCAGTATAAACAGGACTCCATTTCTGCACTTAGACCCACCCACATAGAGAGAGCTCTTTTAATTATTGTCTGATATGCAGAGTGGAGGAAAAAGGAAAACTGGGGCATTCTGGGATCAAATCAGAAAGCGAGATAGCTTCTGTAATTCTGGGGCTGTCTGTGGCAGATTGGGACACTCAGAGGTTATGCAGGTTGGGTGTATGACGAAAGACCGAGGAGGAGTGCTGGGCCAGCCTCCTGTCCAAAAATAGACTGTGTGTATATTGGAGGTTGGGAAGCTTTTCCCCTCCTGTGAAAATATTACTATGTCAAAATCCCCTTTGTGATCAATGTATATAGATGAAGCTATGGGTTTCTGGAGGTGGTGTATGAGAAGACAGAGATGAATGATATAATGGTTAAATTACGTGAAAACTGTTTTTAAAATCGTATTTTAACTAGCCTTCTGAAGAAATCTAAGCAGCCATGGAGCCCAGAACTGAATGCAAAATTTGTGAGCATTGGGGCCCCTTCCCATTTTAAAAAAATGGATTTCTCCCCTAAATTTAACCTTCTGTGTCATATTCATTTCACGGTGTGTTTCTGACATGCTTTCTATCCTTGCATGATACAGTTAAAATATCTCTCGAGAGTTCACACACAAATGCACACCCATTACCACCCAGGTGCTCATATGACCATGACTCTTTCTCTTTTCTAGATAACCCTTCAGTTCCTGCTGATCTCATCAAAGGCTGTGCAACACCAGATTTTTGTGCGTTGGCCATGAAATCAGGCCACAGTGATAATTTTTCAGGCACTTTAACACAAGCAAAATGCCATGATCCTCTGCTTTCTCAGAGCAGCTCAACTTTGAAGGGCATTTAGGAGAGAACAATGTGTTCTTCCTTTGGGATCCCACTATTTTCAGCATCAGTGGAGGTGGAGGTTGCTTGCCTGATGGTGGGAGTGCAGAGTGAATGGGATTCACAGGACTCTTGAGTCCTCTATTTAACATTTAGTGGATGGTGAATGGGATGCAGGGGATAGAGAAGCTAATCTAGAAATGTGGGACTTGGGGACTCTAGCTCATGATAATATGGTATATGGGTTGTCCTTTGTTCATAATCAGAATAAATTGGTGTGGCAAATAAAAACTCTGTTCTGGGTTGATCTTTGTCAAATATAGAATATATTACACTCATAACCACCACCCCCGCCCCCTCCCCCGCCCCCAAAATATATTGGAAGCTATCTGTGTAACTACAAACTTGATCCAAGTACACTCCAGGTCTTTCAAAAGAGTGCAGTATGCAATCCACAATTCCTTCTGCAGATTCATTGGGATGTTCCAGCAAAGCAATCATTTTGTTCATCACTTCACTTTCAGGTGTAAAGCACTGCACTGCAAGGGGAAATATTTTTCTCTTTCCCTTGTTAAAGGCTTCAGTTTGAATAGAAAAAAATGGAGGTCTTTCAGATGTCAAGATTTTTGCTAAGTTCTCTGGTTCTTTTCTCCCACAACAAATTTTCTTGGCAATGTTTGAGTCAAACTCCTCCCGGACCCACCCACCCACTGTTCAATTACCACAATAAGTCTTGATCTCGCTTTACTCCACCTATGGACCAACTCTCTGTCTGCAGAAGTTCCTTCTCAACCCTCTCTCTCTCTCTCTCTCTCTCTCTCCTGTTTAATTTTACTTATATTTTTCAAAACCACACTCACATTTCCCCATACATATATTTCTGTAAATAAGCCAATAATTTATGACTTCCCTTCTTCGCCTTCCCTGGTTCCTTTAATTTCCCCACCTATCCCTCTATGATGGACAGCAGAGCCAGACCAGAGTCTTGGTGATGCAGTTCCTCAGAAACTCCACCAGAGCGCTGGAGCCTCTCTCTGATTTGCTACCTAGACGGCTAGCCAGAGGAGGGTGGAGCAGCACTTTGGGAGAGAGAATAAAAGGGGCAGTTTCTGAGGGAAAGTGTTAGATTGGGCTGGATTTGAGAAGAGATATGGCTTGACTTAAGAGGAGAGATAGGGAGTAGGATAGGATCTGACTGAGGGAGAACTGGTTCTGAGTTAAGTTAGATAGCCACACTGAGGAGACTATCCATAGTAAGAGGACAGAGCCTTGCAGCTTGGATAGGGGGAACCTGTTGAGGGTCTGGGAAAGATACTGTATATAGACAGGAGTGTTCTGAGAGGGTTGTGACTGAACCAGGAGAGGTAGAATCTGTGGGAATGCAGGCTACCTTGGTCTCAGTATAGCCAGGAGGGAAGAGTTATTTTAGGTGCATAAGACTCCCAACCCAGTAAACAAGGGGTGAGGGGATCCCCTGGGTCTGTTATACTATTTGGAGTGTGTGATTGCTGAGAGAGTGGGCAATTGATTTTGAGTAAAGAGAGGTTAAAAGAAGCTGTGACCATAACACTGTGTTTAAGCCTAAGACATCTTATAGTTAGTTAAAATAAATAAGTTAACTTCAACCTGAAAGAACACCTTTCCCGACCCACTTTGTTTCATAAAGTTCTCATTGTTTTCTTGTTTGTTTAATCAACTCCTGCCTGAGACTCTAATCACTAAGTTTTCCCTCACACAACTCCCCCACATGATAGCCCATGTCAATTGTAAAACTTGGTGTAATTGGCACACATTGAAGTGTGGGCTCTATGTTTAATAAGGGGGCAGTTAGTGGGGTGAGTCCACCGCATTATTAATTGGTGGCTAGCAGTGGGATCCACTACATATTAATTGGTGGCAGTGCCGTGATCCAAAATGAAAACCCATAAGGAAAATCATTTACCACAACATGTTCATATTTTGTGAGAGATTCCCGCCCCCCTAAAACTCCTGAAGTGAGTGGTGATAGTAAGGCAGAAGCGCAAACTGAGAGAAAAACTTCTACGGGGATTCCTAGTCATGAGATAGAAATGCTGAAGTTAAAAAATGTACTCGTGAAAATAAAGGTGGATACAGAAAAGGAAATTCAGTTAGTTAGAATTCAGGCAAAAGAAATGGAAAGAGAAAAAGAAGCTAGAATCAGGGTGAAAGAAAGCAAACAAGAAAAAGAAATGTTACTTCTCAAACTGAGGAAGATGCAGCTTGGGGCAGAGTTGCCCACACTACAGAGAAGTGAGGAATTTTCCTCAGTGGAACAGAGGGATAAAGACATAGAACACTTTTTTTGTTGGTTTGAAAGGATTTATTGCCCAAAAGTAGAGAGAATTGAAATCACGTCACTGACTAAAAATGCTAAGTTGGTTAAAGAAGAAAAATCTGTCAGAAATCATGTCCCAAACCCTGAATCAATTGAACACAACCCTGTGCGCTGGCTCCTCAGAAAGAGAAAGGGTTGGGTTTAAGGGTTTAAGTTGAAGAATGACAATGGGAGAGTGTGGTAGATCACTGCCAGTTTTCGATACTGGATAGTCATGGTTTAGTCATGCTGGCCACATGACCCGGAAAACTGTCTGGGGCCAAACGCTGGATCCCTCAGCCTGAAAGCGAGATGAGCCTTTGACTGGACCTAACCGTCCAGGGGTCCTTTACCTTTACCTATACATATATAGTTAGTTCCTTTATTTATTTGGGGTTTCCTTTTCCCCTCAGGCTTCCCTAAATGTAATACATAAATTCAAAGATTTCTGTGCTTTTGTGTTTCCTGTAATAACATTTGTACTTGACCAGGAGAAAATTCTCAAGCAATGGGATAGCTCAGTTGGTAGAACATGAGACTCTTATAATCTCACAGTAGTGCATACCACTCAACTGTCCCAAACTGAGCAGGACTTCGCAGATGAACAGATGCCCCCTGCTTCTGTTTAAATGACCCGCTTCTGCTACCTCACCTCCTTCTTCTTCTCGTGGGTGGCCAGGGCAGCTGCAGCCATGACCTCCTCACGAGAAGGCCTATGGCCAAGGCCTAGCCATGGAGGAGGTGATGGCGGAGAGACAGCTGGTGAAGGTAAGGTGGCGGGTGGTGGTGGTGGCTGCGAAGGATTAGGGTGGGGCAGGGGTGAAAAAACGTGCAATTTAGGGCAATTTAGGGCAGCGGGGGGCTGGGAGAAAGAGCAAGGATATCAGGTGATGGGGTGCAAGGTGTATTTGTCCCGCTTTCCCACCCAGAAACATTGGATGGTACAGAAAAAGAAGTAAAAAAGTGAGTGAGAAGAAAAAAAAGGAAAAGGAAAAATACTGTAACATTACCCTGTGTTAATATACAAATGTGTATATTTTCATTATCCTAATGCACATATAATTGTCAGTAGCCTAATATATTCTGTGTAAACTCAATCCAAATATCATTGAATTTATCCAAAGAAAATCTATAAGCTGTCCGTTCATATGTTACCAATGTTGTCATGTTGTCCAGCCATTGATTGAGGGGAATCTATCTCTGCTCTTCTGGAGTATCAGTCTCTTGGCCACCATTAGGGCACATATAATCCTTTTTTAAAAAATGATCTTTATTGGTTTTACAAGTTTTACAAGTTTCACAATCATAATACATATCTTATTTCTTTTAACCTTTATCTATCAAGCTTGTATTTCCCTTCCTCCTTCTTCTGGTTTCTCTATGTTTCCTTTTATCTTTACGCATTTGTTATATTTACATTCTATGTAAACTTAATACTATAGAATAAAACTGTCTAAGTTTTATTAATGTACACCTTCATTGTTGTATTATATTGTTTCAATTCTCAAAGTCCGACCAAATGGTTTTTAATAAACATTATGAGGTCTGTTTCAATCCTGTGAGTGTCTTTATTTGTGTACAGTTCTTCTCTGTGTATGTTATAAATTTCATCCATAGAATCCATTTTTGCTTTCTTGTTTTCAATTTCCATACAATGGGTATATAGTTCAAGAGCACAGTCAACTCTGAAAATCTTAATTTTTTGAGTAGTGTCTTTGGGAGAAAGTGCTTGTGTCCGGCGCTTTCTCCAAAAACTTAGTAAGTTTGGGAAACAGTAAAAGCATGTGTTTCAAAGAAGAATTGTCAATAATACATCTCCAACCAAGAGATACATTAGATAGACTTCTCTTATACAAATGCAAGGGAGACCAATAGATTCTAAGAAGGATTTTCTGTTGTATAATTCTTAGATTAAGATCCATTGATATGATACTGAAGCCAAGAAATTTTCCCACTATCCAGGTAATAGTGAACATTCCAATTCTTTATTCCAATCATTTCTTAAACTCTGCATATCAAACTGAGTTTCAAATTAATTATCCAATTGCTCCAAATTTCAAGTGTCTCAGATGCTGTGAAGGTAGTCAGACCAAACGAAGTTACTAAAATATGTTGTAGCTGCAAGTATTGCCATTGGACCACCTCTGATAGATGGTATTTGATGTATGTATTGTACGTATAGAAGTCTTCCTCATCTATCAGTTGGTCCAAGGTCATGACACCCATTGTCAGCTGCATCCCATTGCTGACAGAGGGGGAGAGCGTGGAGAGACAGGAGGAGGTAATTATGTAGGAATGCAGAACGAGGGAGGAGCAGCCTAGTTGCAGTAGAAGCCTGAGCTCCGAGAACAAGGAGAAGGGGGGAGTTCAAGGGGGAAGACAGTTTAAGCTCGGACTCAGAGGGAGGGCCACCGGAAATAGCCCATCCCATGATGCATAGGTGCACAAGAATTAATGAGAGGCGTGAACAGAAAAGGAAGCGAAAGTGGGGCTTTAAATGTGGGAATAGGAAGGGGCGGAACTCAGACTCAGCAACAGCTAATTTGGAAGCAGACACTGAGTGACTGGGCTCCAGAGTGATTTGTGTGTTTTGACCAATAAACCCGAGTTAATTACTGCCAGAGTTGTCTCGCTTCTATGGGAGAGACCCATTATCACACAGTTTTTCCATATTACCATTCCTCTCCGCACATTATTGAAGTAGGATTTAGCATGTGAAAATGAATTTATTTTTATTAGCTAATATATTCCATATCTTTCTAATTGGCTTGTTTCAAGAGTTGTAGGGACTTCAAATGTTTTGATCCTAATACTATCCACCCAAATAAAAGTGTTATATACTGTGTGTGTATTCTAAGGTTGCCAAACTGAGGAGATTATGACCATCAGCAGGTCTTCAATATTAGAAACTTGTCAATAAATAAGAACGAATGTATAATTCCAGTCTTGGAATTCCAGATTTACGTTATTGAAAGCCACTCAGATTTCTTTGAAATATGGACTGGAATATACATTTCCTAAATCAATAGGATAACTCATAATTACCCATTGTTTTTCATTCTAAAAACAGTGCCCTTCATCACCACTGCCACCAAATATTCTTAATTTGATAAATGCAGACAGTTTTGATTTGCTTCACCAATTTATTTTGATTATGAACAAAGGAATTTTTTACACATATCCCATGTTTTCATGAGCCAAACCCCCACATTTCTACTTTAGTTTTCTATTCCCTGCATCCCATCCACCAAATAGAAGCCTCAGGAGTCCTGAGAATACCAGTTGCTCTGGACTCCCATGTTCAGACAAGCAACCACCACTTCCACTGTTGCAGAAAATAGTGGAATCCAAAAGGAAGAAGACATTGCTCTCTCCTAACTACCCTTAAAAGCTGAGTTGGTTTGGTGAAACTAGAGTTTCACCGCATCGTGCTCGTGTTATCTTGCCTGAAAAGTACTTGTTAAGCACTGATGTCTTGGCCAATTCACAAAAAGCTGGTGATGCACAGCCTCTGACGACCTTATCAGGAACTTCACTGTTGTCTAGTAAAGAAAAAGAGACAAGGTCAGATGAGCATCTTGGTAGCAACCGGTGTTTGTGTGTGTGTGTGTGTGTGTGTGCAAAAGAAAAAATAGGAGCATCTTAATTTTTAACAACTATGTTGAGCAAGTATAGAAAGCATCTGAAAATCACCACATGAAATGAATATGAGAGAGGTGTTTAAAAGTTAGAAAGAAAAAGGTCTATTTTTTCTTCTTCTGGGGCAAGGGCTCATCTTCATTGATACTGCTTTCCAGATCAGGTCTCCATGGCTAATTTTACTTCTTTTAAAGACTGGTGAAAACACTCATTTAATAAATTCTACCTGTAATTTAACAAACAGACTGTTTCTCTCACCTTCTCAAACCCCCACCCCATAAATATACATACTCATCTATATACATACAAAGCAAATGTGATTTGAGGTGAGTTATGTTTTTAGGAAAAAGAAACTTTCCCCCAAATGCACAATAATCTATTTTCTGGAAGGAAGCCACAAACAGAATGAAATAGTAACACACACACACACACACACACACACACACACACACACATGTTTCCCTCCTCCCACTCATTGCAAGGCAGTTCTACTTACCATGAACAAGAACAAATTCAATGCACTGAGTCTCCTCATCGTAACACCTGATGGCATTTGAACCCTTAGGAACTTCTGATTCAGCTACACCAAGGTTTGGGCACTCCTGCCCATTCAAGTTCCTCGGTGGCACTGCCAGAAGTAAATACTAAAGTCAAGACATGATTCCAGCCCATTTATCTTTATTCTAATTCCTAGGCTTCAGTTCTTTAATCCTGTGAGAGGGTTGCAACATCTCTACTTCATTCTGTTTCTGCAATTAATGATATAGATATTTACACCTGAGATGAGCAGACAAGCAGTAGTATTTTTTAGGGGGTGAATTGAGGAGCTTATTGCTGTGAATGTGACTTATTGGCCACTGTTATTTTTGGTGCTTGGTTTATTATATATAGTGTTCAATCACTAACTACATATACTTATGTAGTGCTTATGACTATGAAATAGACTTAGGTATAGAATATTGCTTAAGTATAATATGTTGTATACTTTGTTACTATGTTGGAAACCCTCCTCAGATTAAGGTTACTGTGTAAAGTTTCTAAACAACAGACAAATAAAGAAATAAAGCCTTGGTGTGTATTTGTTTATTTATTAATTATTATTTTATATCTCTTAATACTAAAAAGAGTCTCCTAGTGGTATAGAAAACTCAGAAACTACAATAAAATAAAAATTAATTTTATACCTAAATGCATTACAATGCAATAAAATGTAAAATCTCAAAAAACCAAAAACATCAACATATACTGAAGTGTCTTTAAAGTGAAGGAACCCTTCTGTCTTCAGTGCTCCAATAATAATAAGAAGAAGAAGAAGAAGAAGAAGAAGAAGAAGAAGAAGAGGAAGAAGAAGAATTTATTTATTTTATTATTTCATTATTTATACCCTGCCCATCTGGCTCTGTTCCCCCAGCCACTCTGGGCAGTTTACAGCATTCATAAAGTATCTCCTAACTTACAAAATGTTACAGATCACACTAAGATTCTGCCTCTAATAGCCACAAAGTATAAAGTTATTACCTCTGCAGTTCTAACCCATCAAGACGAGTCCCAGGGTGAGCTGGGCTTTCAGGAAGCAAGGGGGGAAATGTTTTGTACACTTGTTGAGTCATCAAAACTCAGTTTCAATCTAAAATTTTATTTTTTTCTCACGGGCAGGTAGGGTTTCAGCCTGCATACCAGTTGGAGCTGGTAGACAGTTGCTCTGGACACAGAATTCACGTGCACCTCCATGGACAGGTGTGAGTCCAAAATGACTCCCAGGCTGCCCTCCTGGTCTTTCAGAGGCACAGTTACCACATTCAGGACCAGGGAGATCTCCACACCCACCCGCCCCCTGTCCCCCAAGTACAGTACTTCTGTCTTGTCAGGATTCAACCTCAATCTGTTAGCCACCATCCATCCTCCAACCGCCTCCAGACACTCATACAGGACCTTCACAACCTTCACTGGTTCTGATTTAAAAGAGAGGTAGAGTGGGGTGTCATCTGCATACTGATGAACACCCAGCCCAAACCCCCTGATGATCTCTCCCAGCGGCTTCATATAGATATTAAAAAGCATGGGGGAGAGGACGGACCCCTGAGGCATCTCACAAGTGAGAGCCCAGGGGTCTGGTCTGAACACTCATCCCCCTCCCCACCTTCTGAACATGGCCCAGGAGGAAGGAGCAGAACCACTGTATAACAGTGCCCCCAGGTCCCAGCCCCTCTAGACGGTCCAAAACAGAGGTAGGCAACCTAAGGTCCCCAATCACCTTCTCAACCTGGCCCACAGATGGTCCAGGACTCAGCGTGTTTTTACATGAGTAGAATGTGTGCTTTTATTTAAAATGCATCTCTGGGTTATTTGTGGGGCATAGGAATTCGTTCTCCTCCCCCCCCAAAAAAAAATATAGTCCAGCCCACCACATGGGCTGAGGGATGGTGGACCCAGGGGTCTGGTCTGAACACTCATCCCCCCACCACCTTCTGAACATGGCCCAGGAGGAAGGAGCAGAACCACTGTATAGCAGTGCCCCCAGGTCCCAGCCCCTCTAGACAGTCCAAAACAGAGGTAGGCTGGATGTGGCCCAATCACCTTCTCAATCCAGCCCACAGACGGTCCGGGACTCAGTGTGTTTTTACATGAGTAGAATGTGTCCTTTTATTTAAAATGCATCTCTGGGTTATTTGTGGGGCCTGCCCAGTGTTTTTACATGAGTAGAATGTGTGCTTTTATTTAAAATGCATCTCTGGGTTATTTGTGGGGCATAGGAATTCGTTCTCCTCCCCCCCCCCAAAAAAAAATATAGTCCAGCCCACCACATGGTCTGAGGGATGGTGGACCAGTACACAGCTGAAGAAGGTTGCTGACCCCTGGTTCAGGAGGATGTTATGGTCGATGGTATCAAAGGCTGTTGAGAAATCGAGCAGAACTAGGAAACAGCTTTCACCTTTGTCCCTAGCCCACTGGAGATCAACGGCCAGCATGACCAAGGCAGTTTCAGTCCCACCTTTTCATTCAGTATCACTCATCCCATTTTACTCCACAAATGTACACAGATACATCATCCATCCAGTCACCCCAGTCATCTCTCACTCAATCACCAGCAACCATTGCCAGTCACTGCAGTTTAAAAAAGTGAAAATCAGGACACCAAATTTGAAGTTTTTATGCATCCCCCCCATTTTGCTGATTTTCGATAATGCCCCCTGGACACGAGAAAACATCAATGTTTGGCAGACCTACTGCAGAAACCAATGAGAAAGAAAAAATGGTTCACTAATTGAGACATGAAATATAGTAATGGGAGGAACTGAGGGCTACCATATGTCCGCATTTTCCCATCAAGTAGGGTGATTTTTGTTTTTTTAAATGCTTTAAAAATCTCACCCCCCAAAACCCAAAAACTTATTTTTGTCTCCAAATATTTTTGTTCCCAAACAACAACTTTGCCCAAGCAGTGCGACTTTTGTTGTTCTCCAGTTAGATGGCATTCAGCAGCAATAGCCTCTGCAGTTCTGCCCCACCAAGATGAGTCCCAGAGTGAGCAAGAGGGGGCATGTGTTCTTATCTCTCTCTCTGTTTCCCCAATTTATCTGGGGGGGGGGGTTCTCTTCCACACATCCCGTGGTCATTTGAAACTCTTGGGGAGAAAGTGCTTCCCCATGACATACAGATGGTGATGCTGATTCCAAGAATTTTTCATACAAACTAGGTTAGGGCATGTACTGAACAACTCCAAGGAATTTCTGAAGTCCCATTGGGAGCTCAATATTTACTTATTTGTTTATTGGGAATTAAATTTGTATACTGCCCTTCATCCAAAAATCACAGGGCAGTTCACTACATATTTTTTTTGACATATCACAATTCTGTCCCTAATTACTGGCCAGGGAACATTGCACTGGCACCCAATCAATTGATACAACTTTTTTACCTCATGTCATCTAATTTTCTTTTGTCATCTTTTGTACACTTGTTGAGTGATCAAAACTAAGTTTAAATCTAAAATTGTAATTTTTTATCTCATCCCATTTTTGAGTTGTGTGGGTTTGAAATTTCAAAAAGAGAGACAGAAATTTGACCTTGCCAGAGTACACAAAGGCCTTAAAAGCTCAGCCCAGCATTGAGATACAGTGGTAAAGGTAAAGGTAAAGGTACCCCTGCCCGTACGGGCCATTCGTGTCCGACTCTAGGGTTGTGCGCCCATCTCACTTAAGAGGCCGGGGGCCAGCGCTGTCCGCAGACACTTCCGGGTCACGTGGCCAGCGTGACAAAGCTGCATCTGGCGAGCCAGCGCAGCACACGGAAACGCTGTTTACCTTCCCGCCAGTAAGCGGTCCCTATTTATCTACTTGCACCCGGGGGTGCTTTCGAACTGCTAGGTTGGCAGGCGCTGTGACCGAGCAACGGGAGCGCACCCCGCCGCAGGGATTCGAACTGCCGACCTTTCGATCGGCAAGCCCTAGGCACTGAGGCTTTTACCCACAGCGCCACCCGCGTCCCGAGATACAGTGGTACCTAAGGTTAAATACTTAATTCGTTTCGGAGGTCCGTTCTTAACCTGAAACTGTTCTTAACCTGAAGCACCACTTTAGCTAATGGGACCTCCCGCTGCTGCCTCCGCGCCAGAGCCCAATTTCTGTTCTTATCCTGAAGCAAAGTTCTTAACCTGAAGCACTATTTCTAGCTTAGTGGAGTGTGTAACCTGAAGCGTATGTAACCTGAAGCGTATGTAACCTGAGGTACCACTGTACGTCAAAACTAAAAACACAAATCCCTTCAGAACCTGAGCTTCATGATATGTCACATGATGGACTTACTCTAAATCTAAAAATCTAAGTTACCAAATTTTCAATTTTTAAAAAAGGATTAAAAAAAATAATATGATTTAAAAATTCCCAAAAATATTGATTATTTAATATTTCAAAGAGCCACCTGCAAATCTCACATTTTTCAAAATATATTTTGTACATAAATGTCTGCCTTATTGGATTCTATTTGGGATAAATGGGTCTTCTTGGAGTAAAATATAACAGAATAAACAAGATCTCAACTATAATATTAGTTGCTTCAGGCATTTCTTTAGAAAGTTATTCAATTAAAAGGTGTCTGAAAAGCTAGTTAGGCTTTTCTTTTAAAAATGTGTTTTAAAAATAGATAGATATACTTACTTTTAAGCAATGGCTTGTTGCACACATATTCTTGACAGCACTTGTAGAGATGCTTGACGTATTTATTTTCTACTGAAGAGAAGGTGGCATTTACTGAGATGCAATCTTTAGCACAACCCTTATTCCTGTAGGTCTCTACAGAGCCATCTGTTAGAAAGAATTGAAGGAATAGCAAGATATGCAAAAATTCAAATTGATGAACGTACAAATATAAATACATTGGGCAAATGGATGATTTAAGAGAAAATACCTGGCAACAACTGAATTCAGCAAACTAATCCATAAAGTAGTTTCTTTGAAGTATAATTTCTTCTGCAATACCATGTGAATATTCTAGGAACAACTAGACATAAAATATCAACTTGGACACAAATGGGGCTAGATGGACTTGCTTTTCTGCCCATACAAAAGAGCCTAGAATAGTTTGATCCACCACCCATCTCTACCTGATATACAGCTAGCTGATCCAGGGGCCTGACTCATGAAGCTTCCTTATATTATGTACTATATTTCTGAGAGACGGGAGAAGATGGTTTTTCACCTGTTTCCTCTAATTTTCTGATCTCTTAAACTCACTTCTCAATACAAGAAATCTTTTTTCACGCAACCTTCTATGGGGAGAAGCAGTTATATCTGTCTGAGTACGTTTTCCCTCCTTTTCCTTTTTAAAAAATGATTTCTGTGGCTTCATTTATCATCAGAGTATATCAGCATTTGATGCTATGTGCTGTTACTATATGTTGCAGGCCTATTTGGCATCAGCTAATAGTGCAACTAGATAAATAGGTTCCGCTCTGGCAGGAAGGTAAATGGCGTTTCCATGCGCTGCTCTGGTTCACCAGAAGTGGCTTAGTCATGCTGGCCACATGACCTGTACACAGCTCCCGCGGCCAATAAAGCAAGATGAGCGCCGCAACCCCAGAGTCGTCCGTGACTGGACCTAATGGTCAGGGGTCCCTTTACCTTAATTGGAGACTGCTTCTTAAAAGAGAGAGTGGGGTGGTGTTGTTGGGGACAATATTTATAAAATATGGCCTGGATCAGGTAAATTAATTCTGATTGGTCTGAGAATCTCCATTCACCCCTTCCTCCTTTTCAGGAGTGTTGTTTGCACCCAGTGTGACAGTGGATAGGCTGCGCCCCTGGTCATTGCCTGTTCTTGCCCAGGCACCATCCCAAATCTTGCAGACATGCCTGTGTAAGAAAAAAACTTAAAAGTACATGAGAGTGTAAAGCAGGCATGAGCTCAGAAAGACTTGATCGCTAACGGGCTTTGAGGGGAAAGACGCGAAGGCTACGCATCCCCCCAACCCCCAAGAGGGAGTCTTGGGGTCAACATAGAAGCGTTGTTGTCAAAGAGGAGTTTCTCAGTCTCTTCGTCTCTTTGTAAGGAGAGTTTAACAGAGCAGAAAAGGGAAATCTTACAAATGAAATTTAAAATTGAACAAATAAATCTGGCATGAAGAAAGGGGTTAAAAAAAAAGTCCCCTCTTACTTGGTAAAACATACTCTGCCTTGAGTAGTATATGCACCCAATATAATTATAAAGCTGATTTCTATAAACACCTGGAAGAAACAGTGTTAGACTACATGGAGGAGAAAATAATTCTCCTAGGAGATCTGAATGGAGTTGTTTCGAACATGATAGAACTCAGAGAAGTGTGGATAATAAAACAGGACGATTATCTCAAACTTTTTCCAGTTAATAGAAATTTAGTAGACGCTTGGAGGTTTAAACATCCAAGGGCAAAGGAATTCTCATATTATTCTGAGCCGAACCAGTATGCCAGCAGGCAAGATGGAATTTGGATCTCAAAAGAATTAACATTAAGAGTGAGAAAATTTGAAATTGATCCAAAGTCCCTATCAGATCACAATTCAGTGTCTTATTCCTGAAGGAGAAAGAAAGAGGGCAGAAAAGATAGAGGATGAATGAAGCATTACTTATTGATGAAGGAATAATTCAGATAGTTAAGAAAGCTTCCGAAGAATTCTTCAGATTTGATGTGGGAAAGACTATGGACAAAAACAATTAAATTCACTGCATGTATGGCATTAAAAGAAAATTTAATGAAGATGATGTATACCTATTTGACGCCGACTAAACTGCTAAAATTTAGAAGATAAGGTATGTTGGAAATATAAGGAGAAGGAAGGGAATTTCTTTCATATGTGGTGGACGTGTCCTAAGATTAAAGCCTACTGGGATATGATATATAATGAACTGAAAAAGATTTTCAAAATTACCTTAAGTAAAAAGGTATATGAAGGAACATTGTAAACATTTGAAAACACTTGCAGGGTTGATTTAAAATGTTGATAGGTTATGATTTGATACCTGTTTATAAAAATTAGAAGTAAGTCTTTTAAGTATGGAGATAAGATAAATAGGATGATTTAGAAATGCTAAGATAAAAGTGATAACAGATGGAAGTCAGGGGAGGGGGACAGGAGGAAGTCAAAGCTCAATTAGAGCAAAGATATATGTGATGAAGAAATTATATTTGTTTGTTATAAAGGGGGGAAGAAAATACTAATAATAAATATTATATTAAAAATATTTTAAAAATAGAAGAATTCTTCAAATTTAATATAAACAAAGGAACTAATATGAAGACTGTCTGGAAGACAGGGAAAGCACCCATGCGAGGATTTTTCATCCACCAGAATGCAATTCAGAAGAAACTGAAAGAAAAAGAAAGAATGGAAATATTAGAGGAGATGAAAAAAATAATAATAATGAAAAAGAAATAGCTAAGAACCCAAAGAACAAGATGTTAAATCAAACTATTAAAATGCTTCAAACTCAATTATCAGTTATCTTGAATCAGGAAACAGAATGGAAGATAAAAAATGTTAAAACAAATAATCGGACTAGTGTTGGAAATGTAAAGAAGTGGCAGGCAAACATATGTTTATTGGACCTGAAAAAATATGAGGGAATTTTGGGAGGGAATTTATAAATAATTTAAAAAGATGTTTAAAAGCTCATTCCCTAAAAAGCCCGAAGATTCCTCTTAGGGATCATGGGGGATGAAATTCCAAGAAACGTTAAGAAAGTATTTACGTATGCCACCACAGCAGCAAGAGTCTTGAATGCCCAGAATTGGAAAATGGAGACCTTATCAACAAAGAGAGACTAGCTGATCAAATTGATGGAGTATACAGAACTGGACAAGCGGACAGGTCAGATGAAAAGATCAAACAATACAAAAAATTAAAAATGATTGAAATATATTCAAACAGTATTTGAAAGACCATTATGGAGAATACATTTTTTAACCAGTTTAGAGTAATTCATGTAAGAAAAGGAGAAGAAAAAAGTAAAACATAATGGAATTAGGTTATTGAATAAATGGCTGTGTTAGGAGGGGCAGTCAACTAAGTAAAACTGAGGACTGAGGTAAGAAGGGGAGGGAAGTCAAACGGAAATGGATTACAAATCAATCAAATCAATCAATCAATCAATATGTATTTTTGTTCTTTTTTCTTTCATTATGTTTTAAAAATATATGTTTCATTAGAGGAAAATCAAGTTGTTACAATGTGATTTGATGAATGTATGTCTAAAGCAACCAATAAAAATGAATTACAAAAGAGAGAGAGAGTAAAGTGAAGTGACCAATGGACCCAAGTCACAGCAGACTGCTTTGCTTTCAGTGGAAAACATTGCAGGACTCAAGGGAAGAAGACAACAAATGAAGGAGGAGGAGGAGATTGGGTAGTCTGTGTGGGCCAAACACAGTAGGAGGACAAGGAAAATGCGTGTCTGTTGCTCGGTTAGCCCTCTGAATGGAAGAGGCAAGTGTGGAGGGGAACTGTCCATCCCATCTGAGTTAACAAGGACCAAGTAAGATGAACACAGTGACGAATCAAAATGTGCAAGCCCAAGGGGACTTTTTACAGGACAGATTATACACTACTAAGCAGCTGGCTGCAAGACGTGGCTAGTGGATATCCTTAATGGCATGCTGGACTTGTTCCAGGTGTTGTAGGTTTGGTAGTCACCTTCTATGCAACCTTCTATTTCACCACTTTGTGCAGCAGAAGAATCATTGGGCTGGATTGTTAGTGGGAATGGGAGGTGAAGCCCCACCCTGTCAGATGGGATCCCTCTCAGGGATCTTGGAAGAATGCATTCCTTGTCCATACATTCAGCTCAGGGGTTCAGGGGACAGAGCACCCCTTACCGGTGTCTACTTGAGGTTCACAGGATGCTCTTCATGCTGTTGATGAATGCTAATATTGGTCATCCCCAAGAGTCTATCAGTCAGCAGGCAGACTGGTTACATGCCCAGTGTCTGTGTCAAAGCTGTTTATCCCTGTAATCAGTAAAGTTGTGGACTAATCTGAACCCAATACATGTCTCCTTGTGTGCATTCACTTGCTGCGTACCTCATTGCTACATCAATGTGCCTGCACCAACAAAGAGTAGACTCTGATTTGGTTGCTTTCTAAGCAGTTGGGAATTATCATTCCCTGAGGGATTGTCATTTAGGAGTAAAAGGGGAGCTATGAGCCAAATGCCAGAAAAAGATGAGGCCTGAATATTTATGCACAGTTTCTTCACAGTAAGCAGCTGGTAAAAGTCAGAAGGTTACCAGTGGCTCTGTGGATCTATGAGGCTTCCCTGAGTCAAAGTATGAGAGAGTGAGAGGGGTTCCACACTCTGTTAGTTAATGATATGGAAATGGGCCATCTCAGTGGCTCCTTGCTGACTCTGGAACTCCCTTGCTGAGAGAGAGAGAGAGAGAGAGAGAGAGAGAGAGAGAGAGAGAGAGAGAGTTTTCAACATAGAGAGGGATGGATGGGTTTCAACACGAGGTTTGCTTCTTTATTTTATTTTTTGCTTTTATTGTACCTCACTCAAGAATCTAGAGTAAATCCCACCTTGTTGTCATTTTACAAGTGGGTCTCAACAGGTTTTTGGAGAATGTCTGCTTCTACTGAAAGGATTGGGGTTGTGTTGTTTTTATTGTAATTATTGGTACATTTTAAACAGATTTTTAATATAGTTTTAATTCTAATATTTAATTGTTGAAAAAGTTGAGTTCCTCAAGCTTGGTGAGATCAGCATTCTGTTGTTACACTAGATACCCCAGAGACCAAAGGATGCACCCACAAACATAGATTTAATATGACAGATAGGCTTCATACTCACTTAAATAGGTTTCAGTACGCTGATAAAAGCAACTTCCTCCTTCGATAATACAAGGCTTCCCATGGTTTTTTAAACATTGCACTCTTTTCACTGCAGACAGGAGAGGAGAGGAAACATAAGTTGTCCAGTCTTTGAGAAACAGAATATTCCAAGCCAAACACGAGCAATGTTAATGGTCTCGGGATCCACATGTAGTGGTGGGTTAGGGACTGCATGCACACCAACACACACCTCTCCTCCCCCCCATTCTTCATACAGGAACATCTCCAGACACAGAAATGGAAAGACACAAAGCCTTCTTCGTATTTGCTAGTATTTTTTCCTCCACTCCAGGCCTACTTTGCAGCTGCCCAGCTGCATAAAGCTTCATCATAGGTCTTCAATCCCCCCCATGAACTCCGAGTATGCTCCATAAATCCATAATTTGATATATTAATTCTGGCATAAATTTAAATACCCCAGTAACCAATTGGCACCTTCTTGTTCTTTGGTTTGCCTGCATCAATCTCACCTACAATGTCCTTTCCTTTCTTGGGAATTTCCCTATTTAAGTGAGTGAACACAACACAATATTCCCCTTTCCAAATCCTCTCCTTGGTAGTTGGGAGAAGATGGAAACCCAGTGGGGGCTGATGGCTCTGAAAATGGGATGGCGTCACCTAAACCGCATCCAAGGGATCAGGGTGGGGCAGCACTGATGATATAGACCCACCTTCTCCCTTCATTTCCCCTCAGAGCTGGTGGATGCTACTGGATGAAGGGGGGGGCATCAGAGTTATCCATGCAGATCAGGGTGATTGGTCACATCCACAGATCCTGGGCCCCTTTCCTGATTACAAGCATCCAACAAAGTGGCAGATCCCCCTGTATAAAGGGGGAATCCAGTGGAAGCCACAGCCACCACCGGAGGGGAGAAAGGCCACTGAGCTGGACTCCAACCCTGACAAATCCATGTCAATTGGGGATGCCATCCTGGCCAACTCCACTGCTGAGAATAAAATGCCTCACCTTTTGCCATGACTACCTCCTGTGTGCCTTCCACCTCTGGCACTTCCTGCGAAGCAAAACCAGTACTTACTTCCAAGGCATCCAAACCTGTTGAAATTAAATTAACAGCACCTTGGTTAGGATTTTGTGTTTCTTGCTTCTGCCAGCTGACAAGCACTTGAAGTTACAGCTACAGTAGGGCGGCCTTCTGCCTTCTCAGGGCCTCGAGGAACATCAATATAGTCCCCTAGTCTGACTCTTCCTCCACAGAACAGGAGGGGAATGGGATGCCTATGCATGCTCCCTCTGTGGTGCAGATGCTTTTCCTTTGCCCTTAGAGCCCACCTTAGCCTTGCCTTTACCTGGAGCCATGCTAAATGCAGCCCACTCCCCATAATAAGCCTGAGGCTCAAAAAGGCCCTGCAAATGTAAAAATTGCCTCTTGCCCCATTCCATAAGGAAATATAAGCACACTTTCTAAATGGACCCTCAGGACCCAACCACTAAACAAGACTCAATATCAGCTTTGTGGTTGAATGGGGAATTTTGAATCTGATCTCTCTCAGCTCCTGGGCTCAGTACGCTAACCACTACACCACACTACCTACCAAGAAAATATCAAAAATGTTGCCTATCCACAGGAAAATGGCTGGGGAGTTATGAAGAAAACCTCTTCACCCCTCTCTATACCACTCCTCCAGCCCAGGGCCCACAACAGCAGGGGCCATATTCCATCCCCGGTCACTGCTAACTGGCTACTTCCACCTAGGGAGATTTCCCCAAAAAAGTTAATCCCCTACCAGGGATGGTCCATGCACTGGTTTCCTGCTCTTGCAACTTAAAGGGAGGCACCAATTTCTGCCTGACATTGGGGTGCTCATTGTATGCACATGAGACCACAAGTACAACATATTCAAGGAGGTTGCAAGGAAGCACAATGGGGCCCCTCAAGTTTGGGGAATTTTCAGTCCCATCATCACATACTTGGGGAGGCAGAGATGTTCCCAAACCCATAGAGTGGCATCTATGATTAGAGGTCTCTCAGTGCCTCAAAGTACCATTGATCTGTTGCCTCCAGCAAGAGCCAGTTATCTGCAGCAAGCAGCTTACTGCAGGGCTAAAGTTACTCCTTTCCTCTCCACTGGCCTCCTCATGAGTAAATGGAACAGTAAGGAGAACCAGTCCCCTTGCCTCTCTAGACAGTTGGCTCTGCTGCTTTTATCTTCTCCTGCCAGCCTCCCTGCTCTGCTCTCCCTCATCCAGTCCTCTGATTAGCTAGACCTCCTCTCCTTCCTGCAGAGCTCTGTATGGCTGCAAGGCCGTAGGTAGCATCAACTGTGTTGGACTGGTCATGTTGTTCGGATGCCTGATTATTATCTTCCACAACAACTACTTTGCTTCTCCTGCTTCAAAATGTGGCATATGGACACTACTAGCCCCTTGACTGAATGTTCTTGGAGAAAGAATTCAAGATCTCAGGCTCCTACTCACCTGGGCAAAGGATGACCAAGAGGAGACAAGTACTCAGGAAAGTCGTCATAGTGCTGAAGAGATCAAAGTGCTCAGAACAAACAAGCAGGTGAAGGATGGAGGATGAGCCTAGTTTGGAGGGTTTTATAGGCCAAGAAGGGAGCCTGAGGGTTCCAGGTGGAAAGAACTAGTCCAGTAAGGGGGTGGGAAATGATGAAATTAGAGATTGCATGCTTTCCCAGACATGGTGCAATTTTATACTGGAACACAAAGCACAATGTGGAAATTGGATTAACTCTTTTTTGGAAACGGTATGAAATTCTGCCACCTGCAGTTTGCACTCCATCCCATTCTCAGGGTTAAGAGACAGGTATTTTACCTAATTGAATCCTTTTTGAGAACCCCTTTTAATTTCACCAAATAACCCCCTAGTATATCCTACCTCAATTATATCACAATGCTTCTGTGGAAATGCTTCTGTCCATGATCAGATACAGTGATCAGCAATTGGTAAATCACATCTATATTTTATTCACTATATTTTACCCATTATTTATAATGGGTACTATACGAGAATGAATTCCATTACAGTGGATGCTCGGATCGCGAACGTGATCCATGCGGGACGCCCGTTCCCAATCTGCAGCATTCGCAACCTGCAGCGTCGGGATTCAACTTTTCTGAGCATGCGCTAAGAGTGATCTAGTGCTTCTGTGCATGCATGAGACCAAAACCCGGAAGTAACCTGTTCCGGTACTTCCGGATTCGGCCTGGTGTGCAACCCGAAAACGTGCAACACAAAGTGTCTGTAACCCGAGGTATGACTCTATATAGTTGTCTGCACCAACATTGTCATATCAAACTGTGATTTACAAATAATATAACACAGGTTGTTTTAGCTAAAGGTGAGCATGCTGAGCTAGAAATGGATATTGATCAGGGAGAGGTAGTATGCTGACTTCCAGAGGTGGCTGGACTACAACGCTCATCACCTCAAAAGCCAGACATTCCAACTAGGGTTGATGGGAATTGTCTAGAGCACACTATGTTTGCCACCCCTGTCTCCATAATCCATCTCATTCAAGAAAGCTAGAAATTAACCAAATACATGAAGGAAGAAGGGCCGCACAGCCATATCTTTCAAAGCAGCTTTCAAACAGTTGCTGGGGCAACCCAGTCTGATGAGTTGGGTACAAATAATAAAATTATTCTTATTATAGAACCACACCTTCCCTTCTTCAATGAGGCAACAAAAACATCCTGGCCACTCTCTACCTAGGGAGAGATACAGTTAACCAAGATGCACAAAGGTCACGTAGAGAGGCTATCTGTTAAAGCAATGTTTACAAGCTCCGGCTACAACTAAAACTCATACAACTTTAACTTCTGAAAAATAAATCATATACATAGCAATTAAAAAAATATTTTGTTTATAAATATGGACTCATATGATTAACAGGGAAAGTCCCCATGATGTAACTCCCATTTGTTGCTTTTTAAAGTTATTGATGTTTTCAAAAGTTTTAAATACATTTCATTATATTTGAAACTCTATTCTTTTCTGTTGTTTGCTTCCTTACGTTTCTTTGACAGGATGTGTGGGACCAAATAAAAAAATGTTGAAATGCCCCCAAACCCAATACAGTGGTACCTCTGGTTACGTACTTAATTCATTCCGGAGGTCCGTTCTTAACCTGAAACTGTTCTTAACCTGAAGCACCACTTTAGCTAATGGGGCCGATGGAGCACAATTTCTGTTCTCATCCTGAAGCAAAGTTCTTAACCCGAGGTACTATTTCTGGGTTAGCGGAGTCTGTAACCTGAAGCGTATGTAACCTGAAGCGTATGTAACCCGAGGTACCACTGTATTGAGCATTGAGAGACCCCACTTCTGACCCATCTTCATTGAGGATACTGCAGGTTTATACTGCTTCCTATTCTTTACTGACCTTTCCTTGTCTTCCAGGACAGCCAAGCTTACTCAGTAATCTTTCATGTTGAACTTAGGGTTCCCACATCTCAAAAAGTAAAAGCCAGTACACTCAAAACTTGTTTTTTTAAGGAAACCACCAAAAATATTGAGCTTTTTGAAAGGAGAACCCAAAAGTTGTTGAGCTTTTTTCAGAGCTCAATTCCCTGTAATCTCTGGGAAAATCTATATGTTTGCTGGCCCTACATTATAATGTTTTTATCGTCCAATTTTGACTTGTGTGGGAGGAATGGTGGTATAGTAATTGGAGAAGAGAAGAGAAGAGAAGAGAAGAGAAGAGAAGAGAAGAGAAGAGAAGAGAAGAGAAGAGAAGAGACAGGATAAATTGGGATATTCAAATGAAAAACCATTTGACTATCCAGCCAGGGCTCCTTTGGCAAGAATGATGAGATAGAAATTTCATAAATAAAATCGATGATGAATAAGATATTCATTGTGGTGGCCCATATAGATAATAAAGCGGCTGTGCAGCTCTCAAGGTTTCACCTTTTTTGGTTTAGTGAAACTTCAGGTAAAGAGTTATGTGGGTGCTGCATTTGGCTCCCAGGCCAGGAGTTCTCAACCCCTGGAGCATATTAAAAAAGGACTTGATAGTGTCTCAACCTGTTTGCCCTTTTGGCTACCCTCACTCAGCCACATGAGCAGTCAAATTAGATAAAATTATGAAGCCAGACGTCTTCAGCAAGTACATTATGGAACATTGAACTCTGCAGCAGGTACACTGGGTGATCACCACTTGGAAGCAATGAGGAGTTTGGCTGCTGTAAGAAGATTTCCTATAAACTGCAACAGGATAGAACTTACATCAGCCTGTTGAATCAGGCCATCTGCCCATGAAAAGTATTTTTACAGTGGCCAACCACTTGACTGTGCATAGCCTGAAAATAGGACATGAGATAAACGCCACTCTCCCACTACTGTTTCCCAGCAACAGACATTCAGATCCACCTTCCCCCCAACAGCAGAGCTAGAACATAACCATCAAGTTTCTCAATTTCATTGCATGTCCACAGGTTCTCATATTATGAGAGACAGATGAGTACTAGTCACAATAGCTATATTTCCTCCCGTATAAGAGCCAATAAGCCTCTCAGTTAAGGTTCTGGAGATCACAGGTGGGAGAGGCTTCGCACAAGCATCTGTTTCCTAAGAATACTATGCTGGACTATATGAGTTTTTTGTGTGATCCATCAAGGATCTTCTTATATCTCTGACTCCTAAATCCCTCAGTGCATCTTCAGTGGTCTATCAAAGAGTAGTAATTTGCCCTACTTGCCTAGTGTTTTTTATCAGATTTCCAGAAAAGGGGGCATAATAGCCTAAAGTCATTCAAAGTTGATTATTTTATTCAGCCCTGACCACTTTGATAAGCAGATAGGGTGGATAAATTGTTACACTTCTGAACTTTTAACAATTTTAGTAGGGCTTTCCTCAGCTCCCTCTGTTCCCCAACCCCCTAAACCTCTCCCTTCCCATCCAATGCAACCATTAGTCATGAATTTAACCTTCCACTTCCGGTCGGCGCCAGCGATTAATGGCGGGTTCCCTCTGAGCTCCGGAGGGAACCGGCTCCACGAAGTTTGGGTCTGGCCGCTGCGGCGAAGCGGAGACCCGAAGAAATCACAGGCGGTGAAGCCTGTGAGCTTGGAGACTCGGCGGCCTCCATTTGCGCCCCCCCCGACTGCAAAGGAGCCTTTTTAAAGGCTTCTGAACGGAGCGGGGGTGAGCGGCGCGGAGCTGAGAGTCGTCTACCCTCTTCGCGGGGTGAAGCCGCAAGCCATTGTCGGAGAGTGCTGATTCCTTTCTGGACAATTGGGACTGAAAGCAACTACCCGTGAGTAGGAGCAAGAAGCAAAATTTTAAAAAAGAAACGATATAATTTTGGTACCGAAACGGGAGAAGTATAAACAGGAGGTCTGCTTCTCCCGGCTTGTAGATAGAGCAAAGCAAAGAGATTGTAAAGTAGTAACTTTGAAAGACTTTTTTTTAAAGATCTTAAATCCACCACCAAAAAAGAAGTATCCCCCTCCTTCTAGCAGGGGTGGAGGGGAGAGTTTTGGGCATTAACCTCCTGCAAGGACAGTGAGAAGTAAAGGTTTGTCTGCTGCCTCTAAAATCTGGGAACGGACTGCGTTTGACAGCTGTCAAAGTGTTAAGGACAAAGAATATTGATACTTTGTGAAAGGATACAATTGCTTTCAGAACGGATTTGGACTTAAAAGTAACTTTTGATTGAAACTGTGTACATTTAGAGAACAAAGGGGATCTACTAGGACTTTATTTGTTGCAATTGAAATTGGAAATGTGTCCCCCTAGAGGAGAATATGTTGTAGCAAGTACCAAGCTACTAAACAACTGAGCCTGGAAAATTCCTTTCCAAAACAAATTGACTAGGCGTGAGACTGACCTTGGATTGTTTATGGAAGTGCTATGGCAGATGAGAAGGGCAAGATAGAACAGACGCAAGAAAAGACGCTCAGGTCTGGTAGACAATACAAAACAGATATCGCTCAGCAGAGAAGGGCCTCAACATCCGGAGCAGTAAGTTCAGTAGGAGCTGCGGCTTCACAACTAAAGCCAAAGGCTATGTCATCACAAGATCTATTGGCTCAGGCACTTAGTAAAATTAATGCATCTCTGGAAAATCTAGCTAAACAGGTTGCAGAAACAAATAAACAAGTAGCTGAGGCCTCAGCAAAAATTGATTTGAACACTACAAGTATAATTGAACTGGGAAAGAAGGTGAATTCTAATACACAGTCTATTGATAAACTATTGGAGGAATCGGCCTCGACTCGGAAGTTAGCTGAGGAAGCGAAGGAGATTGCAACTGCTGCCCAGGAGAAGATACCACCAGTATACAAGAAACTTGAGGACCATGATTTGACATTGTCTATGATCGAATTGCAAGGGAAAGAGAGGAATTTAAGACTCAGGGCAGTACCGGAAAAGGAGAAGGACAATTTGGTGGACTACCTTACAAAGGAATTTACAGACTTTTGGCAAAAAGACCTGGGGAAGGAAGAATTCAAGATAGTGAGTGCATTTAGGATTGGCAGAAGACAAAGAAAGAATAGAGCAAGGGACTGTCTGATTACTTTAAGAACAAAAGAAGAAAGAGATAAAATTTTGAATCTACAGTATCAAAGAACCCTGGAAATTGAAGATTCTTTTGTGGAGATTTTCAGGGACATACCTAAACTTATACTGGATGTTAGGGCCCACTACAGAGATCTTGCGGGCCTATTGAAAAGAAATAGAATTCTCTTTAGATGGGAATTCCCCCAAGGCCTATCTTTCAAATTTAAAGGAAGGAAAATAAGAATAAGGACAGTGGATGATAAAGACAAATTTTTGAATGACCACGAGGAGGATCTACAGAAGGGGGTGGAAGCTGGAGAGGAGCCAACTGCATCAGAAAAAGGAATTGGGGACATAGCAAACTTATCATTTGGACTTCCTGAACCTGGGAAAGATACACCACCGACAGAAGAAGAACAACAACTTGGTGCAGTTGGTGGGAGGAGCAAATAACCCACTATGGCTCTGCAACTTCTAAGTTGGAATTGTAATGGACCTAATTCCCCTCGAAAGAGAAAAAGTGTTTTTCACATATTAAGAAAAGAACAATTGGATTTGATCTGTCTACAGGAAACACATGTAATGAGGCTACACAGGAAGATACTTATTAACAAGAGATTGGGACAAGAATTTATTTCATCTGATAAGGTCAAAAAAAGAGGAGTTGTGATATATGCAAAGGAGAAACTTTCACCGAAACAAATCTTCAAGGATGAACAAGGAAGATATTTGGCTATTGAAATTCAACTTCAAGGAGAGAAATTTCTGATTGTAGGGGTGTATGCACCGAACGAGGGGAAATCTGAATTTTTTAAGAAATTGCATGAAGTTCTTCTGGACTATATGGACTATAATATAATCTTAATGGGAGATATGAATGGAGTTGTCTCTACAAATATGGACAAGGCACAAAGACAGGTAATCACCAAAGATGGTAGATTACCAAAGACTTTTTTTGAATTGACTGACAATATGGACCTGATTGACATTTGGAGAACTAAGAACCCCCTAGGGAGAGAGGGAACTTTCTTCTCTGAAGCTAAAATGACCTGGACTAGAATTGACCAAATTTGGATTACTAGAGGAATGGCACCAAAGATAAAAAAAGTGGAAATCTGCCCTAAAACTTGCTCAGACCATAATGCAGTAAAGATGGAGATGAAGCAAATGACACCCGGCTCTTTTAGATGGAGGATGAATGACACTCTATTTAGAGACGAAGAAGTATATAAAAAGGCCCAAAAAACCTTGAGAGATTATTTCGAAATAAATATGACTACTAATGTTGAAAAAAGAGTAATCTGGGATGCCAGTAAAGCCGTGATGAGAGGGTTCCTGATTCAACAGAACGCAATAAAGAAGAGAAGCCGAAATGAGAAAAAGGATAAAATTCTGGAGAAAATAAAAGAAGGAGAGAAAAAATTGAGAGTAAAGCCAAAGTCACAGGAGATCTTGAAAGAAATAAAGTTATTTCAGGTACAATACATGGAATTGATGAATCAGGAAGTAGAATGGAAAATTAAACAAATGAGACAGAAGACATTTGAATCAGCGAACAAATGTGGGAAATTACTAGCTTGGCAACTGAAAAAAAGACAAAAATTAATTACTATTACAAATTTGGAAGTAGAAGGAAAAGATATACATAACCCAATTGAGATTAGAAACTGCTTCCAGAAATATTTTAAACAATTATATGCACAAGGGCCACAGAACGAAATGGACATAGACTGATTTTTGAAGATAAATGGATTACAAAAAATTTCACAAGAAAGTAAACTTATGTTGAACTGTAAAATATCTGACCAGGAGATAGAAGGTGCCATTCAAAATATGGAAGTAGGCAAGTCTCCAGGACCGGATGGGTTGACTTCCAGCTATTACAGATCCTTGAAAGAGTGGCTACTACAACCATTGAAGGAAGTCTGCAATGAAATCTTGGAAGGGAAAAGGGCACCAGAATCGTGGAAAGAGGCCTATATTACACTAATACCAAAAACAGAGACTGAAAAGACTCAATTTAGGAACTACCGTCCCATATCCTTATTAAATGTGGATTACAAAATCTTTGCTGACATTTTGGCTTAGAGACTGAAAAAAGTATTGATTGAGGAGATTCATAAGGACCAAGCGGGCTTTCTTCTGGGAAGGCATCTTTCTGATAACTTGAGGAATATAATTGACATTTTGGAAAAGCTAGAAGTGAACATAAATACTAAAGCAGTTTTGATATTTGTGGACGCGGAGAAAGCCTTTGACAATATTTCTTGGAGTTTTATGAAAAAGAACCTACAGGGTATGGGGGTAGGCCATGGTTTTGAGAATGGTATAGGTGCAATATATTCAGAACAAACGGCTAAACTAATTGTAAATAATGTGGTTACAGAACAATTTAAGATAGAAAAAGGGACACGACAGGGATGCCCAATTTCCCCTTTGCTTTTTATATCGGTCCTGGAGGTCTTGCTGAATATGATCAGAAGGGACCGGATGGTTAAAGGTATACAGGTCGGAGCTAAACAGTATAAATTGAGAGCATTTGCAGATGACCTAGTTTTGACACTACAGGAGCCAGAATCTAGCACTAAAAGAGTTTTAGAATTAATTCAAGAATTTGGTCAGGTTGCAGGGTTCAAATTGAACAAGTTAAAAACTAAGGTTCTTGAGAAAAACTTAACACCGATTGAAAGAGAGAAGTTTCAGAATGAAACAGGACTGACTGTGGTTAAGAAAGTGCATATTTGTGGTATGACAAGGTTAAAGCACATAAAGCATTTAAAAACCATTTTGTCAGGAAAGCATTGTTTAATGTTTGGATTAGATATAAGGATTTATTGGAAAATAAAACCCCAAGGTGGTTGTCACCAATGGAGGCTAAGGCCCAGAAAAAACTTAATATGGAGGCCAAATGGCCAAAATATTGGGAAATTTTGGAACAAGAAGGGGACAGACTGAAATTGCAGAGTTTTGAGAAACTGAAAGATAAAGTGCGAGATTGGCTTCATTATTACCAGATAAGGGAGGTTTACAATTTGGACAAGAAGGTTGGTTTCCAGGTGGAAAAATCTAAATTGGAAACAGAATTGCTAGAATCCAAAACTAAGACTTTGTCAAAAATGTATAACTTGCTGCTGAAATGGAATACTCAGGATGAGACGGTTAAATCTGTAATGATTAAATGGGCACAAGACGTTGGACATAATATCATGTTTCCTGACTGGGAACAGTTGTGGACCACCGGGATTAAATTCACGGCATGTAATGCCTTAAGAGAGAATATTATGAAAATGATATACAGGTGGTACATGACCCCAGTCAAGCTTGCAAAAATCTATCATTTGCCCGACAACAAATGTTGGAAATGTAAGGAAAAGGAAGGTACATTCTTTCACCTTTGGTGGACGTGCCCTAGGATTAAGGCTTTCTGGGAAATGATATATAATGAATTGAAAAAGGTACTTAAATATACCTTCTTGAAGAAACCAGAGGCCTTTCTCTTGGGCATGGCCGGCCAAGTGGTGCCAAAGAAGGACAGAACTTTTTTTATGTATGCTACAACAGCAGCAAGAATACTCATCGCAAAGTATTGGAAGACGCAAGATCTACCCACTCTGGAAGAATGGCAGATGAAACTGATTGACTGTATGGGATTGGCAGAAATGACGAGCAGAATACGTGACCAGGGAGAAGAGTCGGCAGAAGAAATTGGGAAAAAAAAATGACTATTTACAGAAATATTGTAAAATTAAGGAATGCTGAATGATGTTGGATTGAAATTGAGTGGTTTCTAGCTGTAATGATATAAAGGAACATGGATGAAAAAAAGGGTTTGGATAGAAAATAAGGAGATATTATAAGCTGTAATACTTTAAGTTAAGGATTTGCTGAACAAAGAATATAAAAGGGAATACAAGAAGGGGAGGTATGAGGAGGTCAGAGAAATATGTTACTGAAATAATTGTATTTTGAACTAGGTATATGTTGTTTTTTAATTTTCTTTTTGTTTGTTTTTTGTTTGTATAAAAAATTGAAATTTTTAATAAATATCTTTTTTAAAAAAAAAATGAATTTAACCTTCCAAACTCCATATCTCAAGCCACTTTTCTCTTCAATCCTGCAATCCTGCTCTCCACCCATTTTCACTTTAAAACCCACGTCCGTGTCCACATGAAACGTCCCCCTCCTTTTCTGCAACCCCACATTGAAAACAAACCAGCCTGTGATAACCTCCTGTATCTTCCTCCTGCCACACATTGCAGCTATTAAAGCCCCTTCTCACTTTCCACCCAATTATGGTGACACCAGCCTTCCTATTCTGCAGACATTTTCATACCCTCCTTTCCAAATTACCATGTCGCTATGCCTGATACTCTCTTTTTGCAAACCACTTGGCTCACTTATCTTCAGCTTCACCTCCTCTTCCTCCCTTCCTCTTTACTTATCTCATCGCTCCCTTGCACACATATTCCCCTATTTCCATTCTTTCTCCTCTCTCTTTTTCTGCAGTCTCCTTTTCACAGACACACCAACATTCACAATCACCCCCTTCACCCCCCTTTTCACCTTTCCTCTTTATTCTTACTCCCTTGCACATAAACCCCTCCCTTTTCCTGGTTTCCTGCTTTCTGCTATTTTGCACACATCTCATGATGATCTTTAATGTATATTTAAATTTATTTGGATCTTAAGAGGAACCCTGCATGTTGGTTGCTCAGTTAGAGAAAGTTAACCAGTTTACTGAAGTTGTGTGTATGAAAGAGAGTGAGTGTGCTCCCTTGTTATTGAAATATTGATTATAAATTACTACACTGAATTTGGAATTTCATGTTGAAGACAACACATTGTTCCAGGAAGTAAATACATTGTGCAAAGGTCCTATAGAGTTTTTGAGGGCTCCACATCCTTTCTCTCTCCTATGAAGCAGCCGAGGAATGGAAGAAAGACAACTGGGTACAGCAAGAAGAGTGAGACAATTAAAGAGAAAGAAAGGCTTGTTTTAAATAACAGCAGAGGTATAGGAGAGATGGGGAGACACTGATGGTTTTAATAATAATACTAAGTTATAGCAACGACAATATCCCCTCACCTGGGACCCTGGCTGATGATCACAGGATTATCGATCCCGTCACCCAGTCTTTAGTGGCCTGCCCAGAGGGGAGAAGTGGGCACGTTGCCTATGGTCCTTGATCTGGTTAGTTAGGTCTCTGTATTTCAGGGCTGGGGGCATGGGTGGCGCTGTGGCCTAAACCACTGAGCCTAGGGCTTGCTGATCAGAAGGTCAGCAGTTCGGATCCCCACAACGGGGTGAGCTCCCATTGCTCAGTCCCTGCTCCTACCAACCTAGCAGTTCAAAAGCATGTCAAAGTGCAAGTAGATAAATAGGTACCGCTCCAGCAGGAAGGTAAATGGCATTTCCGCGCTGCTCTGGTTTGCCAGAAGCGGCTTAGTCATGCTGGCCACATGACCCGGAAGCTGTATGCCTGCTTCCTTGGCCAGTAAAGCAAGATGAGCGCAGCAACCCCAGAGTCATCCGCAACTCAACCTAACGGTCAAGGGTCCCTTTATCTTTACCTATTTGAGGGCCAGGGAGGAATTTTCTCCTGCAAACAAATTAGCCAGTTTGCATGTTTTTGCCCGCCTTGTAGCAACTGTCACAGTTTTGGTGGATTAGGCATTGCACTGCATCCTTAGTCACAAGGGTACCCCATTAGAGGGGTCCAGGAAGGGTGACACTGGCAGCTTGTGTAGGGTTGGGGCATCCAATCCATTTTGCAGTTGACACTCCGGCAGGGGTTTGACCCCACCAGGTAGTTTAATCCTCTCAGGTAGCAAGCAGGCTGCCTGTTGCAGGATACATACCCAATGCCTTAGTCAAACCTACTCTTTTCTGTAATCAATAAAGTTGTGGTCTAATTCAACCCAATACCAGTCTCCTATGTCATTCTTGTGGCCCTCCTGTCACCTGCCATGTCCATGATATGCCTGTGCCAGGAAATTACAGAGATGAAGACAAGATAAGTGCCCCTTCCAGTCCATCTCACCCTTACTCTTGTAAAACAGGAATTGTGAGTAGATGAGTTCTTTTCTGGAGTTCCATGAAATTTCATCACATGCCCTCCTACTTTATCCTCAAATCAGTTTCATCACAATGTCGTTCGGACCAAGATGTTCTCAGTCAGCCACAAAGTAATCAACAATTAATGCATCACATGCTCATTCTTCCCAGCCATCTGGTGATACTGGAACCTAATGACATTCCTGGATCCAGCCAAATTTACGTGTTCAATTTTGTAGTTTCCCTGATTTAACTGGGCATAGTTAGAGAATCCACCTTCTTTTAAATGCGTCTGTGGGAAGGGGGGGTGTTGTTCTGATGTTTTGTTCTATTTCTTCCTTGTTTTTATCCTATATTTTATTCTGTGAACCACCCTGTGATCGTATAATGAAGGGTGGTATATAAATCTAATAAATAAAAGTACAAATAATTGTACCAAAGGAAGGAAATGGTGACACTGACATATGAAGCCCTTCTTACAATTTTGAAGGAAAAAGTCACCAATCCATTTTAAATTCTTTCATTGCAATACTTTAGTCGCCAACCACTTCTCAGAAAATGCAGCGTTAATTCCTTTATTGGTAATGGAGCCCTACACTGTTTACTCAGGCATCACATGGGACTTAACTTTTCCCCAGTTCTTTCCTATTCTAGTTGTCCTTTGCATCTGGGGAAACCATTTCAGGAATTCCAGGGTTTGCTTCTGTTCGGACAATGAAGCAGTAGTAAGGATTATAGCCAGGCTGTCAGCAAAGTCTGACCAGACCATCAGGATGTTGCACCTGTTCATGCTAGAATGCCTTCAGCACAACTTTTCCTTCATGACACGTTTCATACCAGGTCATAACAACGACATTACGCATGCTTTATCTCATTTCCAGATGGAGCATTTCCGCGAACTGGCACCCGAGGCAGCACAGATACCTGACCCCTTCCCAGACGACCTGTGGCAGATTGGATGAGAGAAGTAATGCAGGGAATATTTTTGGCATTAGCACCCTTCACTAGGCGCTCATATGCCAGAGCTTGGTCATCCTTGGAGCGTTTCTGTGGCCGCTATGGCTCGGCCTCAGACGTGCCTCTGACTCTGACATGCTAAAATTCTGGTTCCAACTAAAATGTAGAGGCTTGGCCATCAAAACGTTACTGCTCTACAAGGCAGCTATTTCATTCTTCTATAAATGTTTCCAGTGGCCTGACCCTTGTGAAAGCTTCCATGTCAAGAAGCAGCTCGTGGGGTGGCATTGTATTATCCCTCCCCGCCAAGATGGCAGGAAGCCTATAACAGCAGATACCCTGAGGTTAATTTGGGACAAGTTGCCAGAGCTGGGCTGGTTGAACTTCGAAATACACCTCTTCCATGCAGCATTTTTCCTGGTCTTCTTTGGGGCTCTACGCATTGGTGAATGTATTGTCAGTAGCCCCTCCTGTTAGGATATTTCCGTTCCACCTTAAAAGGGAGCAGGATGTTTGTGTCACAGCCTGCGTATTTCCAGTCTCAAAGGATGTTTCTGTTGTGTCAGTTGCTTTCGTTTCCTTCTTCTTGCCTGAACATACCGATGCAGGCGGTCATGGTTTCTTTGTTCTGACCAACGCTGAATAAACTGAAAATATGCTCTCCTGCTGTGCATCTTTCGCTGTGTGAATTCAGCTGATAGAGTGTGCACCAGCCTAAGAATGTGGCAATGTTTTCTGAGGCTTCGTGTCGCTATTTGCTGATACTGCATGTCTACGGGAGATCGATGGAACGTCCAGCAGGAGCTTGGGGACTCAGATGGACTTTGTCTCCCTGGCAGTATCCCAACAACAGGTTTCGGGCCCAGATTCACGGCACTTACAGGAGAGTAAGACTGCGACAGACTGCTGAGGTATGTGTTGGAAAAGCGAAAGCAGAGGCTTTTCTGAATGCCGCGGCAAAAGTCTTTGATGTCCGGCTGGTCTAATTGGCCTGGGAGCCGAGCCAGAGGCATCGTGATTAATGGGCTGCCGAGATAAGACGTCTTTGAAGGCATAAAGGCTCACGGCTCAAGTAAAAAGCTGGAATGGAGTTTCTCCAAGCTTCTGAGGCCACTGAGTGCCCAAAGTTAAATCGGCACAATTATCAGACCTGGGCAAAATGGTGTGAGAGTTTGCTGCGTCAGTTTGGAGTGTGGCACACTGTGTCTCAAGCCTCTCCAGATCCTCTGACAGAGAAATGGGAGGCCCAGAATTCGAGGGCCATAGACATATTAGTCTTGTCCGTCTCTCTGGAGGACATAAAGACGCTAGCTGGAAACGTGACGGCACGTGACATGTGGAATGCTTTGAAAGCTGCCCATCTGCCAATCATCCCAGCCCAGAGTTTGAATGCATCGGAGGTCCTGGCTGTTTCCCAGAAGGTGAGTGAATGCAGGGATGCTGAGGGCACCGGTTGCAAGCTGCAGGGGGAGCAGACTGTAACGTCATCCCAGGCAGCATTCCAGCCTCCAGGGGGAGCCAAGGAGTCGGCAGCTGTTAGCTCTGTTTCTCGTGAGAACTAAGGTCATCGCCTTTGCCGGAAGGCCAGAGGTAAACAGAGCAAGATGCCTGCAGATGGCCAGAAGCAGAGGGAGGGTGAAGAGCCCACGCCAGTGGAAAACAAGGCTTTGTTTGCTGGCACAGCTTCACCAAAGGCTAAAGGCACGTCTGATGGCCAGGAGCAGGGGGGTGGAAAGCCCAAGCCAGGGAAAAACAAGGCTTTGTTTGCTGGCACAGCTTCACCAAAGGCTAAAGGCAAGCTGCAAAAGCCCACGCCGGTGGGAAACAAGGTTTTGCTTGCTGGAAAACCTGCTCCAAAGGCTAAGGCCAGGTTTGTTATGGACTCTGGTGCCAGTCGCCATGTTTCAAAGGACCACCATCTGTTTATCTCCTTCACACCTCAAGATGGTGAGATCCACCTGGCTGATGGAAGGACTTTGCAAGTTTCAGGAGTTGGGACTGTGAAACTTGCAAGTCTGCAAACTACCATCAGAGATGTACTTTTTGTTCCAGGAGCTGCGGGCAATTTGCTTAGTGTCCCACAGCTTACTGGGCGTGGTTTTGAGATTTCCTTCAAGAGGAGCGTCTGTGCCATCAGAAAAGGCAAAGAGGACATTTTGCATGCAAAGTTTATGGATGGCTTATTCTGTATGACTTATGATGACAGTGCTGTTGCTGTGTCTAATGCTGATTCTTGTTGTGTTGCACAAACTAACAAGGTTCTTCATGCAGGATGCATTCACGATGCACATCAAAGATTTTGTCACCTGTCTTGGCAAGCGCTGGCCAAGATGCCTGGGTTGGTTGAAGGTTTGAACATCAAACCCTGTAAATTTCACATTAAATGTGTATCTTGTGCAGAGAACAAGGTGAAGGTTGCTCCAAAAGGCAAGGAGTCTACCAGGCAGGCTTCCAAACCCTACCAGCTAGTGCACGCAGACCTGGTTGGTCCTCTTGCGCCCTCTTTGGGAGGAGCAAGGTACTTCATGGTTCTAATTGATTCTTTTTCCAGGTACATTCATGTGTTTATGCTCGAGCAGAAATCGCAAGCATTTCCTAGGTTCAAGGCATTCTGTGCTTGGTTGGAGAATGCTCACGGTAAACGTATCGGCTGTCTGTTTACTGATCGAGGTGGGGAATTCACTTCTCAGCAGTTTGAAGCTTTCCTGACTCAGAAGGGAATCCAGCATGACTTGTCAACGCCTAGATCACCATGGATGAACGGGCTTGCGGAGCGAGCAAATCAAACGTTGCTGCAAGGGATAAAAACCTTGTTGCATGATGCAAACCGACCTGAGAAGTTTTGGGGGGAGGCTTTGGCGAATTTTGTTTATTCTTTTAACAGGAGACTGTCATCACCTATTGGTTGTACTCCCTATGAGAAGATGTTTGGTAAGAAACCTAACGTCAAGCACATGAGAATCTTTGGTTCTGACATGTGGGTACACACCCCACAGAGCAACAAGCTTGGGAAGCGTGGGGCACATGGTTTGTTCATGGGGTACGAAAAAGGTGCATACAGGGTATGGATGACTAACTCTAAATCCATTAAGTTCACAAGGAGTGTTGAGTACAATCCTAAGTGGGGGGGAAATGTGGGAATTTTCCAGAGTTACCCAGAAGAGGATGAAGGTGATGTGAAGAAAGCAGATCATGCTGAGGAAGCTGAGGAAACTGAGGATGATGATGATGATGATGATCAGAGTTCGGATTCCAGTTCAGTGGGCGGCGCTGCTGCTGCTGTCAGTGACAGTGATGACACAGCAGACTACAAGAGCGCAAAGGCCTCAGTCAGACCATCTGATGCGTCTGACAATGAACTGGAAGAACCACTGTTCACCATTGGTCATTTTTCTCCTAAGAAGGAGGAGATGAGTCCAGAAGACTTGCGTCTAGTTCGCAGGTCTGAAAGGGCGACCAAAGGCAGACCTCCGAAGAGATTTGCTGATGAGTTTGCTAAGACGGCAACTGCTGTTCTTAGTAGCTCAGAGAAGGTGTGGGAACCTTCAAGCTTCAAAGAGGTTCAGGAATTAACCTCTAAAGATGCTGAGCCTTGGCTTAATGCCATGAAGGCTGAAGTTGATTCCTTGAACAGGAACCAAACTTGGGAGCTGGTACCAAAAGTCCCAGGAATGCAACTGGTTGACAGCAAATGGGTCTTCAAGGCCAAGACAGACCAGAATGGCAAGGTTGTCAGACACAAAGCCAGATTGGTTGCCAGAGGTTTTTCACAGGTACCAGGACAGGATTACCACGAGACCTTCTCGCCCACCATCAAATATGAGAGCATTCGGCTGATGCTCAAGATCACTGCGGAGGAGAAACTGCATGTTTCCCATCATGACATTAATACAGCTTTTTGTACGAGATTTTGGGGGAGGAGCTGTACATGCTTCCACCTGACGGGATGCAGAGACAGAAGGGAATGGTCTGTAAACTGCGGAAATCCTTATATGGTCTCAAGCAGAGTGCCAGGTGTTGGAACACAAAACTCACTGAGACGTTGCTTTCTCTAGGTTTTCACCAGGGCAAAGCTGATCCGTGTGAGTTTGTCAAGGAGGAGGGGCAAAACAAACTGTATTGTTTATGTTTTGTTGATGATCTTCTGATGTTTTGGAAGAATCAGGCTTTTTACCAAAGCACCCTAGCTCAACTGAAAGAGCACTTTGACATGAAGGATCTTGGTGAGGTATCCAACTATCTTTCTCTGCAGGTGGAGAGGGACCAAGCAGGTAATTTTCTGGTACACCAGACACAGAAAATTGCTGATGTATTAACCAGGTTGAATTTGGTTGATGCAAACCCAGCAGACACACCGATGGTGACAGGTTACCAGGTAGATAGTACTGCTGAAGCGTTTTCTGACATTACGCTGTACAGATGTATTCTAGGCAAGCTGAATTTCATTGCTAGATGTTCAAGACCTGACATTGCTATAAGCACTAACCTGCTTAGCAGACATGCTAACAATCCTACTGTTCAGGACTGGAAAGCTCTGAAGCGCATAGCCCGGTATTTGAAAGGGACTATGCACTACAGGCTGAGGTTCACCAATCAGAAGACTGGAGGTCTTGAAATCTTTGCAGATGCGAGTTTTGGAAGTGACACCACGGATGGTACAAGCACTTCTGGAGTATGCTACATGTACAACCACTGTCTGTTTGACTGGTTGTGCAAAAAGCAGACGACACTTAGCCTAAGATCCTGTGAAGCAGAACTCAATGTGCTGTCATTTTCACTCATGGATTGTGAATGGTTGATGCAACTGTTTAAGGACATCGGGGTTTCTGTGAAATGTCCTATACAAGTGTATCAAGACAATAGATCTTGTTTGGCTTTGCTGAACTCAGAGAGTTGCAAGCAAAGAACCAAGTACTTGCAGATTAAGCTACATCGTGCAAGAGAGTGTATTCAGAAAGGACTCATTCAGGTGTCCTACATGCCAGGAAATGAAATTCCTGCTGATCTGTTGTCTAAGGTTGTTAACAGAGAACAACTTAAGGTTTACGTACAAAGGTTGCAATTGGGTTGAACCACAGGTTCCCTTAAAAGGGAACAGGATGTTTGTGTCACAGCCTGCGTATTTCCTGTCTCACAGGATGTTTCTGTTGTGTCAGTTGCTTTCGTTTCCTTCTTCTTGCCTGAACATACCGATGCAGGCGGTCATGGTTTCTTTGTTCTGACCAACGCCGAATAAACTGAAAATATGCTCTCCTGCTGTGCATCTTTCGCTGTGTGAATTCTGCTGATAGAGTGTGCACCAGCCTAAGAATGTGGCAATGTTTTCTGAGGCTTCGTGTCGCTATTTGCTGATACTGCGTGTCTACGGGAGATCGATGGAACGTCCGGCAGGAGCTTGGCGACTCAGATGGACTTTGTCTCCCTGGCAGTATCCCAACACCTCCTCACCACACTCGGGTTTAACAGACACTGATGTATGTTTCTTAGGGCTCCATCTAAAAATTAAGATTCGTTCATCCAAACCGAGCAGTTGTGGAGGGGTAACACCACAACACTGACCCCCTCTGAGCAGGATGGCCCCTGCCTGTGGCAAGACACGCGCAGGTTCCTTTGAGTGTGTCTAACCACTGGGGTGCCTTCCTCATCCATGCAGACAAACACCCTTGGATGTGCTGCCAGTTCACGGCAGTCTTACCTATGGCCATTGAGGCCTGTGGCGGCAATCCAAGGGAATTCTCAGGTCATTCCTTCCACATTGATGCAGCTACAACAGCAGCAGCCCAGGGTTGGGACTCTGCCAGTATCAAGGCTCTGATGTATACTGACTCTGCCAGTATCAAGGCTGATGGTGTTCTGCGCCCTACAAGGGCTGCATTCATCCCCACACATTTTCATTTACTGTTTCCCTTTGACTTTTATTGCAGGTGTGCCCGGCACAGAAATCTGGGTTGTTGGGCATAGCATTGTACCCTGGGCCATAATCCATGTCGCCTCACACATTTGGGGAACTAACCTTGACATCCACCCTAATGCCTGCATACATTGTATAGGACAACGAGGCATGCATTGGGGCGCACTGATGCCCATGCTACGCAGAGCTGTCACTGCCCACAACCCATTGATACTGCACCTGGGAGGAAATGACCTGGTAGTGCAAAAAGGCATCAGCCTTGTTCTATCTACGAAGGCGGACCACGAAAATGTGCATGCCCTATGCCCAGCAATGACCATGCTCTGGTCCGACCTCCTTCCCCGTCAGTGCTGGAGAGGGGCCAATAAACCTTCTCGCATCAATTATACAGTGCAAAAAATTAATAGGGCCATGGGAGGGCATGCTGTGTGTAAGTTCACGCTTTATAGTCCCCTCCCACAATGTCTGACTGCCCTGCGCATCCTCAGTCCCTGTCAATTATGAGAGGGATATCTTCCAAGGCCTAAGCCAAGGTCCCTATACCTGAAATTCAACAAAGTTGTGGCCTAATTTTAAACCCATCCATTGTTGTCATGTCTCCTTCCTGGGGGGTAACCTCCAGGGACAGGGTTTAGTGTGTGGGTTCGCAAAAGCTTCCTGAAAAAATATCCTTATTTTCATAGGAGAAATGTTACAGGGCATGGCCTGCAGGATCAGGCCGTCTCAAAATCTGCTCTGAACATATGTCATCCTAATATCTACTCCAGATTATGCATTCCATTTAGGAAGTATCCAGGTTCAAAAGACATAGAATCATCCTCCAAAAGATCCTTTGAATTGTAGTCCAGTGAAACCAAATCAAATTTGCTGTTAGAAGACATCACAGCACTGCAGTTCCCAGAGACTGCCCGGAAGAAAGTTTGCACTAAGGTTCTGATAGAAAATGATGATATGTGAATGTGTTTAAAAATGCAATTCTATCAACAGATCATATTATTTTAAATAGCAATAGTAATTTATTTAAAAGACCAAAGCCCAAACCACCCACAAGCAACTGCAGGCTGCAAGACTGCGAAGGGTCCATCACATGACACTGAACTAAATCAAATACGTGCCCAAAGTAAGGCGCTCCAGGTCACTGCCATCTGTACCACACCCACACTAACCAACGTGAGCCAGTTGAACAAGAATCATAGAGACTTTCAGTTGGAAGGGACGCAAATGTCATTTATTTGAGGGCTCCACATCCTTTCTCTCTCCTTTGAAGTACCCAAGGAATGGAAGAGAGACATTTGGGTGCAGCAAGAAGAGTGGGACAATTAAAGTGAAAGAAAGGCCTTTTTTAAACAACAGCAAAGGTAAAGGAGAGATGGGGAGACACTGAGGGTTTTAATAATACAGTGGTACCTCGGGTTACAAACGCTTCAGGTTACATATGCTTCAGGTTGCAGACTCCACTAACCCAGAAATATTACCTTGGGTTAAGAACTCTGCTTCAGGATGAGAACAGAAATTGTGCAGTGGTGGCACAGCGGCAGCAGGAGGCCCCATTAGCTAAAGTGGTGCTTCAGGTTAAGAACAGTTTCAGGTTAAGAACAGACCTCCAGAACAAGTTAAGTCCTTTACCCGAGGTACCACTGTAATAATGGGTGGTAGCAAGGACAATATCCCCTCACCTGGGGCGCTGGGTGGACAGCCATTGCCTTATGGAGTGGCTGGGATGGGTTCAGGGAGGCTGCCAACTTCCAGGTGCATCCAGGAGAGGGCATGGCTGGCACAGTCCACCTCCAGCTGCATTGGACCCTCAGGTAAGGGAAGTTAGTGCCTGATCAGCCAATCAGAGTCTGGGGATTGGGTCTGGGAGTAGCCCATCCCCAGCCTTTTTAAGGGGGCGGCCAGGTGTCAGCTGCCCTCTTGGCAGATTGTCACAGGATTTTCCACCCACTCACCCAGTCTTTAGGGCCCCACCCAGAGGAAGGAAGTGGGCACTTTGCTTATGGACCTTGCTCTGGTTAATTTGGTCTCCGTATTTCAGGGAGAGGGAGGAATTTTCTCCTGCAAGCAATTTGGCCAACTTGTAGGTTTTTGCCAACCTTGTAGCAACCATCATTACTTTGGTGGATTAAGCATTGGACTGCATCCTTAGTCACAAGGGCACCCCATTAAAGGAGTCCAGGAGGGTTGACTCTGCCCAGAAGTCCACCAATGGACCAATGGGCCAATACATTTCTCCCACTGGCAGCCAGTGTGGGGTTGTGGCATCCAATCCATTTTGAAGTTGACACTGCAGCACGGGTTTGACCCAGCTAGGCAGTTTGATCCTATCAGGTAGCAGGCAGGCTGCCTGTTGCAGGATACATGCCCAATGCCTTAGTCAAACCTACTCTTTCCTGTAATCAATAAAGTTGTGACCTAATTAAACCCAGTGCCAGTCTCCAATGTCATTCTTATTGTCCTCCTGTTACCTGCCATGTCCATTATGGCAAATACCAGAGATGGGTACAACACAAATGTCTCTTCCTGTTCATCTCACCCTCACCATCAGAAAACAGGAATCATGAGTAAATCAGTCCCTTTCTGGAGTTCCATGAAATTTCACACATGTCCTTTTACTTTATCCCCACCTCAGTTTTACCACAATGTCCGTGGACCCAAGATGTTCTCAATCAGGCACAAATCCATTAACAATTACCTGTAGTACATCACATGCACATATGTTTGTCTTCCCAGCAATCTTGTGATGCTGGAACCTAATGACATTCCTGGATCCAGCCAAGTTTATGTGTTCAGTTTTGTAGTTTTCCTGGTTTCACTATGTATGGTTTGAGATACCACCTTCTTTTAATTGTATCTGTGGAAAAGTTGTTTATGTGCTGGTTTGTTTTGTTTTACTTTTTTACTTATTTTTATCCTATATTTTATTCTGTGAATCACCCTGTGATTGTATGATGAAGGGTGGCTTATAAATCTAATAAATAATAATAAAATCATTCTAAATGAAGGAATCAGCTATTAAATCAATAGAAATTCATTTTTATTTCCAAAGCACAGGTCAAAAGTAACTGAAATATAAATGCATTCAGGTATATAGAGCCCAAAGACTCTATATAATTTTACCATATTATTTGAACCATAGTCTAAATATGTAATTCTATTAACAGATTATATTATTTTAAATAGTGAAATTCCAATTAAACTTTTTATTGCATGAGCCATCATTCAGAAGGAGAACAAAAAGAAAAACAACAAAAAACACGTTCCAGCTTGTCAACATCCTTCTTAAACTGTGGCACCCAGAACTGGACACAGTATTCCAGGTCTTACCAAGGCAGTATAGAGTGCTACATCGTGTTGCTTTTCCTTATAAACACAATGAAGAAACCTATTTGCCATAGTTATATTTTGGACGAGGACTGCGTTAGCGGTGCAAAAAGTGGATTGGCCAGAGTATAGGAGACGAACTGGAATGGATATATAAAATGTGTATGAGACAGGAAAGAGTGTGCTGCTTTGAGATTTTGAGGAGCAGTATTGTTTTTCATTGCTTGACATTTTCAGTGGGAGGGCAGTGCCCCAATCGTGAGCTGGACTGCATTGCTCTTTATACTAGTTACTGGAGATCCGAGGTGGGAGAGGGCTTTTGTGTACATGCCTTGTTTTTTGGGCTCCACGTAGACATATGATTAGACAATCTGGGAGCAGAATGCTGAACTAGATGGACCTTTGGTGTCATCCAGCAGGGATCCCCTTATGTTCCTGACTCCTGAATCCCATAGTGGCTCTCCAGAACTCTGTCAAACAGTAATAATCTGTTCTGGCTGCCTAGCGCTGTGTGGCAAATCTCCAGTAAAAGCAGCTACAAAAACCCACAGTGGGCTGCATTTTAGAGCTTTTTCAATGTTTTCCTCTTGATAATATGGGCAGGATGATTGCTCTTTTATTTGTTTTAATTTTTGTGATGTCCTTATGATATTGTAAGCCACTCAAAGATTACTTCAAAATATGGATTGGCATATACATTTCCTAAATCAATAAAATACTTAATAATTGCTTTCCATCACCACCACTAAATATTTGTAGTTAGCTAAATACAGCCACAGAACACAGTTTTTTCCGGGGGTTTTTCCATTTTGTACATTTTTTTTAAAAAAAATCGCCCCCGAGACAATTCCATTGTAACTATCCAACCTCCCAAAATTTCAACACCTCTTGCCGTGGTTTGACCCCATTCTGTTTTAACAGTACAAATTCTACAAATAGCTTCCATATCTCCTCTTAATCATTTCTCCTGCGTATTCCCCATCTTACCTTAATAGCACACATTCATTTCTCATTAATAACTATATCCCACACCTCTTTCTACCATTCTTCCATTTTGTACTTGCCTTGCCCCTTACACTTCCTAGCTATAATGGATAACAATGCTACCTCTGGACTTTTGGTCATTGTCAGCTTTAACCAAGTAACTTCTATTGTCTCTTTAAACACCCTTTTCAAAAAATAAATAAATATGCACATATTTACACCCCCACCAAATGTGAACATAAGTCCCCATTTCCTAGCATCCCCTCCAACATAACACCAAATATTCCTTGTTTATTTGATATAATCTTACTGGTATTAAAACCATCTCCATACTAACTTATAATAATTTTATTTTATCCTTATAAACAATATTTTCCAATGTGTCCCATACCCCCCACTACTTTGACTAGTTATCTGCCCTGTTGTCTCCTTTTCCCACACCTCTTTTAATTGATCTTGTTGATCCTCCATTTGTACTAAAATTTTATACATTTCACAGGTTTCCCCTTTTATAACTATATTTTATTCTTTATCTCTCCTTTTTATAATCATTTGTACTAATATTTTATAAATATCATGAATTTATTCTTTGCATTTCTTGTTTTCCTTTAACCACTTCTTTGTCCATTGCTCAAGTTGTATACAGCTAAAGCAAGTTATTTTATTTCCTGTTGGTGCGTCTCTTATTTGTTTGCTTCTCATTTTCTGCACCCATTCTTTTTTCTTCTCTTTTTCTTCTTTTTCAATTCTCTTTTTAAAATTTACTGGGAAGTCTTCTATCATCACCACTGGAGTTAGTGGGGAATTTACTGGTATCAATTTTCCTTTATATTTCGCCCGTATCACAATGCTTCTTAATAAGGGATTTTCAATATTCTGCCACCATTACCTATTGAAAAAATATTTTCACTAACTTCTCCCTCATTTCCTGTGTACAACTCTCTAAACATTCTAACATTCCTTCTTCTGTTATTCCATCTATGATATATCTTAGCAGATTTGCTATATAACATAACCTGATGTTGGGGAGACCCAGTCCACCTATTTTCTGGGGGTTTTATAATCTTCTTTTATTAATTTTAGGTTTCATATCCCCATTACCAAATTTATTAGTCATGCTTTGCCAACCCTTTATTTCTGTCTCTGATACATTAATTGGTACATTCTAAATAAAAAAATTATTCTAGACAAAATTTTCATTTTAATTATTGCTATTCTTCCAAACCATGAGAGCTTTATTTTCCTATATTGAACCAGCTTTTCCTTAATTTCCCTCTTTTATTTGGTAATTTTCACTTGTTCTAAATTTATTGTTATATTTATTTCCAAGAACTTTATTATATTTCTTAATTTTGTATCTATTTTTCCCCTTCAGAAATGAACTTCACAGAATCAGAACTGACACCACCCTGTTGAATCAGTCCATCTTCCCAAGTAAACTATGTTCATAGTGGCCAACCAGATGCCTGTGCATAGCCTGAAAGCAGGACCTGGGAGCAACACCACTCTCCCCACTACTAGGTTCCAGCAATAGATATTCAGAGTCAAACTGCCCTCAACATCAGAGGTTGAACATTGGATGAATTCATGAAGGAGAAGGCTAATCCGCCATTAAACACATCCAAGTTGTGGACCATCATTACTTCTTGTAAGACCAAATTCCAAAGATTAAACACATGCTGTGTGGAGCAGTTCTAGCTTTCTTCTCTCCTTAATTTTCCACCATTCCATTCCACAGGTTCTAGTATTATGGAAGACGGGTACTAGTCCCTAGTCCTGTATAAAAGACAATAAGCCTCTTAGGAACAGTTTCTGGGGTTCACAGGTGGGAGAGCTACTCTGCTCATTCATTATTTTCTGGGCTTCTCACAGGCACCTGCTTCCTGAGATATCTATGCTGGACTAAATGAGCCTTTTATGTGATCCAGCAGGGATCCTCTTTTGTCCCTGACTTTTGAATCCCTCAGTGCATCTCCAGAGGTCTGTCAAAGAGAAATTTACTCTGGTAGCCTACTGTTGTATGGCATATTTCCTGGAAAGGGAGCACAATAACCCAACATCAGCTGCACTTGACTACTTTGTCCAGCACCGCCCTCTTAATAAATGTCTGAAGCCACTTCTCTCTGCTATAGTCCTGCTTTGCATCCCTTTTCACATTAACACCCATTGTCAATGTCCTCATATGAAGGGAAACTCCCCTCAAGAGTAGAAATTGTATATTGGATGGATGGAAAGCTCTTTAATCTAAGCAGGCTGAAAGCAAAGAGTAAATTTACTGTAACTTCTGTCATAAAGCTTCAGTATGCTGAAGACAATGTAGTGTGCGCACACTTCAGAGGATGACCTCCAAACCATCCTAAATATCTTCTCAGAAGCTTACAAAATGGTTGGCCTATTGCTCAGCTTCCCAAAAACGAAAGTGCTGCACCAACAAGCACAAAACAACCCCTCTGTAGTACCACAAATCCAACTCAGTGGTGTAATGTTGGAAGTTATCCTTCCACAAGGGCCAACATTGATGCTGGAATCCAGTATCGCCTGAGCTCTACAAGTGCCTAGCTTTCTCCCGATTAAAGTGCAGAGTGTTTGAGGGCCGGGACATTTGCAGGGAAACCAAAATGCTTGTTTACAAAGCTATTGTACTACCAACCTTACTGTATGCTTGTGAAACCTGGACCATTTATAAACGCCAAATGAAGTGAAGGACATGAGGCAGGAGTTAATAATGCAGGTGAGCTACGCACAGGTGACCTGCAAGGAAGCTGCTGGCCAGCTCTGTGAAGGCTCCTTTTATTGACACATGCAAACCCAGGCAGATACATTTTGACCTTTACACTGTCAGCATATGAGCTCATCGCAGCTGCTGACATCCAGCTTGTTGATATCATGTGATGGAGCTGACTGGGAAACAGCGTTCCAGTCAGTTCACAGGGCAGTTCACCGGAATTTTCTCTGAGTGTAACTTGAGACCTTCCTCTTGCTATTGTACAGGAAGTCTTACTCATTTGTTTGCTGATGTCTGAAGAGAACAGACATCTTTTCTGTGATGCTGAAGAGTCAGAAATAAACCATGTAAATAAACGTTTCTGACTATCTCTTTTCCCTGCCTGGGGAGCAGGAAAGAGTGGGTGTGCTCTTCTCATGCTGGGAAGGGTCGCCAATTGAGACTTCTCCTGAGTTGCTGGGGAATGCAGCCAGGGAGGTCATCGGAACTCAAGCCGGGTGCTTGGGAGGGTTGCCAGCTCCTCCCGATAGAGGCTTGAATTCCAACATACACATGTTCCAGTCCCGAGATCATGGGGTGGTACAAAGTTATGTTGGCACCTGTTTCCACTACACCATTTTCCCCTTGCACAGTGTATGACGATGGAGACAAAGGTCTCAGAGGCAAAGGTCAGACAGGACACCACAGACTACTGAGACTGCAGAAGGCTAGACAGAGGGCACGATGTTCAGACAGTGGTGGCTTTGTCTGTGAGGGGGAGTGTGCTCCGCACCCCAAGGTCATGTGTGCAGGCAGACTGAGGCTGCCTGCGGCTGGGGAGTGTGCTCTGGACCCAGAAATGATCCCTACAGCCAAAGATCACCAGTGGTGAAGCAATGATTCTTCAACATCACCTTGCCACAACAATTTAATTGATTATGAACAAAGGAAAATTTAACCCATATCCCATATTATGATGAACCATCTCTCTCTGAAACTGTTGCTGGCATTTCTCTCTCTGAAACTGTTTTTGAGCTATGTACCCAGCCAGGGATCTGGCTGAGGATTTGCAACCACTATGCTTACTAAAACGCCTGAGTAAAGCACATCTGCTAATGAAATGCGGTATTCATGTGATTCATTGGCTGCCAACCCTGCTGAGTTGCTCTGCTGAACTCTTTATATGCCCTGAAGTCTGAGAGTGCAGGCATGCATACCAGGAAAGTCCTGGGGGCGTCAGGATGGTAAAACATACAATAATATACAAATGTGTATATTTTTTCTTGTTATCCTAATGCACTTATAATTGTCAGTAACCTAACATATTCTGTGTAAACTCAATCCAAATATCATTGAATTCATCCAAAGAAAATCTGTGCCTATACAGTAAGTTTTCCATTCATATGTTACCAATGTTGTCATGTTGTCTAGCGATTGAGTAAAGGGAATTAAATCTCTATTCTTCCAATTCATCATTATCAGTCTCTTGGCCACCATTAGGGTGCTGAGAATCCATTTTTGCTTTCTTGTTTTCGATTTCCATATAATGGGTATATAGTTCAAGAGCATAGTCGCTTCTGAAAATCTTAATTTTTTGAGTAGTGTCTTTGGGAGAAAGTGCTTGTGTCCAGCACTTTCTCCTAAAACGTAGTAAGTGTAGGACACAGTAAAAGCATGTGTTTCAAAGAAGAATTGTCAATCATACATCTCCAACCAAGAGATAAATTAGATAATCTTTTCTTATACAAATGCAAGGGAGACCAATAGATTCTAAGAAGGAATTTCTGTTGTATAATTCTTAGATTAAGATCCATTGATATGATACTGAAGCCAAGAAATTTTCCCACTATCCAGGTAATAGTGAACATTCCAAATCTTTATTCCAATCATTTCTTAAACTCTGCATATCAAACTGAGTTTCAAATTAATTATCCAATTGCTCCAAATTTCAAGTGTCTCAGATGCTGTGAAGGTAGTCAGACCAAACGAAGTTACTAAAATATGTTGTAGCTGCAAGTATTGCCATTGGACCACCTCTGATAGATGGTATTTGATGTATGTATTGTACGTATAGAAGTCTTCATCATCTATCAGTTGGTCCAAGGTCACGACACCCATTGTCAGCTGCATCCCATTGCTGACAGAGGGGGAGAGCTTGGCGAGACAGGAGGAGGTAATTATGTAGGAATGCAGAACGAGGGAGGAGCAGCCTAGTTGCAGTAGAAGCCTGAGCTCTGAGAACAAGGAGAAGGGGGGAGTTCAAGGGGGAAGACAGTTTAAGCTCGGACTCAGAGGGAGGGCCACCGGAAATAGCCCATCCCATGATGCATAGGTGCACAAGAATTAATGAGAGGCGTGAACAGAAAAGGAAGCGAAAGTGGGGTTTTAAATGTGGGAATAGGAAGGGGCAGAACTCAGACTCAGCAACAGCTAATTTGGAAGCAGACTCTGAGTGACTGAGCTCCAGAGTGATCTGTGTGTTTTGACCAATAAACCTGAGTTAATTACTGCCAGAGTTGTCTCGCTTCTATGGGAGAGACCCAACCATCACACCCACTATCATACAGTTTTTCCATATGACCATTCCTCTCCGCACATTATTGAAGTAGGATTTAGCATGTGAAAATGAATTTATTTTTATTAGCTAATATATTCCATATCTTTCTAATTGGCTTGTTTCAAGAGTTGTAGGGACTTCAAATGTTTTGATCCTAATACTATCCACCCAAATAAAAGTGTTATATACTGTGTGTGTATTCTAAGGTTGCCCAACTGAGGAGATTATGACCATCAGCAGGTCTTCAATATTTGAAACTTGTCAATAAATAAGAACGAATGTATAATTCCAGTCTTGGAATTCCAGATTTACGTTATTGAAAGCCACTCAGATTGCTTTGAAATATGGACTGGAATATACATTTCCTAAATCAATAAGATAACTCATAATTACCCATTGTTTTTCATTCTAAAAACAGTGCCCTTCATCACCACTGCCACCAAATATTCTTAATTTGATAAATGCAGACACACAACACAGTTTTGATTTGCTTCACCAATTTATTTTGATTATGAACAAAGGAATTTTTTATACATATCCCATGTTTTCATGAGCCAAAGCCCCACATTTCTACTTTAGTTTTCTATTCCCTGCATCCCATTCACCAAATAGAAGCCTCAGGAGTCCTGTGAATACCAGTTGCTCTGGACTCCCATGTTCAGACAAGCAACCACCACTTCCACTGTTGTAGAAAATAGTGGAATCCAAGAGGAAGAAGACATTGCTCTCTCCTAACTACCTTTAAAAGCTGAGTTGCTTTGGTGAAACTATAGTTTCATAGCATCGTGTTTGTGTTATCATGCCTGAAAAGTACTTGTTAAGCTTTGATGTCTTGGCCAATTCACAAAAACCTGGTGATGCACAGCCTTTGACGACTTTATCAGGAACTTCACTGTTGTCTAGTAAAGAAAAAGAGACAAGGTCAGATGAGCATCTTGGTAGCAACCGGTGTTTCTGTGTGTGTGTGTGTGTGTGTGTGTGTGTGTGTGCAAAAGAAAAAATAGTAGCACCTTAATTTTTAATAACTATGTTGAGCAAGTATAGAAAGCATCTGAAAATCAACACATGAAATGATATGAGAGAGGTGTTTAAAAGTTAGAAAGAAAAAAGTCGATTTTTTTTCTTTTCTTCTGGGGCAAGGGCTCATCTTCATTGCAAGGCGGTTCTACTTACCATGAACAAGAACAAATTCAATGCACCGAGTCTCCTCGTTGTAACACTTGATGGCATTTGAACCCTTAGAAACTTCTGATTCAGCTACACCAAGGTTTGGGCACTCCAGCCCATTCAAGCGCCTCGGTGGCACTGCCAGAAGGAAATACTAAAGTCAAAACATGATTCCAGCCCATTTATCTTTATTCTAATTCCTAGGCTTCAGTTCTCTAATCTTGTGAGAGGGTTGCAACATCTCTATTTCATTCTGTTTCTGCAATTAATGATGTTGATGATGCAGATATTTTGACCTGAGATGATCAGACAAGCAGTGCTGTTTTTTAGGGAGTGAGTTGGGGAGTTTATTGTTGCGTGGCGATTCCCGCCCCCTCCCACAGATGGAGTAAATAAAGACACCGGACACCAGAATTTAGGTTAATGGGCGAAAATGGCCACAACTTTATTGATAACAGGTAAGAGTGGTATTGGCTTTAGGCATTGGCCCTTACAGACTATCCGGTCTAACCGGGAAGGGTTAAGCACCAACAGGGGGAGCCCCCGAGATGCACATCCCTAGGCGCTCCCCAAGGGGTTACCGCTCGGGAGTGCGCTTTAGGCCCTAGCCTCCGTAGGTTTCGGACAAGGCGACGCCCCCCGGAGTCCTTTAATGAACTACCCTTCAAGATTTGGGGGAGGTGATGGCGCTCCTCCCCCCGATTTCATTTGCATATCAATACCCCTGCCAATGCCTACCGCCAAAACCAAGGAGTTATGACGTTTTGCTACGAGGTAGGCGAAAAAAGCAAGTGGCATCTAAAATACAGCCAATTAGCCAAATGGAAAAACTCCTACCAGGCCCCTTGCGGCGACCAGCCGAAGCCCAGAGCAAAGTCCGAATGCATACCTAGAGGGCGGGTGGGTGGGAAAACTGCAGCTGCTATAAGGAAAGAAAAGGGGCAAGTCAGGGCTGCCCCGACCTTAAGTGCCCTTTAGTACGCCCGCCCCTACCGCCAGCCGATTGGCTGGCGCTGTGGGTAATGAATAATAATCGGACTGGGGAATCCCTGAGTCCCGCGGGGTATATAATCTTGTTTAAGTATAATATCTTGCATACTTTGTTATTATGTTGGAAACACACCTCTGATTAAGGTTACTATGTAAAGTTTTTAAACAACTGTCAGAGGCTCAGGAGCAGAAGAGCAGGGGAGAGAGCAAATAGAGAGCAGAGGAGAGGAATCAGAGGGGAGCGTAGGGGAATATGACAGTGGCCCGAGAGATTCCATGAGCTTCTCCAGCGAATCAGAAGATTCCCAGGAGGGGGCGCCTATGGTAAGGGCGAGGGGAGTCCCAGGGGGGACGTTCCATAAACAAGGAACCAGAGGGGAGTCCCAAAGGAGTAGCGGAGGATCAGGAACAGTTCCCCCACCAGAGCACAGTGGGGGGGAAGAGTCACATGAGTCAGGACCAGCTTCTCCTCCAGCGGGGAGAGAAGATGAGTCAGGGGTAACCACGCCCCCATCGGGGAGTGGGGAAACGGAGGGAAGGCCAGGTCCAGCTAGCCTTCCCGAAAGAGGGAGCAGTGACACAAGTGTAACGGTCAGAAGGAAAGTGGGAGTCTGCGCGCGCGCGCCAAGTTCAAATGTGGAGGAGCGCGGGACAGCAGAAAACCCGGATTGGGAGCCAGGTCCTAAAGCCCGAAGGAGGGGGGGAGAAGAGTCGGCGGACTCAGCGTCAGAAGAATCTAGGAGGGCTGAAACTCCGACTAGCAGGAGGACCCAGAGAAAGAAGGAACAGAGGAAGAGGTGGAGTAAGGCTAGAATCTTAAGCTGGTGTCAGGGGGGAGGAGATTCAGATGGGACTTCTACGGTCTAGGGCATAGACGTAGCGTTGCGCGCTGCGCGTCTGGAAATGAAACTGAACTTCAATAAAGACTTTTTTACTTGAGGAAGAGGCAGCGTTGGTCTTGTGTGAGCTGGGACCTTGGGCAGCGCTGACAGTAAGTCCCATCTCCCTCTGCAAGCTCACGAAGATAGGCAAAGATGACTACAGAGGAGAAAGTCAAGCAACTGCAGGAGGCAGTCTCAACGCTCTACGCAGAATTGGCTGCATCTAAGAAAAAGGAAGGAGAAACAGCTGCGCTCTGCCAGGATCTGCAAGCCAGGTGGGACAGATGGGGAAAGGAGGGGCAGCTGGGAGCCAAGCCGGAGGGAGTTGGCCTCGGGAAAAGGGGGGCCAGTATTGTGACCCATTTTGACGGGAACCTGCAGCAGTACCCTAACTTCGGAGCAGAAGTAGTTTTCGCGCTCAAATTGCTTCGGAAAGACTTTAGGGATGAGGAGGAGAAAGTGGGTTTCATAATCACTCATCTGCATGGGGAAGCTAAGTCGTGGCTGCGAACCTTATTACGCGAAAATGACCCCGCCCTCAAAGATTCAAGCACCTTTATTGAAGCCATGGACGCTTGCTTTAAATCAACGGTAGATGTGGATGTCGCTAGAAGGGAAATGCATGGATTGCGGCAAGGAAAAGCGACGGTGCGCCAGTATCATTCCCGCTTTTTTGGGTTAGTAAATGTGCTGGGCTGGCAGAAGGACTCAGCTGCCGTCAGGGATCTGTTCTGGGAGGGGCTGAATGGAGCCGTGAAAGATGAGCTGGCCAGGGGGGAGAGACCCCAAGATACCACAGAAGTAGTCCAAAGGGCGCTCGCAATTGGGGTGCGCCTGGAAGAACGCCCGTGGAGCAGGGAGGAGGGGCGAAGAGCAAACACGTCAGTTAGAACGACTCCCTTCCTACCCAGAGAGACAGAGCGCGCTCAATCAATGCTTCCGCTGGGGAGGGGAGAGGAGCCGATGGAGATCGGAGGTGCAAGGGCTCAGACAGCAAGCAGAGCCCAAACACCAGGAGCAGTCAAGGCGAAGGCTCCTAGAGGGAGCAGGAAGTGTTACATCTGCGACAGTGCACTGCACATGGCCAAAGAGTGTCCCCAGAGGCTCCAGAAGCACACTGCAGCTTCAGCAACTGTAAAAGGAGCAATTCAGCAGGGGGAACAGCTGCAGGGAAACGACGAAGCCTGGTTGGAAACGGAGGCACTGGGGCTCAACCAGGCGAGTCAGTGAAGCAGTCCCCAGAGATTTTGCAGCCCACAGACCCCCTCCCACCCAAACCAGTGGTGCAACTCACTGCATCGCTCCAGTTGCCCGATGGGCTCACCCTGGAGGTCCCTATTACCATTGACTCTGGTAGCAATGCAGACTTTGTAGGGTTGGACTTCGTCAAGCAGCATTGCATAGCACTCCTGCCAGCCACGATGCCCCTAAATGTTGTCACGGTAGATGGCAGGAAGATACTGGGAGGAGAGGTGGTACAGCAGACACCGCCTCTGGTGATGCAAATTGGGAACCACCGTGAAGTCATCAGTTTCAACGTCACCCACCTGTCGGACACGCCCATAGTGTTAGGCATGAGTTGGCTGGATAGGCACAGCCCGGCATTAGCGTGGTACCAGCGGCAATTGACCTTCTGCTCTTCCTACTGCGCAGCGCACTGCATCCAGACCTGCCAGGAAGAAGAGGGGCAAGAGGATGCACCGCAGCTACACCTAGGCATGGTGCAAGCGGTACCCAACAAGTACAAGGCCTTTTTGGAAGTCTTCTGCGAGAAGGAAGCGGACAAGCTGCCTCCCCACAGACCCTACGACTGCAAGATTGACCTCCTGCCGGGGGCGACGCTGCCGACTGGGAGACTGTACTCCATGTCTGAAGACGAAATGCAAGAACTCAGGGAGTTCATAGATCGCAATTTGAAGCGGGGATTCATCCGGGAATCCAAAGCAGTGGGGGGCAGTCCCGTGTTTTTCGTGAAGAAGAGAGACACGCCCGAACGGAGGCTCATAGTGGATTATAGAATCATCAATTCCAGGACAAAGCCCACAGCATTCCCCATGCCCAAAATTGACGACCTGCTCGCGACGGTGAGGAAGGGACGGATCTTCACCAAGTTGGATCTACGAGGGGCCTACAACCTTATACGCATGTGGGAGGGCGACGAGTGGAAGACAGCCATGTTTACGCCTTTAGGAACCTATGAATACAGAGTCATGCCGTTTGGTCTCCAAAATGGCTCCCATTGTTTCCAAGCTTTCATGCACCACGTGCTAGCGGGACTCCTCTACAAGAAGTGCGTCTGCTTCTTAGATGACATCCTGATCTTTTCGGAATCGCAGGAGGCGCACGAGGAGGACGTCAAGGAGGTCCTGCAGCGACTACGGGAGCACAGACTTTACGCCAAACTGGAGAAGTGCCAGTTCGACACGACAGAGGTGGATTTCCTGGGCTACAAGCTGTCCGACAAGGGACTTGCCATGGACAGCGCCAAGGTCCGCTCAGTGTTGGACTGGAAGAGCCCGCGCAACCGGAAGGAGGTCCAGAAGTTCGCCGGTTTCGCCAACTTTTATCGCAAGTTCATCAAGGGGTTCGCGAAGGAGACGGCGGCCATCACGGACACCCTCAGCTCCAAGAAGAAGAGGTTCACCTGGACGGACCAGGCGGAGCAGTCCTTTCGGAGGCTCAAGCGTCTCTTCGCGTCCGAAGAACAGCTGCTACACGTAAACCCCAGCAAACCGATGAGGGTTGAAACGGACGCCTCGGACAGAGTGGTGGGGGCGGTCCTGTTGCAGCAAGATCCGCAAGGGGACTGGAGACCGTGCGCATTCTACTCCAGGAAGCTCAGCACGTCGGAGCAGAACTACACCATCTGGGACAGGGAGTTGCTGGCCATTCATGCAGCCTTCAAGGCGTGGCGGCACTTCCTCGTCGGAGCCAGACACACAGTGCAGGTCCGCACGGACCATAAGAACCTGGAGTACTGGCGCACGGCGAAGTTCCTGAACCAGAGACACATCCCCTGGCGGAGTTCTTTGCAGATTTCGATTTCCGGATAGAATACATCCCGGGAGACAACAACGTCATGGCGGATGCGCTATCTAGGAAGCCGCAGTATCTCGAGGAAGCGGCACCGGCAGCGGCCAAACACATTTTCGCACCAGAGGTGTGGGCGTGCGCTTCAGCCGCAGTGGACCTGGACGCAGTCCGTCGCGCGCTACAGGCGGATTCGTTTGCGCAATCCAAGATGGAGGAGGTGCGAAACGGCACAGCGAGGGACAACGAGTTCCAGATACGCGACGGACTACTCCTCCGCAAAGGGGCTCTCTACGTACCGGGAGACGACCTTCGCGCGAGAGTCTTGCAGCAGCTGCACGACGCGCCCAGCGCTGGGCACTTCGGCAAGGACAAGACGGCGGAATTAGTCACCAGGGACTTTTGGTGGCCCAAGGTGCGGGGAGAAGTTGCGGATTACGTTTCCAGGTGTGACACCTGCCAAAGGGCCAAGCCAGTATACAGGAAGCCGGCGGGTCTGCTGGAACCGCTGCAGACGCCGCTCGAACCATGGGAGAAAGTGGCCCTGGACTTTGTTACAGATCTGCCCAGTTCGCGTGGCAAAACAGCGGTACTCGTGGTCGTAGACCTCTTCACCAAGATGGCGCATTTCATTCCGTGCGCGAAGGTGGCCACAGCGGAACAGACCGCCAAGCTGTTCATAGACCACGTGTTCAAAGCTCACGGCTTGCCGCTGTCCATCCTGTCCGACCGGGGCCGCCAATTCATCTCGAACTTCTGGCAGAAGCTGCTGGGCATCCTGAACGTCAAGATCAACTTAGCGTCGGCACGACACCCGCAGACCAACGGACAAGCGGAGAGGGTCAACGCCATCATGCAGCAGTACCTGCGATGCTACGCCAATCAACAGCCCTCGACCTGGGTGGACTACCTACCGCTAGCCGAGTTTGCCTACAACAACACGAAGCACGGGTCTACAGGGGTGACACCGTTCTTCGCCAACAATGGGCGCCACCCCAGAACCTTCCCGGGGTTGGAGACCGAGGCAGAGGGGGAGCCACGGGGGGCAGAGCACTTAGCCGCAGAGTTACAGGAGGTCCATGAGCAACTCCGAAGGCACTTGGAACTCGCGAAACACGCCTACAAGATGCAGGCAGACAGGCACAGGAGGGTTGGGGAAGACATACAGGTAGGGGACTGGGTCTGGTTAGCAGCTCAGGCAGTGCCGGCCAGAACGCTAGCTAAGAGGAAGCTAGGACACAAGCAGCTGGGACCTTACCAGGTCGCGGCACAAATCAATCCAGTGGCCTACCGGTTGACACTCCCGGAGGGCTCCAGAATGCACCCAGTCTTTCACAGGTCAGTGCTCACACCTTACAAGGCACCCCACAGGTTTCAGGCGCCAGGGACCGCACCAGCCCCACGTAGCCCATCGTCAACAGGGGAGGGACCACAGAGGGCGACGCCACTCAACGAGGTCACGGAGATTTTGGACTCCAGATGAGGGGAGGAGGGAGTTGAATATCTCCTCGCCAGGGAGGGTACTCCGGCCAGCGCCAACGAGTGGGTGCCGTGTTATGCCGTGGAGGAGCACTACCTCAAAGACGAGTTCCATTCGATCTTCCCACACAGACCTATGCCGGCGGAGTATTTCGACGACTGGCTTTTCACACCCACACTGTCAGCCAGCACGTTCCAGGGTTTCTCCTCAGATGAGGAGCCGACGCCTGGGATGAGCTCCCCGTAGGGGTCGCTCTCGGGGTTTGCCACGGACCGCTCCTATTGGTGGGACACTCAACCAGAAGTGGGGTGGAGCAGGGAATTGCTGAGGGGGCCCTTGCACACAGCCTCACCCGAGGGATCGGGTGGAGAGGAGGACATGGACGTGTGGGGGGAGGATCTTGGTTTTGAGCACGACAGCAGAGAAATGGAAGCAGAGGAAGTCGACGTCGACGAACCCATCGTGGGGGGGCCTGATCCCGCTGGCCGGTTGCACACCAGGGGGAGAGAACGGAAGCCAGCACTCACACCCCCAGCGCTGGAGCACCTGGAACCCACACCCGAAGAGGGGGAGAGGGGGAGGGGGGCTTCGAGGGGGGGATGGATGTCAGAGGCTCAGGAGCAGAAGAGCAGGGGAGAGAGCAAATAGAGAGCGGAGGAGAGGAATCAGAGGGGAGCGTAGGGGAATATGACAGTGGCCCGAGAGATTCCATGAGCTTCTCCAGCGAATCAGAAGATTCCCAGGAGGGGGCGCCTATGGTAAGGGCGAGGGGAGTCCCAGGGGGGACGTTCCATAAACAAGGAACCAGAGGGGAGTCCCAAAGGAGTAGCGGAGGATCAGGAACAGTTACCCCACCAGAGCACAGTGGGGGGGAAGAGTCACATGAGTCAGGACCAGCTTCTCCTCCAGCGGGGAGAGAAGATGAGTCAGGGGTAACCACGCCCCCATCGGGGAGTGGGGAAACGGGGGGAAGGCCAGGTCCAGCTAGCCTCCCCGAAAGAGGGAGCAGTGACACAAGTGTAACGGTCAGAAGGAAAGTGGGAGTCTGCGCGCGCGCGCCAAGTTCAAATGTGGAGGAGCGCGGGACAGCAGAAAACCCGGATTGGGAGCCAGGTCCTAAAGCCCGAAGGAGGGGGGGAGAAGAGTCGGCGGACTCAGCGTCAGAAGAATCTAGGAGGGCTGAAACTCCGACTAGCAGGAGGACCCAGAGAAAGAAGGAACAGAGGAAGAGGTGGAGTAAGGCTAGATTCTTAAGCTGGTGTCAGGGGGGAGGAGATTCAGATGGGACTTCTACGGTCTAGGGCATAGATGTAGCATTGCGCGCTGCGCGTCTGGAAATGAAACTGAACTTCAATAAAGACTTTTTTACTTGAGGAAGAGGCAGCGTTGGTCTTGTGTGAGCTGGGACCTTGGGCAGCGCTGACAACAACAAATGAATAAATAAATAAATAAAGCCTTGGTGTGTATTTGTTTATTTATTAATGATTATTATATATCACTTAATACTAAAAAGAGTCTCCTAGTGGTATAAAAAACTCAGAAACTACAATAAAATTTAATTTTATACCTAAATGCATTACAGTGCAATAAAATATAAAATCTCAAAAAACCCCAAAAACATCAGAATATATTGAAGTGTGTTTAAAGTGAAGGAACCCTTCTGTCTTCAGTGCTCCAAAAATATTCTTCATAGTAATAATAATAATAATAATAATAATAATAATAATAATTTTATTATTATTTCATTCTCTATACCCTGCCCATCTGGCTCACTTCCCCCAGCCACTCTGGGCAGTTTACAGCATTCATAAAGTATCTCCTAACTTATAAAATGCTACACATCACACTAAGATTCTGCCTCTAATATCCACAAACTATAAAGTTATTACATCTGCAGTTCAAACCCATCAAGACAAGTCCCATGGTGAAATGGGCTTTCAGAAAGCAAGGGGGCATGTTTTGTACACTTGTTGAGTGATCAAAACTAAGTTTCAATCTAAAATTTTAATTTTTTCCTCATGGGCAGGTAGGGTTTCAGCCTGCATACCAGTTGGAGCTGGTAGACAGAATTGACCTGCACCTCCTTGAACAGCTGTGAGTCCAAAATGACTCCCAGTCTGCACACCTGGTCCTTCAGAGGCACAGTAATCCCATTGAGGACCAGGGAGTTCTCCACACCCACCCGCCCCCTGTCCCCCAAGAACAGTACTTCTGTCTTGTCAGGATTCATCCTCAATCTGTTAGCCGCCATCCATCCTCCAACTGCCTCCAGACAGGACCCATACAGGACTTTCACCACCTTCACTGGTTCCGATTTAAAAGAGAGGTATAGCTGGGTATCATCCGCATATTGAACCCCTTGATGATCTCTCCCAGTGGCTTCATGTAGATGTTGCAAAGCATGGGAGAGGGGAGGAACCCTGAGGCACCTCACAAGTGAGAGCCCAGGGGTCTGGTCTGAACACTCATCCCCCCACCACCACTTTCTGAACATGGCCCAGGAGGAAGGAGTAGAACCACTATATAACCGTGCCCCAGCTCCCAGCCCCTCTAGACGGTCCAGAAAAGGGGCAGGCAACTTAAGATCCCCAGGCCGGATGCGGCCCAATCGCCTTCTCAATCCGGCCTGCAGACGGTCCGGGAATCAGCATGTTTTTACATGAGTAGAATGTGTGGTTTTATTTAACATGCATCTCCGGCCCACCACATGGTCTGAGGGACGGTGGACTGGCCCACAGCTGAAAAATGTTGCTTTTAACACCCAGAAGGATGTTATGGTCTATGGTATCAAAAGCTGCTGAGAGATCCAGCAGTACTAGGAAATAGCTTTCACCTTTGTCCCTAGCCCACCAGATATTATCAGCCAGCATGACCAAGGCAGTTTCAGTCCCAGCTTCTTATTCATTATCACTCATCCCATTTTACTCCACAAATGCACACAAATACATAATCCAGTCACCCCAGTCATCTCTCACTCAATCACCAGCAACCATTGCCAGTCATTGCAGTTTAAAAAAGTGAAAACCAGGACACCAAATTTGAAGTTTTTATGCATCCCCCCCCCACCATTTTGCTGATTTTCGATAATGCCCCCTGGACACGGGAAAACGTCAATGTTTGGCAGACCTACTGTAGAAACCAATGAGAGAAAAGAAACAGTTCACTAACTGAGCCATGAAATATAGCAATGGGGGGAACTTAGGGCTACCATATGTCCGTATTTTCCCATCAAGTAGGGTGATTTTTGTTTTTAAAAATGCTTTTAAAATCCCCTCCAAAACCCAAAAACTTATTTTTGTTCCCAAATATTTTTGTTGCCAAATAGAGCTCAAAAACTTTGCCCAAGCAGTGAGACTTTTGTTGTTCTCCAGTTTGATGCCATTCAGCAGCAATAGATAGTTTCACTAACTACCTCTGCAGTTCTGCCCCTCCAAGATGAGTCCCAGAGTGAGCAGGGCTATCCGTGAGCAGGGGGGTGGGCATGTTTTCTTATCTCTCTCTCTGTTTCCCCAATTTTTCTGGGGTGTTCTCTTCCACACACCCAGTGGTCATTTGAATCTCTTGGGGAGAACGTGCTTCTCCATGACATACAGATGGTGATGCTGATTCCAAGAATTTTTCATACAAACTAGGTTAGGGAATTTACTGAACACTTCCAAGGAATTATTGAGGCCCCATTGGGAGCTCAATATTTACTTATTTATTTATTAGGAATTAAATTTGTATACTGCCTTTCATCCAAAAATCACAGGGCAGTTCACTACATATTTTTTTGACGTACTGTATATCAAAATTCTGTCCCTAATTACTGGCAAGGAAACATTGCACTGGCACCCAATCAAGTGATACAACTTTTTTACCTCATGTCATCTAATTTTCTTAATCTTTTGTACACTTGTTGAGTGATCAAAACTAAGTTTAAATCTAAAATTTTAATTTTTTATCTCATCCCATTTTTGAGTTATGAGTGTTTGAAATTTCAAAGAGAGAGAGAGAAATTTGACCTTGCCAGAATACACAAAGGCCTTAAAAGCTCAGCCCAGCATTGAGATACGTCAAAACTAAAAACACAAATCCCTGCAGAACCTGAGCTTCATGATATGTCACATGATGGACTTACTCTAAATCTAAAAATCTAAGTTACCAAATTTTCAATTTTTAAAAAAGGATTTAAAAAATCAATATGATTTAAAAATTCAAAAAATATACTGATTATTTAATATTTCAAAGAGCCACCTGCAAATTTCACATTTTTCAAAATATATTTTGTACATAAATGTCTGCCTTATTGGATTTTATTTGGGATAAATGGGTCTTCTTGGAGTAAAATATAACAGAATAAACAAGATCTCAACTATAATATTAGTTGCTTCAGGTATTTCTTTAGAAAGTTATTCAATTAAAAGGTGTCTGAAAAGCTAGTTAGGCTTTTATTGAGGTAAAAAAGTTGGATTATTTGATATTGAATGACCCAGGAATGAATCTTGGACTAGAACAGTATTGCTTGTCTTAGAGTAACAAAGAAAGAAATTTGAAAGCTCAGTGCTATTTAGCTGTGGCAATAGATAGATAGATAGATAGATAGATAGATAGATATACTTACTTTCAAGCACTCCCTGGTTGCAGTAATATATTTGACAGCAATAGTGGATATACTGGACGTATTTTCTTTCTACTGAAGAGAAGGTGGCATTTGCTGGGATGCAATCTTCAGCACAACCCCTGTTCTTGTAGGTCTCTTTAGAGCCATCTGTTAGAAAGAATTGAAGGAATAGCAAGATATGCAAAAATTCAAATTGATGAACATACAAATATAAATACATTGGGCAAATGGGTGATTTAAGAGAAAATACCTGGCAACAACTGAATTCAGCAAACTAATCCATAAAGTAGTTTCTTTGAAGTATAATTTCTTCTGCAATACCATGTGAATATTCTAGGATAGTTCCTTAACAACTTGCACATAAATGGGACTAGATGGACTTCCTTTTCTGCCCATACAAAAGAGCCTAGAATAGTTTGATCCACTACCCATCTCTACCTGATATGGAACTAGCTGACCCATGGGCCTGACTCGTGAAGCTTCCTTATATTTTGTACTATATTTCTGAGAGACGGGAGAAGATGGTTTAACAACTGTTCCCTCTAATTTTCTGATCTCTTGAACTCACTTCTCTCTGGCTATCTCAATACAAGAAATCTTTTTGCATGCAACCTTCTATGGGGAAAAGCAGTTATATCTGTCTGAGTATGTTTTTTCCATTTTTCCTTTTTAAAAAATTTCTGTGGCTTCATTTGTCATCAGAGTATTTCAGCATTTAATGCTATGTGCTGTTATAATAATAATAATAATAATAATTTATTATTTATACCCCGCCCATCTGGCTGGGCCTCCCCAGCCACTCTGGGCGGCTTCCATAGAAACCAAAAATACAGTAAAATATCACACGTTACAAACTTCCCTGAACAGGGCTGCCTTAAGATGTCTTCTGAATGTCAGGTAGTTGTTTATTGCTTTGACATCTGCTGGAAGGGCGTTCCACAGGGCGGGCGCCACTACCGAGAAGGCCCTCTGCCTGGTTCCCTGTAGCTTTACTTCTCGCAATGAGGGAACCGCCAGAAGGCCCTCGGCGCTGGACCTCAGCGTCCGGGCAGAATGATGGGGGTGGAGATATGGGGGTTACTATATGTTGCAGGCCTATTTGGCATCAGCTAATAGTGCAACTAGATAAATGGGTTCCGCTCTGGCGGGAAGGTAAACAGCGTTTCCATCCACTGCTCTGGTTCGCCAGAAGTGGCTTAGTCACGCTGGCCACATGACCCAGAAACTGTACGCCAGTTGCCTCGGCCAAAAAAGTGAGATGAGCGCGACAACCCCAGAGTCGTCCGTGACTGGACCTAATGGTCAGGGGTCCCTTTACCTTAATTGGAGACTGGTTCTAAAAAGAGAGAGTGGGGTGGTGGCATTGGGGACAATATTTATAAGATGTGGCCTGGATCAGGTAAATTCATTCTGATTGGTCTGAGAATCTCCATTCACCCCTTCCTCCTTTTCAGGAGTGTTGTTTGCATCCCAGTGTGACAGTGGATAGACTGCGCCTCTGGTCATTGCCTACTCTGGCCCATGCAGCGTCCCAAATCTTACAGACATGCCTGTGCAAGAAAAACTCAAAAGTACATGAGAGTGTAAAGCAGGGTTTGTCAACCTGGTCCCTACTACCCACTAGTGGCCATTTCAGGATTCTAGGTGGGCAGTAGGGGGTTCTACAGCGCAAGCTGAATCCTCCTTACCATCAAGAAAGATGGGCGGTAGTGGGCGGTAGGTATGACTACCCTGGGGTAAAGTGAAGTGACTTCTGGTTTCCCACAAGATGGAACATGGCATGAGCTCAGAAGGGCTTGATCGCTAACAGGCTTTGAGGGGGAAGACGCGAAGGCTACGCATCCCCCCAACCCCCAAGAGGGAGTCTTGTGGTCAGCATAGAAGCGTTGTTGTCAAAGAGGAGTTTCCCGGTCTCTTCGTCTCTTTGTAAGGAGAGGGGAAAGGGGGATGGTCCTGATGCAAGAGAGTAGCAGCCCATGATGCCGGTTCCAAGAAGCAGGAAATCTCCATATCCCCATAGTTTAACAGAGCAGAAAAGGGAAATCTTACAAATGAAATGTAAAATTGAACAAAAAAAATCTGGCATGAAGAAATGGGTAAAAAGAAAGTCCCCTCTTACTTGGTAAAACATACTCTGCCTTGAGTAGTATATGCACCCAATGATAATAAAGCTGATTTCTATAAACACCTGGAAGAAACAGTGTTAGACTATATGGAGGAGAAATTAATTATTCCAGAAGATCTGAATGGAGTTGTTTCGAACATGATAGAACTCAGAGAAGTGTAGATAATAAAACAGGACGATTATCTCAAACTTTTTCCAGTTAATATAAATTTAGTAGATGCTTGGAGGTTTAAACATCCAAGGGCAAAGGAATCCCCATATTATTCCGAGCTGAACCAGTCTGCCAGCAGGCAAGATGGAATTTGGATCTCAAAAGAATTAACATTAAGAATGAGAAAATTTGAAATTGATGCAAAGTCCCTATCAGATCACAATTCAGTGTCCTTATTCCTGAAGGGGAAAGAAAGAGGGCGGAAAAGATAGAGGATGAATGAAGCATTACTTATTGATGAAGGAATATGGAGACCTTATCAACAAGGAGAAACTGACTGATCAAATTGATGGAGTATACAGAACTGGACAAGTGGACAGGTCAGATAAAAAAATCAAAAGGCGCGGAAAGCGGAAAATATAGAGGATGAATGAAGCGTTACTTATTGATGAAGGAATAATTCAGAAAGCTAAGAAAGCTTTTGAAGAATTCTTCAGATTTGAAGTGGGAAAGACTATGGACAAAAACAATTTCACTGCATGCATGACATTAAAAGAAAATTTAATGAAGATGATGTATTGGACTAAACTTGCTAAAATTTAGAAGATAAGGTATGTTGGAAATATAAGGAGAAGGAAGGGAATTTCTTTTATATGTGGTGGACGTGTCCTAAGATTAAAGCCTACTGGGATATGATATATAATGAACTGAAAAAGATTTTCAAAAATACCTTTAGTAAAAAGGTATATGAAGGAACATTGTAAACATTTGAAAACACTTGCAGGGTTCATTTAAAATATTGATAGGTTATGATTTGATACCTGTTTATAAAAATTAGAAGTCTTTTAAGTATGGAGATAAGATAAATAGGGTGATTTAGAAATGCTAAGATAAAAGTGATAACAGATGGAAGTCAGGGAGGGGGACATGAGGAAGTCAAAGCTCAGTTAGAGCAAAGATATATGTGATGAAGAAATTTTATTTGGTTGTTATAATGGGGGGAAAAGAAAATAATAATAATAAATATTATATTAAAAATATTAAAAAATAGAAGAATTCTTCAAATTTAATATAAACAAAGGAACTAATATTAAGACTGTCTGGAAGACAGGGAAAGCATCCATGAGAGGATTTTTCATCCACCAGAATGCAATTCATAAGAAATTGAAAAAGAAAGAAAGAATGGAAATATTAGAGAAGATGAAAATAATAATAATAATGAAAAAGAAATAGCTAAGAACCCAAAGAACAAGATGTTAAGTCAAACTATTAAAATGCTTCAAACTCAATTATCAGTTATCTTGAATCAGGAAACAGAATGGATGATAAAAAATGTTAAAACAAATAATCGGACTGGTGTTGGAAATGTAAAGAAGTGGCAGGCACAAGATATGTTTGTTGAACCTGAAAAAAGATGAGGGAATTTTGGGAGGAAATTTATAAATAATTTAAAAAGATGTTTAAAAGCTCATTCCCTAAAAAGCCCGAAGATTCCTCTTAAGGATCATGGGGGATGAAATTTTAAGAAAGTATTTATGTATGCCAACACAGCAGCAAGAGTCTTGATTGCCCAGAATTGGAAAATGGAGACCTTATCAACAAAGAATTTTTTTCCTTCCAGTAGCACCTTAAAGACCAACTAAGTTAGTTCTTGGTATGAGCTTTCGTGTGCATGCACACTTCTTCAGATACACAGATGTATCTGAAGAAGTGTGCATGCACACGAAAGCTCATACCAAGAACTTAGTTGGTCTTTAAGGTGCTACTGGAAGGAAAAAAATTTTTTGTTTTGACTATGGCAGACCAACACGGCTACCTATCTGTAACTTATCAACAAAGAGTTACTGGTTGATCAAATTGATGGAGTATACAGAACTGGACAAGTGGACAGGTCAGATAAAAAGATCAAACAATAAAAAAATTAAAAATGATTGAAATATATTCAAACAGTATTCGAAAGACCATTATGGAGAATAAATTTTTTTGACCTGTTTAGAGTAACTCCTGTAAGAAAAGAAGAAAAAAGTAAAACATAATGGAATTAGGTTATTGAATAAATGGCTGTGTTAGGAGGGGCAGTCAACTAAGTAAAACTGAGGACTGAAGTAAGAAGGGGAGGGAAGTCAAACGGAAATGGATTACAAATCAATCAAATGATGCTCTTCATGCTGTTGATGGACGCTAATATTGGTCATCCCCAATAGTCTATCAGTCAGTAGGCGGACTGGTTACATGCCCAATGTCTGTGTCAAAGCTGTTTATCCCTGTAATCAATAAAGTTGTGGACTAATCTGAACCCAACACATGTCTCCTTGTGTGCATTCACTTGCTACGCACCTCATTGCTACATCAATATGCCTGCACCAACGAAGAGTAGACTCTGATTTGGTTGCTTTCTAAGCAGTTGGGAATTATCATTCACTGAGGGATTGTCATTTAGGAGTTAAGGGGCAACTATGAGACAAATGTCAGAGAAAGATGAGGCCTGAATATTTGTGCACAGTTTGTTCACAGTAAGCAGCTGGTAAAAGTCAGGAGAAGGTTACCAGTGGATCTGTGGATCTATGAGGCTTCCCTGAGTCAAAGTATGAGAGAGGTTCCACACTCTATTAGTTAATGATATGGAAATGGGCCATCTCTGTGGCTCCTTGTTGTTTAATTGTTGAAAAAGTTGAGTTCCTCAAGGTTGGTGAGATCAGCATTCTGTTGTTACACTAGATACCCCAGAGACCAAAGGATGCACCCACACGCTTAGAGTTAATATGACAGAAAGGCTTCATACTCACTTAAATAGGTTTCAGTAAGCTGAGAAAAGCAACTTCCTCCTTTGATATGACAAGTAATCTTCCTGTTTGTTACACATTGCAGTTTCACTGCAGAGAGGAGAGGAGAGGAGAGGAAACATAAGTTGTCCAGTCTTTGAGAAACAGAATATTCCAAGCCAAACACGAGCAATGTTAATGGTCTCAGGATCCACATGTAGTGGTGGGTTAGAGGCTGCATGCACACCAACACACATCTCCCCCCCCCATTCCTCACACAGGAACATCTCCAGACACAGAAATGGAAAGACACAAAGCGTTCTTCCCATTTGCTAGTATGCATGCTAAATCAGGGACATACACTTCCTCCCTATCCACTACATGTTGTTGGCCAGTGAATCGCAGAATGGGACTTCAGCAGTCTCATTACATACTTTTACATTCAGCACACTGGTAATGGTGCTTCCCCTTAACCAAACAAATCAATTTGGGGTCGATGAAGAGAGCATGGGGAGAATTGTACATGAGAGTGTCTTCCCTATTAACCACCCACCTCATGGAAATAATGTCCATCAAACCCTGCCAAGGACCTTAGCCATCTGAGGGAAGCACGATTGCCACAGCAGAGCAAGGGCTGAATCAACAAGTATGGAAAATTGGCAACCTGCAGATATATGAGGCCCACGGACCACAGTTAGGTGACCTCTGCTGAAAGCAATGGGAAGATGGCCGAGCCTTCATGAGATCAGCATGGAAATCCCTATAATTGTTGACTCTAAAACCAAACTCCCATTCACTTCCAATTTTCCATTTAATATTCCCAATCTTGGGCTCAGGAAGCAAAATTATGAACAAACCTAGGGTGTGTCTTTGTGAAGAGGCATTGCACACAGTGCACAGATGCAGTGGAGTAGCACCATGGGTGTTTGCCACAAATACTGAAGGAACTCTATACCCAACCCAACAGGTGGGGTTGAATTCCTTGCCCCTCTGATGTGGGTAACGTGGCTTGGGTTTGCCTAGGCATTAAGTGAGCTCAGTGTGTAAAGCATAAGACTCTTTATCTCTGGGTTGTTGATTTGAGCCCCATGTTGGTCAAAGGATTCTTGCATTGCAAAGGGTTGAACTAGATGGCCCTCCCAGTCCCTTCCAACTCTACAGCTCTAGGATTCTATGGGACATATGTGAGATACAAAATGGAGCCATAAGTCAGCCACCTTCCCCCCCCCCACTCCAGGCCTACTTAGTAGCTGCCCAGCTGCATAAAGCTTCATCATAGGTCTTCAATCCCCCCCATGAACTCTGAGTATGCTCCATGAATCCATAATTTGATATATTAATTCTGGCATAAATTTAAATACCCCAGTAACCAATTGGCACCTTCCTGTGCTTTGGTTTGCCTGCATCAATTTCACCTACAATGTCCTTTCCTTTCTTGGGAATTTCCCTGTTTAAGTGAGTGAACACAACACAATATTCCCCTTTCCAAATCCTTTCCTTGGTAGTTGGGAGGAGATGGAAACCTGGTAGGGGCTGATGGCTCTGAAAATGGGGTGGCGTCCGCTTAACCAAATCCAAGGTATCAGGGTGGGGCAGCACTGATGATATAGACCTGCCTTCTCCCCTTCCTTTCCCCTCTGAGCTGGTGGGTGCTACTGGATGAAGGGGGGGGCATCAGAGTTATCCCTGCAGATCAGGGTGATTGGTCACATCCACAGATCCTGGGCCCCTTTCCTGATTACAAGCATACAACAAAGTGGCAGATCCCCCTGTATAAAGGGGGAGTCCAGTGGAAGCCACAGCCACCACTGGAGGGGAGAAAGGCCAATGAGCTGGACTCCAAACCTGACAAATCCATGGCAATTGGGGATGCCACCCTGACCAACTCCACTGCTGAGAATAAAATGCCTCACCTGTTGCAGTATCAGCTGCCATGACCACAGCCTGTATGCCTTCCACCTCTGGCACTTCCTGCGAAGCAAAACCGGTACTTACTTCCAAGGCATCCAAAGCTGTTGAAATTAAATTAACAGCACCTTGGTTAGGATTTTGTGTTTCTTGCTTCTGCCAGCTGACAAGCACATGGAAGTTGCAGCTGCAGCAGGGCTGCTTTCCGCCTTCTCAGGGCCTCGAGGAACATCAATATAGTCCCCTAGTCCGACTCGCTCTCCACAGAAGAGAGGGGAATGGGATGGCAATGCATGCTTCCTCTGTGGTGCAGATGCCTTTCCTTTGCCCTTATGGCCCCCCTTAGCCTTGCCTTTACCTGGAGCCATGCTAAATGCACCCCACTCCCCATAATAATCCTGAGGCTCAAAAGGGCTCTGCAAATGTAAAAATTTCCCCTTGCCCCATTCCATAAGGAAATATAAGCACACTTTCTAAATGGACCCTCAGGACCTAACCACTAAACAAGACTCAATATTAGCTTTGTGGTTGAATGGGGAATTTTGAATCTGATCTCTCTCAGCTCCTGGGCTCAGTACACTAACCACTACACCACACTACCTACAATGAAAACTGTTGCCTGTACACCGAAAAAATGGCTGGGGAGTTCATGAAGAAAACCCCTTCACCCCTCCCTATACCACTCCTCCAGCCCAGGGCCCACAACAGCAGGGGCCATATTCCATCCCCAGTCACTGCTAACTGGCTACTTCCACCTAGGGAGATTTCCCCCCAAAAGCAAATCCCCTACCAGGGATGGCCCTTGCACTGGTTCCCCGCTCTTGCAACCAGTGCTTTCAACTTGTGGTTAAAGGGAGGCGCCAAGTTCTGCCTGACATTGGGTGTGCTCATTGTATGCACTTGAGACCACAAGTACAACATGTACAAGGAGGTTGCAAGGAGGCACAGTGGGGCCCCTCAAAGTTGGGGAATTTTCAGCCCCATCATCACATACTTGGGGAGGTAGAGGTGTTCCCAAACCCATAGGTTTGGCATCTATGGTTAGAGGTCTCTCAGTGCCTCAAAGTACCATTGATCTGTTGCCCCCATCAAGAGCCATAGTTATCTGCAGCAAGCAGCCTACTG